>NC_041396.2:195350391-195695808 GCF_900747795.2 Erpetoichthys calabaricus
CTTCCTCTTTCTGTGTTTACACAAGATACTTTAAAGAACAGTTAAAGAAAGAAATGTGCTCTTACAATTAAAGCATACAGTTTTAAATATCGTAAAATATTGCCTGTAAAGCAGAGAAATAAAATGTAATAAAATCACCTTCCTCTACATTAACAAATACATTTTAGGTTGACCTGACCAAATTAAATGTTCAGCTCCTTAAGATGAGAGTTGTCATTATTGTCTTACTGTTTGCAGAAGTACTACTCATTTAAAGAATGCCTAACCAGTATGAGAAAAACTCTGTGGTAATCATGGGGTCCTGTTGGGTGTAAACTGATATTTTACTCTGGTATTACGGAATGTACAATTAATTTAATATAAAGAATGTTAGCAGTTACAATATTAATATATTTTCGACCTGTCGGTGTAAGCGAACAGATCATTAGCATTAGAACTCTAGCAACCGTGGCATTAGTTGCTTTCTTTACAGATGAATTCTCTGTCTTCTTGCTCTTCCACTCTATAATGCCACTCTGCTATTCTACAGCACCTGGCTGCTTCACCCTGTGCCTGCATGCACACCAATGGGTCTGCCTCACACAGCTCAACTGGTTTCAGTGGTAACACCATCTGCCACACTTTCCCCTTTCACGTTCCCATTTTTACTTTCTCTGAGCCGCTCCAAAGTCAAGATCCTATCCAAGGCCTGCCAGCAGTCACACACCTATGCCAATAGATTTCATCAGCAGAGAGATGCCTCTAAAGTACTTCTAAATAAGTTTGTGCTGTCCAGCCTCTTCAGCCCTGCTGATTAGCCCATATTTTATGTTGCTGTCCCAGCCATCTCCAACATGTTAGATAGCCTGCAGACAGCCCAAAAATCATTTCAGTGTCTGGACCTCAGGAGTCACAATATTTTAAGTAGATGAATCACATTATTCACTGATAGGCAGTCGGCAAACAAAAACCTCACAGGCATCTTGTGGAAAAGCCATATATGCACTCAGGTACTATGTATCAAAGACCACAGCAGCTCCTCTCCATCTCTGAACACTAACATCCTTTACAGTGGACAATGATCTTCCATCCAACCCTCTGTAGTCCTGGTGGCTGCTTGGAATTGAGTCCCAATAACAGTTTTGTTATTAAAGAACAGTATAAAGCAACATTACAGTCTAAGAGCCTAATGAGACAGACAATTTTGCATTAACATTTTATGGGTCACAGGAAGTGCCTCCAAATGGTTGCCAGTTCAAATTTCATTACTGCCAGAAGGGATCCTACTCTGTGGGCCCTTGAGTAAGGCATTTAACCTGAAAATTACATAGCCTGACCCTGTGCTCAGACCTCCAAAGGTCCTGTGAAAAGATAATTTTCCCTTGGGGAATAACAAGTATATCAAATCAAACTGATACAAACTGGAAAAATAACACAGCTGTTTTAAGCTGTTCTCAGCTGCCACACACACACTGTTCACTACTACCAGTCAAACATGTATCCCTGCCTAATCTGATGCCATACACTGATCTCATCATGCCAGTAAAACACTTATTGACAGCCATATTTCAGTCCTGCACATAAAGAGCTTACAGAACACTGCTACAACATTTCATTGCAAACTCAGTAATTGGTACTGAGTAATTGATAACTATCCATCCATCCATCCTCTTCCGCTTATCCGAGGTCGGGTCGCGGGGGCAGCAGCTTGAGCAGAGATGCCCAGACTTCCCTCTCTCTAGCCACTTCTTCTAGCTCTTCGGGGAGAATCCCAAGGCGTTCCCAGGCCAGCCGTGAGACATAGTCCCTCCAGCGTGTCCTGGGTCTTCCCCGGGGCCTCCTCCCGGTTGGACGTGCCCGGAACACCTCACCAGGGAGGCGTCCAGGAGGCATCCTGATCAGATGCCCGAGCCACCTCTACTCTGAGCCCCTCCCGGATGACTGAGCTTCTCACCCTATCTTTAAGGGAGAGCCCAGACACCCTGCGGAGGAAACTCATTTCAGCCGCTTGTATTCGCGATCTCATTCTTTCGGTCACCACCCATAACTCATGACCATAGGTGAGGGTAGGAACATAGATCGACTGGTAAATTGAGAGCTTTTTCACCACGACAGACCGATGCAGAGCTTGCATCAATGCGGACCGCCTGTCGATCTCACACTCCATTCTTCCCTCACTCGTGAACAAGACCCCGAGATACTTGAACTCCTCCACTTGAGGCAGGATCTCGCTCCCAACCCTGAGAGGGCACTCCACCCTTTTCTGGCTGAGGACCATGGTCTCGGATTTGGAGGTGCTGATTCCCATCCCAGCCGCTTCACACTCAGCTGCGAACCAATCCTGAGAGAGCTGAAGATCACGGCCTGATGAAGCAAACAGGACAACATCATCTGCAAAAAGCAGTGACCCAATCCTGAGTCCACCAAACCGGACCCCCTCAACACCCTGGCTGCGCCTAGAAATTCTGTCCATAAAAGTTATGAACAGAATCGGTGACAAATGGCAGCCCTGGCGGAGTCCAACTCTCACTGGAAACGGTTTCGACTTACTGCTGGCAATGCGGACCAAGCTGTGACACCGGTTGTGCAGGGACCGAACAGCCCTTATCAGGGGTCCGATACCCCATACTCCCAGAGCACCCCCCACAGGATTCCCCGAGGGACACGGCTGAACGGCTTTTCCAAGTCCACAAAACACATGTAGACTGGTTGGGCAAACTCCCATGCACCCTCCAGGACTCTGCTTAGGGTGTAGAGCTTGTCCACTGTTCCGCGACCAAGACAAAAACCACACTGTTCCTCCTGAATCCGAGGTTCAACTATCTGACGGACCCTCCTCTCCAAAACCCCCGACTAGACTTTTCCAGGGAGGCTGAGGAGTGTGATCCCTCTGTAGTTGGAACACACCCTCCGGTCCCCCTTCTTAAAGAGGGGGACCACCACCCCGGTCTGCCAATCCAGAGGCACTGTCCCTGATGTCCATGCGATGTTGCATGACTAAATGATAACTATATTTTTAATATTTATTTGTTTTAGAGGACCCCCCCCCCCATCCATCCATTTTCATATAAACTTGATTAATACAGCTGAGTGCCATCATCATATGAATGACAGTGAATATCATTTTTCCAGATTATATGTGGTAATGGTAACATATTTCTCATGTCTTAATTTGATAAGATCACATTTTAACAATTATGATACAAAATAATTGACTATATAATAAGTAATAGTTCATATCAAAATCACCTTCAATACCATCCCAAAAAAATCTGAAGTGCTATGAAATTGGATAACTGAATATGTAGCTGACACTCATACATAGTAAAGAATCTGAAAGGTGAACAAAGACAAAGGCAAATTCTCCAGGAGCTTTAGACAGCTCCTGAATGAAAAAATTGTTGTTCTTTTTAACTTTATATATAATAGCACATACTTTTTCCACTCTGTTATGGAGGGTGGATTAGAATTTAGACAACCGAATAAGATAAAGCAACAAGTACAGATTTTTTAGTAGGCAGTATTATCCCATGTGGTCATATTCAGAATACTAACTAGATCAGGAGTAAGTGTGGTTTCAATACTTTCTGACAGGCAGGAGAAGATTTTCCAAAGTATAGGCTGAGTCTGTTAGCAGTTTCTAAACACATTACTAACAGACGTAGGTAACAGAGAATATTGTTCACAAGTAATGTTTTGGCCTGTGCACATTTTAGTTAATCTCAGTCAAGATAAGTGTTTGTAGTATAATTCTTAGTTGAACTACACCATTTATTGCATAGATTGATGAGGAATGTACTTTGCTAATAGATGAGTTCTGTTCTTTATCTGAAATTCTTGATGAAGGTTCCTTTTTAAAAAACTGCCTTGAGTCATCTGTGGTGAAAGAGAGTGGTAAAGTGTTGAAATGCTACATAGAACTTTATTATTGCATTAGAGTATGTCATGATTTTTGCATCTTAGAAACCTTTTTTTTACTTTAGACATTGCTTGTAGTCTCTTCTTTTTAATGCTTTTTCCACCACTGTAAGGCTGTATCCGGGCTCTGCAAACTTGAGAAGGCTGCACACAGCCTTGATGCAACAGGCTAGTCCATTTTGCTGAAATTTCATTGCAGCAACTCAAAATCGTACTCAGTAGTTTGTATGGCCCCCACGTGCTTGTATGCATGCCTGACAACGTCGGGGCATGCTTCTAATGAGATGACAGATGTTGTCCTGGGGGACCTTCTCTCAGATCTGGACCAAGGCATCACTGAGCTCCTGGACAGTCTGAGGTGCAACCTGGTGGCATTGGATGGACTGAAACATAATGTCCCAAAGGTGTTATGTTGGATTTAGGTCAGGCGAGAGTGGGGGCCAGTAAATGGTATCAATTCCTTCATCCTCCAGGAACTGCCTGCATACTCTCGCCACATGAGGCCGGGCATTGTCATGCACCAGGAGGAGCACAGGACCCACTGCACCAGCATAGGGTCTGACAATGGGTCCAAGGATTTCGTCCCGATGCCTAATGGCAGTCAAGGTGCTGTTGTCTAGCCTGCAGAGGTCTGTGCGTCCCTCCATGGATATGCCTCCGCAGCCCATCACTGACCCACTACCAAACCAGTCATGCTGAATGATGTTACAGGCAACATAATGTTCTCCACTGCTTCTCCAGATCCTTTCACCTATTCCACATGTACTCAGGGTGAACCTGCTCTCATCTGTGAAAAGCACAGCACCAGTGGTGGACCTGCCAATTCTGGTATTCTATGGCAGTACTCTGGCAGTGCTCATCCTGTTCTTCCTTGCCCAAAGCAGCAGATACCGGTCCTGCTGATGGGTTAAGGACCTTATACGGCCCTGTCCAACTCTCCAAGAGTAACTGCCTGTCTCCTGGAATCTCCTCCATGTCCTTGAGACTGTGCTGGGAGACGTAGCAAACCTTCTGGCAATGGCACATATTGATGTGCCATCCTGGAGAAGGTGGACTACGTGTGCAACCTCAGTAGGGTCCAGGTATCGCCTCATTCTACCAGTAGTGACACTGACTGTAGCCAAATGCCAAACTAGTGAAAAACAGTCAGAAAAGATGAGGAGGGAAAAATGTCAGTGGACTTCACCTGTTAAACCATTCCTGTTTTGGGCGTCGTCTCATTATTTCTCCTCTAGTGCACCTGTTGTTAATTTCATTAACACCAAAGCAGCGGAAACTGATTAACAACCCCCTCTGCTACTTAACTGACCAGATCAATATCCTAGAAGTTTCATTGACTTGATGTTATACTCTGATTTAAAGTGTTCCTTTAATTTTTTTGAGTAATATGTATGTCTTGTGAAGAAATCAAAACACAGAAAATGAAGAGTTGGGGAAATTCCCGTATGATGCTTAATCCGTGAGTGTTTGGGGAGCCTTGCACCCCCTGGTGGTCACAATATAGAATGAACGTATGTTCTGTTCTAAATTTAATTTTAATTCCCTGACTCTAGCTCCCACCCACACACAGGTGTCGACTGCCCATTCCCACCCACAATAATAGTCCTTAGTTGCAAGTAATTGCATTGGGTCCCATGGAAATGCAGACCTCTACTTTCTTGGTTCACCAAAATCTTAACATCCTTGGTTAGTAATGAAGGTGGTCTGTAAGATACATATTGTAGTAGATTTATTTTTTGGAAAGACTGTGATTGACCCCTGACATCATGTTTTGGGTAGAAGGCTTTCTTATTTAGCTTACTTAAGTATACCTAACATTGGACTATACTGCGTACATCAAGCTGTGACATTTTAAGTTTATGTAATAAATTTAAATTGAATAAGCTACCAAGTAGTGTGGTAGACAGTAGAACTTTAGAGACTTTAAAAACTAGGCTTGATGTTATTTTAGAATAAGTAAATTAATAGGTCTTGTGAGTGTTTTTGGTCCTGATGGCCTGTTCTCATCTAGATTGTTCTTATGTTATAATGTTTGTTCTAGTTTAAAAATTTCCTTGTTAAGAGCCTCCCTCACTTTCAGTACTTTTTGATGTGTATAACATTATACATTATTACTCTTTAATGTTCAGGGATTTAAATTCTACTCCTTTTTATGAAGTTACTGGTCCAGAAACTTATTAGCCTTGTCTTATGCTTATAATAAGAGTGTGCCTTAAGTATGAGTTGCTCTGTTTCTGTTGCAGTCAAAAAGATTAATTCTGTGTGCAGTTCTTGTTTATATTATACAGCCTAGTTGTGGGAGATTTTGCATATCATCATCAATTTTACAGACACAAGTAATTAATTCTGATGGCTTTCTGTTTTGTAATTTATTTTTCCATGAAGCTTAAGAAATTATTTATTCCCTTAAGTATGCCTTAAGTATTCTCCAAAGCATTCTACCTGAAATCTCTGGAGGATCATTATTTTTAACAAAATAAAAAAAAAATCAATTAATGTTGAAATTGTTTATCTGCTAATAATAAAGGGCTGGGTCACTAGTTGCACATTGGAATAGTGCTGGTTAAAATTCTAAGCTTCAAGACAAGAACAACATGGTCTGAAATAATAGTGGTATCATATTGATAAGACTTAATAGAAGTAAGCAGGTTGTCATGGATTTGTAAATAGACAGGATGTACTGAAGAAAAGAAAAAAGTGTTGTTTTAAATATGGGTAAAGAAACCTCCATGGGTCATGCAACATATTCTCCTTGATATAATGTGCAAATATAATGGACATCTTAGACATTATAGCTATAGTAGGAGATGATCTATTGCAAAATTACTCCTGACACTATGATCTCAAGAGTATTCATAGTAGAATTTAAAGAGATGCTGTATGTTAGCCAATATTGATTTAGTTCCATTCACTTTCCCAGCCACTGTAATGTACTGTCCTTCTGAATCGAAGGTTACCACAGTAGGTATAAACAAGGATGCTGTTTATGGCATTGTTGCTATGGCACTGTCATTGTCAGGGGGCGTGCCTCTGCAGTGACATGGACATAATAAAATTAAGGCTAATGTCACATGGCAATTGCTATTCTAGTTTGTGAATTATAAAACAAAACCATTTGTGAGTGCTACTTTTATTTAGATTTTATGACCCACCTCTTTTGGGTAAGTTCTACTGATTTTGTTTGATGCTTCACATATTGAGTTTGCTCAAGCATATAACCCTGAGGGCACAATTTTTAATATTGCTTATTTCAAAAAAAGATCATCAGATCATAACACTTTAATTCCAGTGTTTAATGCAACTCTGCACCTTACTAAACAATACACTTTGAATTTCTACTTCTTTTAGTCTGATCCCTTGCCTTTCATGTTTGAAGGGTTTATATACAGTATGTATTCACTAACCTCCTTGAGCACTCTAGGATAATTGTTATCTGGTCCCAATGACTTGTTTGATTTCAGCTTTTTTAACCCAAGCAAAACTTCTTCCTATACAATATCCAAATCACTAAGTACATTTTTGATATACCCTGGGAGTCTGTCCAGCCACCATATAAAACCTCACACTGGTTCCACTCCATCTGAACTAGCGTGGTGCTGAGGTGTCACCCGTTGCATGGCTGCACTCGGGTCCTATTCTGGGATCCTGAGATGGTTTGTTGTGTGGTGGGTGCGGCATTGCGGTGTATCAGCGTGTGCTCCTAACCTGTCTCTCTCTCTCTCTCTCTCTCTGGGAGTCTATAGATCTGTTTGCACTTGAAAGCTAACTTTATAAAAATGCAAATTGGATCCCAAGGGAAACAAAAAAAAAGTTTAACCTCTGGCATTATGTGTTCAGACTAATAATGCTGTGTTGAGACAGAGTCTCTAGAATTATTGTGAATGATGAAGGACCAGGAGATATTAATGTGAACCAGAGTCTTAGCTAGTGCCTTAAAAAGGTCTAAAGTGAGAGGTCAAAAATACCACAAGTGACCAAAGCACAGGGGCAAACAAAATCAAATTCAAAAAGTAGATCAAAACTTAGTATTTAGCCTACTTAGAACTGAAACTATCTGACACAAAAGATTGTTGTCTTGACTTGCACTGTAGCCATTTTTATACTTGAAGTTTTGGTGACATTACAGACAGCAATCAGGAGACCTGCGATTTGCGGCACATAAATAATAAATGGGAAAATTAAAATAAATTAAAATCATTCCCAGACGAGGTCCAAACAAGAAAACATATGAAAAATAATGTTTACTGTAACGTATGTGTTCTCCGACAATTCTCAATTGTGAGTGTTTGTGAATGCATCAATGAACCATACGATGGACTGATGTCTTGTCCACTGTTTTTGTAAAATCTCAAACTGCACCAGTTTAAGATTTTATGTCAGAATTGTCAAATCACCACACAACAAACAAAAAAGAAATTCAAAGCAAAGTCTGTTTATATCTTGTGACAGATTAAGGTCTCCGTGACCCCTTGAACCCTCAGACCAGACGTCAGACACCAGATAAAGTCCAAATAATGGTTTATTATAATAATAAATGTGCACAAACACCACTACTCCACACTACTCTAATAAACAATAATCAATACAATAAACAATACTCAATCCTCCACTCCCAGACGCTTAGCCACCCTGCCTCCCAACTCAGCTCAACGTCTGGGCTTTCCCATGGTCCTTATATATTCCCCGACCCGGAAGTGGTTCCAATCCTACAGTCCATGATTCCTTATAACTTCCGGGTCAGATTAAAAGTCCTTTTCTTCAACCCGCAAGCACGTTGTTTCTTCTGGTCATGTGATCATGACGCACTTCCGGGTTATAGGGCACGTAGCACTCTGTAAGCCTCCCTACAGCGGCTCCTGGTGGTCCCCATGGTATCCAGCAGGGTTGTTTATAAAAACTACACCGTCCATAATGCCCTGCTGGAATTTGGGGACTTTCCATGCTGCTGGGAGGACTCCATCTAGCGGCCTGGAGGTGTGGACCAGAATATTCGGCCGGCCATCCCTCACAATCTGTAAACAAATAATATGTTTTAAGTAAACATTGCAAATGAACTACCATAAGCAAGTTTTGCTTTTTCGTGATTCATTTCTTCCCCATGAGTTCCCCATTCTGCTGTTTCTCACCTGATGTCAGAAAAGTAATATCAGAATAAACAATAGGGCTGGACAGTATTGACATAAATAGATAATTTTTATTATTTTGACCCAAAATGCAATATTCAATTTTCCTTAACATGTTCTCAAAACACATTAAAGATCAGCAGCATACAGACATACATATACATAATTTCTCTACAGAATCCAAAACCTTGTATATTTTCTCACATAAATAATATGAAATATTACATTTACATTTATTTGCTCAGCCGACACTTGTGTTGCAGGATAGGTTGCAAAAGTTCATCACCACAAGTGAAAAGCTATAAAGTTAGCATAACAAAAAATGACCAGTTAAGAAATTAACAGATAAAAACAGGTATAACAATAACAATATAACAGATAAAAAAAATGATTGACAAATATTCAAAGAACAATATGGTTTTCAGACACTTGCTGAACATGCTGAGGAAGTCAGCAGTTTGGATGGAAGTGGGCAGGTTGTTCCACCAACTACGAGCTACATATCAATAGAGTCTGGATTGAGATTTGATACCACAGAGAGTTGGCATCACCAGATCTTGTTCACCGGCAGACCTGAGTGGATGAGAAGGAACATAGCACCTCACCAATGTCTCCATATACACAGGTGCTGACACATTAACTACTCTGTAGGGAAGATCATTAATTTAAACTAGATGTGTGCGCTACAGGGAGCCAATATACAAACCTGAAGTGAGAAGTGACATTAGCTGATTTACTGTATGTTGGCTGAAGATAAGACAGACAGCTGCATTTTGGACCATCTGCAGTGACTTGATTGCACATGGACCTCCTGCTAGTAATGAGTTGCAGGAATCCAGATTTGATAAGACCAAAGCCTGGACCACAAGTTGTTTTGCATACTTAGTCAGATAAGGTCTAATTATGTTATACAGAGTGAATCTGCATGAGTTTCTGACAATTGAAATTAATTCAGAATATGATAGCTTATCATCAATTGCCACCCCAAGATAGATAGATAGATAGATAGATAGATAGATAGATAGATAGATAGATAGATAGATAGATAGATAGATAGATAGATAGATAGATAGATAGATAGATAGATAGATAGATAGATAGATAGATAGATAGATAGATAGATAGATAGATAGATACTTTATTAATCGCATACTGACTTAAGAAATTTTGCTTTGCTACAGGTGGATACCAACCAAGATCTAGGCACATTTCCCAGGATAATTAAAGTAAGAAGGATGCACCTGATCACAAATTAGAGTGCCACTGCACAGGGTCTGCAAACTTTCTGAAAATGTTGTCATTAAACTCATAAATCATAACCAAAACAACATAAAACATTAAATGTGAACTGAATGGTTTGAGACTGGTTTTGAAACATTCAGTATTTTGTATAGGAAAGTATTTACATTTTGAGAGATAACCGGTGCATAGGTTTGTCCATAAGTTAAATAAGGTGAGTTTTCTGCTATCAACCAAAAAAGCACTTGTGTATCCGTGGGTTACTGGTATAGCTTGATAAATAATGTTATCAGTAGGCAACTGCTGCAAATTTGTGAGATGGCGGATCTACGTGTAACTCACAAAACGAGGGGCTCATTCTTCTAGTTCTGCACCCAGAAACTCATTTTTTAATTTCTTAAGAAGTTCAATTTAGCATTGACAGCCTAAAGTCAATCAGTCATTTTCTAATCCTCTTACTCCTGAACAGGGTCATGGGGGTCGGCAAACCCGGGACAGGGTGTCAGTCCATCCAAGGGAGAACACACATCCCAATCACCCACTAGGGCAAATTTAGTATTGCCTATCCAACTAATCTACTTGGCTTTGGACTATGGGAGGAAACTAGAAAACAGAAACCCAAGCAGACAGGAGGACAACAAACAAACTCAATGCAGGGATGATATGAGCTACGAATAATGGTGCCCTTACTGATGGGCATCAGCACCTCCACTGCTCCACCTCCTAGTGTAAAGTGTGAAGCACAAATTTCAGCATGTCTGCTTGCCATTAAGTATATACTGTATGTATTAAATTTATATTTTTTATACTCTGTTTTGGTCTGGCTACTACAGTGCTTAATTTATTTTGTTGCATATTTTTTCAGTGCATACATATATATTGATATCATTCAGTTGGATGATTTATATTTTTTTTCTCCATGTCATGGTTTTTCTTTGCTTGTTTGAGACAAAACTTACTTAGTCCTTTTTACTTTATGTGGTAATACCAAACATACAGTATGTACACAGGATTGGCAAAGTTTTACAACCTTTGAAATATCTGTCAAACATGAATAATCAAATCCATGTTTCTCCTTCTGAATCTGATCTTTGAACATTTTAAGGTCTTTTTTTTAAATATACCAAACTAGATGTTGCAGAGAAGGCTTCAGAATGTGATCTCTCAGTGAGTATAACTATTCTCCCTTTCCCTTTTGTAAATGGTAGCTACAGTTGAACTGAAAACACTTTAGTAATACTGTATTAAGAGTTTTAATTGATTTATGTTTGACCTTTTCCAATTACATAGAATGACCATTGTGAAACTTCTCCATTTGTAAGAAGGTTAGGTGTCAATCTGTAGCAAGTGACCCCAACTGCACATATCAACCTAATAAATATTTTCACACGGTTTCTTCTAAGAAAGGAGTTCCTTTCACCTGTCAACAAAAGCCATATTTGAGGTCTTGAACAGCGCCCTGTTTAAGCTTTCATGATCACTGAAGGCTTTACCTGCAGCTCTCTGAGGCCACACAAATTCCTCTCACACTCAGTTTTTCACTTACACCTTAATTTTTATAATTGAATGAATAAGGGTGTAAGCAAGTGTTATACACAGTGAAACCAATTTTGATTTTTGTGTGTCCTTTTTTTTTTTTTAGTCTGATTTTATGTAAGGGATGCAGGTGGTTTTTTTTGACCTAGAGAAAGGAACTTCACTGGGGACATGCCAGCCAATTTCTTCTTAGTTTATCACACACTTATTTTAGAGGCAGGCCTTTGTAGTTTGGCTTCATTATTTAGTGAGTTTACATCCCTTGGGACAGCATCTGGGAAAATCTTCATGCTTGGGTGAGAGGCAGTTCAGCTTGCTATGTGCTTGTGGCTTGTTTGCTATTTTTCTCTCTCCCTCTCTGTTTCAGATTGATAGCTTTTTTAGTTAGTCTGTGTTGTGTTTTTTGCTTATTGTTAAGGCAAATAATAATCATTTATGAGTAGTACACAGTCCTTTTATTGCAAACTGATTAGTGCACCTGCGTGTTACTGGACATTATTTTCTTCATAAGTATTGACCTCTGTGATATTTGAGGAAGCTTATATTTTCCCTATTTGTTCATCTGAATTAATTCCACAAATATTAAGTAAGATTACTTTATAATGAGCATTTAAAGTTCATTCAGTCATTCAGTAATGGAGAAGAATGTATGACTACAGTTTTATATGTTGCTGGAATCAGATTAAATTGTACTAAATGGAATGGATTCTTAAAGGTAGATTATGCACTGGCCAAAATAATGTGATCCTGAGCCCTACAGTATGAAATAAAGTAACACCCACTTTTTATTACACAAGACAATGTAATGGCAAAACAAAATGTGAAGGCTTCTTGGAGATCTGCCTCAGTTCCAGACTTGGGAATCATTCTTTAACTGTAGGCTTACATTCCTCTGACACTGCAAAACAATCTATTATTGGTTCCCCATGACACTTACAGGAATAAACTAAAAAAAAAAATTAATTCATGATACTATTTTTAATTGAATTAATTTATTTGCAGTAAATTCATACTGTATGTTTTCTATCTGTGCCTTCATTAAAAATAAAGCTTCATTTCCACCAGGTATGACTTTCTTCATAAAAAAAACTAACAACTTGCTTCATACATGTTATTGCTCTAGAAAAAATGGTTGTGTTATTGTCTCTTCGCTTGGCATTTAATGCTACGCCGCATAATTATGTATTGATGGGTGAACACTTCCTGAACGACACAGTTGTCCAAATGGGGTGGGTTTGAGGATACGACTGTAGGTGAATGAAAAGATGGAACTCTGGAGAGGGCAACATACAATTGTCCGTGACTGAAAACTGGAGGACCGCCGTCGTGCCTCCACCTCCCAGAGCGAGGGACGGGGCTGGACACCTGGTGGTGCCCTTCCATCAATTCCTTTAAGTTTCAGCTTTGCAACCATACTCCCCCCGGAACCCAAAGACTTTGGTTACCCGGTCGGCTGCCCAGCGGGTCATGGGAATAACGCCCCCGGATCACCAGTCGTCATTGTTTATGGTCGGTACTATGACGGTATGTGATCATTTTTGAACCTTCAACTTTCCTTCCTGATTAATGAAAACATTCTTGGCAAATGCTCTCGCTCGAAGTGTTGGTGGGCGGGGCTCTGTGAGTTGGCAGGCATGGCTCTGTGTTGCGTGCGTCTTGCTTGCCATGGACTTAGTGAATTCTTAGAGTTGGTGGGCGTGGCTCTGTGAGTTGTCGGCGGGCGTGGTTCTGTGAGTTGTAATCGTATCCCATGGTCTTAGCATTGGTGGGCAGGTCTCTGTGAGTTGGCGGGAGTGGCTATGTCATGCGTATCCCATGGTTGTCTTGCTTGCCCTGTCGGCTTAGTGAATTATATATACATCCATCCATCCATTTTCCAACCCGCTGAATCCGAACACAGGGTCACGGGGGTCTGCTGGAGCCAATCCCAGCCAACATAGGGCATCAGGCAGGAACCAATCCCGGGCAGGGTGCCAACCCACCGCAGGAATTATATATACAGATTATTAAAATAAGTTTATTCCTAAACCTATAAAAACATGACTAATAAATATCTGAAATGGAGAAACAAGGGCATTATGAAAAAGTAAAACTGAAAAGATACAAGAAAATTAAATGACACCCAAATAATTCCGACTGAATACTGAAGACTACAGCAAGAGATCAAAAAAAGCATTCAAAGGGTTAAAAGAGAAACCAAGTTAGTATTAGTGAAGTCAAAACAAGCAGCTAGCAATTTTTTTGAGTACTACTCCAGTAAAAAGATGATATAAGAAAATTTAGGAAAACCTCAGAGAAAGAAAATTTAGGAAAACTTCAGGGATGTAAAAGGAGAAAATTCAAAATGAGAAGATGATAGCAAACAAACTGAATAAATATTTCACCCAAGTATTTGTAAAGGAAGAAACAAATGGAGTTCCCTGTGCAGAAGTAAAAAAACATGCTCAGAGTTTCTAGATTTTAAAAGAGAAGAGTTAGAAGTGTCAGATGTGGTTTAAGCTCTTGATACGTTGAAAACTATTAAAACTCTTGTATGGGATGTTATCATTTGTATTGAAAGAAATTAAAGATGTCATTTATAAACCCTTATTAGACATATTTGAGCAGTCACTTGAGAAAGGAGAAGTACCTGTGGACTAGAAAGTTGCAAATGTGACTCCAGTCTCCAAGAAGGGAGGCAAAATGGATCCTGGTAATTATAGACCAACAAATCTTACTTTTGTACCATGCAAACTTATAGAATTAGGCATAACTTAGACTTTATTTATCCCTGAGGGGATAATAAGAAATAAGTTAGAAAATTACCTACATAAAATACTGAATAACAGCCAGAATGGATTTATGAGAGGAAGGTCCTGCCAAACAAAGTTTTGATATTTTTTTGAACAAGCAACTGGAGTAGTTGACATAAACTAAGCATATGACATAATTTGCTTAGAATTTCAAAAAGCCTTTGGTACAGTCCCACACCGAAGATTAATTTTGAAACTAGAAACTGTAGGCATTAGAGGTAACCTCCTAAACTGGGTCATGCTGGTTAACTGACAAGAGACAAAGAGTATGGTGTGGTAGTTATTTTTGTTTACCACAAAACTATCCTGGTTCCCAATGAGACCCACTATTTTATGTGATTTGTGTCTCCCGCATCCATGGGAATATCCTACCATTCAGGGGGAATACATGGTGCTGTTGACATCTGAATTGCTGAGCGGTTTAAAGGTCATCCAAAATGATGCCATGGTATCCAAGTTTTAAAACACAAAGCTCTGCGTGTAGTGCCCTTGTTGCCTTTAAGTTATACCATAAAACTGAGACTGACTGGGCAATGAGGACACATACAAACAATAGTGGCTGCAACAATGTGCAGTGCCTTTTATTTTCAAACAAAACAGCATTCCGAAAACAAAGTAAAATGCAAGTTAAATAAATAAATAAAATATTCTTGATAATATCAGTGCTATCGTGGAGATTAAAACCATCATACATTCTTTAACCATTTAAATCTAAGAATCAAACCATGTAGACATTAGTTTTCTTTTTCTTGTTCTTTACTACCAGCCCAGTGCGTCTTTCTCCCTCCATCTCCACAGCTCATCCTTTGGCTTTCATAATCAGACGGAGACACCAGTAGCCATGGTCCCTCTTTCCTGCTCTTGTTCCAACTACCATCCTTTGGCATCTGTCAGTACTCTCAGCACAGAACCTCTGTCTTCCATGGACCCTCATCAGCGTCTGCAGGATCCCTAGGAGTCCACCCAGTCATTCCCTACTCTACCATAGTGTTCAATGGGGGATGATCCACCTCTGGAGTGCAGTTCCTTTTATTGACGTCCTCACCACTGTGGTGGCTCATACTCCCGATTCTGCCTTTCTTGACCATATCTTCTTTTGAGCTCTCCTTTAACTATCTTAGGCCCCTTTTATATTATCTTGGGTGCAGGTTCCTTAATTACACCCATGAATTGTCAATGAAGCAACTTGGTCAAATCATTGTTCTTTCACATGCAAATGTTATTTAGTCAGTCTCCCCATCATTCATGTCAGGAACGCTCAGCTTCACTGCCATATGCTCCAATACCCACTGAGTCTGAGTCACTGATTTTATTTTTAAACTTCCTGTGTCACAAACCTCTAACATGCTGTATCACACTATGCCTTTTTCCTTGTTATCTATTTATTTTAGATCACCCAAAAGCTTTGTGCTTTTGTTTTTTTTGGTTTCTGATTCCCGTCTTGTGTTCTATACTTTTTTTGACTCAATCACCCAGTTTTGACCTCTGTCTGATTACATGTTTCTCTTGGTCAGTTTCCTTCTCTGTGCCCTTTCTGAGAAGGCAGAGTACAGGTAAGAGGGGAATACTCCACATGGAGTGAGGTCATCAGTAGAGTTAGTCTTGGGAATATCCTACATTTTCGGATTTATATTTATGACGTTGATTTCAGTATAGTTAGTAAATTTGTGAAATTTGTAAATGACATATTAAAATTAAATAAAACACATAAAACATGAGTACAAAAAGGCACTTTTCTGGAAATGAATAGAAGAGTAAAGCAATTTCTCAATGTAAGCATATGTATTAGGCCGGATTTATACTTCACGCGATGCATGCTGCAGCGGACGCTCCTGCTACGCAACCATTGTACTGTTTATACTTGCACGCTTACTTTACGTAAATCTGGAGGAATCCACCAGGTGGCAGTGGGAGATATTATCACGGGGAGAACAGGTTCGACTTCTGTGTTGTGAATTGCCTGGAACACCCATTAAAATCCGATGACACCTTACTGCAATATCTCCAAAAAGGATGTTTAATGATTAAATCCATCAGTCCAGGGATTTGTCCGTTTCAGCTAGCATTGGGCACAAGGCTGAAACAATCCCTTGGACGAGGCACCAGCTCATTGCAAGGTGAATACAAGCACACACACACACACACGCTGGCATCATTTCAGTGTAACCAAATCTGCATATCTTTGGAAGGAAACCGGAGTACAGTGTGGAAACCCAGCAGGAAAACGTGTAAACTCCAGGCAGGGAATATCAGTGAAGTGACTCCCTGCAAGACAGCAACGCTAACACTCCGCCACCGTGTCACCCCCATGTGTGTAATTATTAACAGTATTCATTATTTAACCCTTTAACCGCCAACTCCCTAAATATTCCCCACGCCAGGTGAAATCTGAACAATTTTTGTTTTTTTACTTTTTTACATTTTTTTTTACATTTTTTACATTTATTCAAGCAGTATTGACCACTAAATGTTGTGCAAGTTGCCAGTGTATACACGAAATCTATAAATGTAACCTGAATTCTCAGCTAAGCAAAACATCTTGATACCAAACCGTGCCCTTTTCAATGGTAGATACTGTCGAAACTGTAAGCGGCCCTTCCACGACAATAAACTTTCATCAACTGCAACTGACGGTGCTGGCATGTAGGGCAACTGAAATGCTTCAAATAAATGATCAATCAAAGGACGTAGCTTGAACAAGTGGTCACGGTTTGGATCTTTCTTATCTGGCTCGTTTCTGTTGTCATTCAAATGAAAGAATTTCAGCAGCAAAGAGAATCGGTTACGTGTCATGACAGCTGCAAAAATAGGTGTTGCATACATAGGATCTGTAGACCAGTACATCTCAATATCTGGTTTTCTGATTATTCCCATCAACATCAAAATCCCAATGAATTTTTTCATTTCGTTTTCATCAGTGTCAAACCAAGCACGAACACGGGAATGTGGAGGTAAATTGGGATTTTTCTCAATAAACTGTGCTGCATACAGATTTGTCTGATGAACAAAATGTCTAATCAAATCAGGTGACACAAACAGCTAATAAAACTGCTCAGCAGTGTAATTGTTTACATCAACAATAAAGCCACACGTTCCCTCAAACGAATGCAGAAAAGGTAGTTCACCACGGGCAGCAGCCCAGCTGAGATGCTGGGGATACACCCACTCAGCGCCGTCATCCGATGCGTCTTCATTCACAATATCATGCAGCGCACGTTGCTGCTCATCACTGTCACTAAAATCTTCTTCAGAACTGCTACAATCATGATCAGAACTGTCCAAAATCGCCTGCAAAGCCTCACTTGAAGTCAGTTTACGTTTCGCCATATTCACAGCTGTTACATGCGAATCACGTCACATGACCGGCCAAAACAACCACAGACTTGTCGAAATACAACGTAGTAATAATACCCACGCCAAACCGTCAGTTATACTACTTGCCAGGCATTCATATAACCACAGGCAAATGTGCCGGATAATTCCGGCAGTATGGCGTTAGCATTAAAACAACGGTGCCGGATATATCCGGCAGAGGGCGGTGAAGGGGTTAAACGAAATTACCGATTTATCTATAAAATGTAACATCATACTTCAATGCATTTCATCATGAAAGTGATATCAAGTATAAATCTAAGGATTATAAATGTGCTGAGAGTTGGAATATCATACATTTAATGTGCTCAGTGTGGCAATCTATTGCTGTTTACCACTGCTGTCAGTACCGGAGGAAGCCCTAGAAAAAAAGATGGCACAGAAGACGGTATGTGAGACTTTTAAAATGTATCGTGTCATTACGATCGGGAATATGCAACGCTTGAATATAAAAGCACCACGAATGCATCTGTATGTCGGCATTTTGCTTCACTACTTCGAACCATTCATCAAACATCGAAGCACGCACACCGATCTCGTAGGATCCTCAAAGCGGCTTTCTGTCACATGTAGATAGTAACCAGAGACTCTGACATCACATTCCAACTTTTAGCACACTGCGCCCCCCGACTTTTTGCTGGTACTGCAACTCGCGCATGCGTCGTGTTAATTTCTGAGGACCTGCTCAGAGGACGCATCAAATGAACGCTAGGAACGCGTGTCAGCCATGATGCGGGCACGTACTCGTTCTGAGCGTGAAGCATAAATGAGCCCTTAGACTGAACTTACTGAACTAATATTATCTACAGGTTAATATGGTAAAGAAATGTTGTAATCAACTTGCACATAAACGGTGATTGAACTTATCAATTACATGGAAAAGGTGCAGCTTCTCTAGTTAATATAAACTTAGGATTCATTTGATCTGTGAATAGAAGATCGGAGCAACAAGGACTGAGCTGTAGTATACATTTTCTATGGTGCACGAAGTGGGTGATTCTGCCGCACAGGGCAGAATTACAGCTGGCACTGTGCTCAAAGTGTTACTTAGCGGTAAGACATACAACAGACTGAGCTTGGATTAAGGGTTATCCATATCAGAAGAGTCACTTTTGCTTTTGTGTATATTCAGATTGGAACTAAAACCTTACAGATAAGTTTCACATTTGGTTTTCCCATTGCATGAAAATCAATTGCTTCCCAAGATCCTAGTTATTTAAATCATTCTAATGAATTACAGGGTTTTAACTAATATTAATAGCTAGATGGGTAACTTATTTCACTTTTTCTTCTTTCGTAATGAAGTATTAACAGTGAGTTTTTGTTTTTGATGGTAATTGTGTACTACTGTTTTAGGTATATCTTGAAAAATGTTACTCACAGACTAACACACATCAATTGCAGCCATTTTTACATCACTTAAATTGGACTCTGCTGTTTTTGAAAGGTACTCAGCCACCAAAATCCTAATTACATGACACTGTAAAGGCTCATATAATTGCATATTTTTATCACTAGTATTTTTGAAAATGATTGATCATTGTTACAATTTTTTTTAAAAACAAAACTGTAATAACTGAGTTTTCATGAAGTAACTAAAAAATGTGAAATCCTTCTACATTCTAAGAATCAGTTAACTTAGTTGCCAAATGTACCTGTTTTTAATTGGCAACGATTAGTATAACTAGATCCATCCCTCTTTTGTCTGTCACCCAAATGTCATTGCACCCAACCCTTACCCTTCACGTTGTGTGTGGTGAGCACAAATGGTGGCCCGAAAATAACATTTTTGACTAAACTCAGCTGGGCAATGTGTGACACCAGGTCACCAAGAGCTTGCCAGTGATTGCCACTCTTAGATCTGCTCCAGGGTCCCTGGTCCATGCAGTTCTTTCTTTTACTTAATTTAGACAGTGTTGGAAATCATTAATAGATTTTCCTTTGTCTGGCACCCTCTCCTTAGAACCTTGATCCAAGTGCATACAGTCTGTATAGAATCTATGCAGTAGTGGACACAGCTTCAAGGAACTGGGGCTTTATGGTTAATGTCTCCTTTCATGGCAGCAATCTTAGAACACATTAGTTGACACCATCAGTAAGGGTTGCTGTCAAGTAGAAGAATGAGACCTTCTGTGCAATATTTGAAGATTATCAAGGTTTGACTGAGAGGTAATGGCAGAGAAAGAGGGAATGTTCATGTGTTGGTGGGCTTTGGTTGGGCCATTGACAATGAAGTTCAAATAGCCTTAGAACCTCTCATTAACCATTTGATTACTCAGAAAAGATAGGATATTATCCAGTCTATTGTCAGTTATTATGGGCAGATATTGACATAAACAGGTGATGCTGTAAGACTGTGATACTGTCAAGAGAAAGAAGTGGCACTTTAAGAATTTGTCAAACCATGGCAAATACTCCCTACTCATAGCAGGCAGTTCCAAAAGTCTTGATTGGAACTGGATCAATTTCTGTGGTCGAGTTAACATTGGATGTTAAGAAGCTCCATAGTGGAAACTCAGTAGGGTTGGATAAGATACTATCAGAAATTTTGAAGGCACTGGATTTTGTGAGGGTATTTTGGCTAGTAAATCTTTTCAGCGTTGTATGGAGTGTGGTAACAGTGTGTCGCGTTTGGCACTCTGGAATGAAGATCCCAATTTATTAAAAGAGTGACAACTGATTTAAAAAAAGTTGGAATTTCTTTGTCTTGAATGTGCAATATCAGAAGTAAACTAAAGCTCACAGTGTCCCATTAATGCTTAATTAAATTTTAAGAAAGTGTTTTAAAAATAATCCAGATATTTAATAAAAACAATTTCTACAGAAAAGTTTTTTTCATGGTTTTTGCCAGTAAGTCAGCTGTTTATTTTATACCTGACATTAGTCGCACATTTGTGCTCTGTTTCTGGAAGACACATAGAGATGTAGAACCTCACTGTGGAGAACTCTAAGGATTATCATTTATGTGGGCAATTATATTGTAGGTTTTGTTATTTGTGGTTAGAGGCAAAGGGTGAAAATATGTTGATTAAGTAATTTTTTTCTCACAATAGGACTAGTTTTAGCTGAGGTCTTGAAAAAGTAAAAGGTGCATGTCATATTTGTATTCAATTTTTGTTTGCCCGTAAATTAAACTTAACTTTATCTTTTCTGGATTTGTTAAGGAAATGTTGAATATGAAAGAGTTCAAAACTATGAAAGCTTTTTCTATTGAAGTTCACCTATGTGTGTGCTTTAGCAATTGTGACTTCTTGAAATTATCTAGATAAAAGTATATAAAAGTGTTGTATTTCTAAGCCATCATAGACTAGTGCTGATGATAAAACTGCAGTACTGTATTATACATTAACACTCAACTTCCAAATGGACACTAATTTATTCTGTATGTTCTTAGTTTGAGTATTTAGCAGAAATATAATCAGAAGAACAAAGCAGATATGTAAGCAGTACATAGCAGGATAATCCTATTTCTGAATATTACATATCTAGAAAATTAACTTTGGAAGACTGTGTTGAGTAGAGTTCCATAATAGCTGCACACATCTCAGTCTCCTTTACCACCGTTGTTGCAGCATTCTGTGGGTTGGGATTCAGGACGATATGACTATCATTAGACTGATCCCAATTTTCCATTTCTCCAGGAGAGAGGGAGATATCTGCAAAGCTGTGTTACATATTATTTTAATAAAAGTATCATTTACACAGTAGATTTTGATTTTCAGAGTAGATCAGAGTTTTGAAGCTTTAATTTAGTGTGCTGGCCACTTAAACGACTATTTAATTTGCCAGGGCATATTTAACAATACATTTCTTTCATGATTTTACAGGTTGCCTATTACACTGCCAATCCACTTTAGATTAATAGGAGACATGTTCAAATGTGTCAGCGTGTCACAGTAGCTCAGTACTGCCTTATAAAATGAAGTTAGAAAAAAAATTTAATTACCAGATTACTTACCATAACCAAATAAAAATTATAATGGTAATTTAATAATAACTCTTTGAATGGTATGATTTTATACTAAGTAAGCAAATTTTTCAGTTCCTTTTAATAATAATAACACAGTAGTGATTGTGTGCAGAATATTTAGACAAAAGCAGAAAAGAATTTTTATTTTTCCATAAACATGAAGAATATAGCGGCACGGTGGCGCAGTGGGTAACGCTGCTGCCTCGCAGTTGGGAGACCTGGGGATCTGGGTTCGCTTCCCGGGTCCTCCCTGCGTGGAGTTTGCATGTTCTCCCCGTGTCTGCGTGGGTTTCCTCCGGGCGCTCCGGTTTCCTCCCACAGTCCAAAGACATGCAGGTTAGGTGGATTGGCGATTCTAAATTGGCCCTAGTGTGTGCTTGGTGTGTGGGTGTGTTTGTGTGTGTCCTGCGGTGGGTTGGCACCCTGCCCAGGATTGGTTCCCTGCCTTGTGCCCTGTGTTGGCTGGGATTGGCTCCAGCAGACCCCCGTGACCCTGTGTTCGGATTCAGTGGGTTGGAAAATGGATGGATGGATGAAGAATATACATAAGTTACCAGGTAGTGATGCAGGAGAGGAAAGTAAACTACGGTGCTTAATTGTTATTAATTCTGTGCATCTGTTTTCTAAATGCATTTGTTCTGTTGCAAGAAACTAGAGTCTCTTCTGGTAACAGCTTTACTTAAAAGTTAGGAATCAGATAGTGTGCCAGTCCATTGCTGGCCACATTCATAAACACCCACATTTTCTCATATTTAGAGCTGCCAGCCAACCTAATAAAGATGCTTTTGGATTGTGTCAGGAAACAGGATTAAACTGGCAAAAATCAAGTGATCACTGGGAGAACATGTTTCCACACACACATGCACACACACTCTCACAGGATAATTAGACATAGGGATTGAAGTTGTGATACAGTAGTGTTATGTTCATTAACCTTATTCATCAAAATAATCATGTTATAATAGTTCAGAATATAATTGTCAAATCTAGTTCAGTCTAACGGTTTAGTTCAGAAGTTTTCTAACAGAAAGGCGGGGAGCACGTTTTAGGTCAATATCAAATAGCAGTTCAACTGGCTTAGGTGAAACACTAAGAAATCGACTACTAAGTTTAAACAAGGAAATAAAAAATTGAAGTCACTAAACAGATTCATCTTGGAATCCAAAAGAAACTGGCACACACAATGGTAACAACAAATATGTCACTGGTAAATAAATAAAAAGGGCAAAAATAGAGAATAATGACCTGTATCCTGACAATTACAGTATCTTTGTAATGGATATAATTGTAGTGTATTAATAATAAATCCTGTGTTTCAAAACTGTCTTTAGTAACGTAGTACAATCTATGAATCTGATAAATTCATCTTACTGTATTGTTTTTTTCCATTAATAGTATTTGCATTTTATTAATATTACCATTCTTACCCTCCCCATAAGAAAGTTTTACTGTTCAAAGGTTCATCATTGATGGCTCATGAGACTTAACAGAGATTCTCGTTTAAGTTTCATTTAACAATCAACTTTGTCACAGATGTTTCTTTTAAAATTCCATTGGAGAAGTAGCTTTAGACAAAAAACAGACATGAGATAAAACTGAGGTAAAAGGATTCTAAATTGGGAAGTTTGAAAAGCATGGTATGTATTATGAGATCTCTTTCTAGTCTTGTTTTAATCTTTTTCAAAACTTCATTTTGTTTACTTATTGTTGGATTGATGCCTTTACCCTAGGTGACATACAACATTTGTGATAAGATTAGTTACATTTTTTTTGTTTTTTTCAAATGAAGCACAGGCATATGAAGCGATTTTCTCATGATCACACAGTGTCAGTAGTGGAATTGGATCCAACAACTTAAGGGTTTGAAGTCCAAAGTCTTAACCACTATGCCACACTGCCTGCCTTTTCTTCTAAAATGAGTATGATCTATTTGGACCACAGCAATATAAATGAATAGTATTATTTTGAAGCAAGGACTACAATTTTGTAATCATAGTAAAGTGTTTTATTACCACAAACATCTGTCCACACATGGGTATAGTGTTAAGTTGATTTTTTAATATTCAATCTTTCCTTATGTGGCTGCTCTTTGTGCTCAGTTGATGCTGTAAATGGGGGACTTTCTTGCATTTTGCTGTACTTTATTGGACCTTCCTCCTTCAGTTAGTCTAAATATCGACCATTAAATGATTCTGATATGCACATCCTACAGTGATTTCCAGCGTCTTATCAGTATTTTAGATTCTATAGGAACATTTTGTCTTTACCTTTATCTAGTCCTATAAAATTTTTATTGAAAGGTTGTATCACATGTACCATAAGCATGATTTGACCAATCCAAATTAGGTCATGTTTAATGATAGCTGATCCAGAATGGTAATGCTATGCAACATGCCTACCCAAGTGAAGCTCAGATTTTTTTATTTGATATTTTTGATGGATGATTTTTTGGACATGCTGACTGTTGTCTAAGTTTCAGGCTTAAACGTAAGGGTAGAAAAGAAGCTTCATACTGTATTAGTCTAAGTGGCTTCTTCTACAGAATGCAAATTCCCCATCTAAGAAAGATTCATCTTTATCATAAAAAGAATGTCAGTATTACATTTGATCCCAGTTTTTGTGAGAGGTAACAAATATCTTTCACTTCATTTCTGTTTTTAATAGACTTTAGCATAAAATAAGTTACCTGGCAATTCAACCATTCTCTGTCTTGAGCTATGTTTCCCATAGCTGGTTCACTAAAACGATCCACTTGTTGCCTGTCCTTGTGTTGAAACCTCTGGCATTGTCTTTGAATTTGCTTTTTAGGTATTCCTTGTAAATCAGTCTCTAAATATGATCTAAAATTCAAAATTGCCAGCTATTAAAATGTATACTCCACTTAGAATAGTCTGACATTATGAAGATTTTCATGCAGACAAAAAACAAGGAAGTTAATTTGTTTAAAATTTGTAATGCATATCAATACAACAGGAAGATTTATCAAATTTATCAAAGTTTATCAAAGAAATACAGATGAATTAAGATCTTTATTTATAAATAGTTTGTGATTAAATTAATGTAGAGCTTGTGTACCACATATGATTGAATAATTTACACAGCTTGATGTATATTTTAGTTCATTTCAACAGCAGGTTACAAGAGAAGTTTAAAGTGTATTTTTACTGCAGACCAAATTTTTAGCTTTATTTAAACTTTTGTTTAGCTGTAACTTATGTATAGAGGGTGTCCCAAAATTCACGCAAGATTTGAATTTGGCACCATTTGTGCGGTAAAGTGTTGCCAACGAAACAAAAAGACAGCGTGACAACTCACAGTTCAGGATTATTAAAAATGGAGTGCTACACGAAAGAACAACGCGTTTTCATTGTTGAGCAATATTTTAAAAATAATGATGGTTTGGCAGCTACAGTTCGCAATTTTTGTACAAAATATGGTCGGAACAGTGATTTAACTTCATCAACTGTGAAGAGATTAATTAAAAAATTCAGGGAGACTGGATCAGTTAGTGATCTTAGACACTCTGGCCGTCCTTCAACAAGTCGTTCAAACACAAAACATCGAAGCAGTTCGTGAGAGTGTTGCTGAGAGTCCAGGAACATCAATTCGGCACCGTGGTCAAGAATTGAACATTTCCAGAAGCTCTCTACAGCGTATTCTCACAAAAGATTTGCATCTTCATGCTTACAAAGTTCAATTGAGTCAAAAACTGAAGCCTACTGACCACGCACAGCGAAGAGAGTTCCTTGAATGGATTTTGGAACAATAACAAGTGAATGCCGATTTTTCGAACAAAATCATCTTCAGCGATAAGGCTCATTTTCATCTTGATGGCTTCATTAATCGTAAAAATTGTTGCATTTGGGGTTCAGAAAATCCACGAGTGATTGTTGAGACTTTTTTCTTTGGGGTTTTTTGAAGTCTAAGGTTTATGCCATCAAGCCCACGACCACCCACGCCTTGAAGGAGGAAATTGAGCGCTGTATCAACGAAATTCAGCCACATTTATGCAAAACAGTCTTGGAAAATTTCAACAAAAGAGTGTGTATGTGCCAGCAAAGCCGTGGAGGCCATTTACCCGATATACTATTCCATACATAACCCTATACTGTATACTTTATGAATCAATTAAAAATTTACAATTTTTAATTAAAAACCTGTGTTCTCTATCAAAATTACTTCTTGCGTGAATTTTGGGACACCCTCTATATGACCAATGGAACTGAATTTGCTAAGGCACATTTCTTTTCAAGCTTTAACTAAGTACTGGCAGAATCACTAAGCAAATATATAGCAAAGTATCTATAAGAACAAAGTCAATAAATGCAAACAAATCCAAACCAAAACCAGGTAGAAGAAATATGGCCTAGAAAGACTCAATAACATGAAGTGATTGTCAGTACTATAGTGCCTTTAAGTGACAATAAGTTAAAAATCCCTCAGGTGATGGCCAGGCTAGTATAACTGGGCAGTGTTGCCACCAGCATCACAGAGATGTGAATATGTAATACAGAAAAACAAATGGTTCCAAGGAGAATAGAGGGGGTTACTAAATCTGGATTTATTAGCACAATGCATTTAGAATGTAGTTATTAGTTTTATATTGATTACCTAAAACATTTACTTATTTTGGAGATTCCTGATTTAAACAACCCAACCCACAGGACACATTGGGAAAAAATGGACAGCAAAATCTGAGCAGAAATTTGTTTTTGAGACTGGTTTAATAAAAATGACCCATAATCGCTATGCATATACAGTTCCAAAATGATTCCCAGTTTGTTATTTTGGCATTTGTGACAGTCTCATTCATAGATCATCAATTATCATTTACCATGAAGTAAAAAAGGAATGAAAGAATATAGTTCTAATATGATTATATTGGTGTTGGCTGTACCCAATTCAAGTATTGCCTAATGGTGCATTGCATAATAATAATTATGTATTCTCTCTGTATAAGAGACTAGGGACATGGGAGAATATACAGTATATGAGAAATGTTTTGTTTAGTTAATCTTCTGTAGCTTCACTTTGAAACTTTGTTGAAACAATAGGTGTACCCTATAGGCCGCACATTATTTATAGGAATTAGTGTTTTTTAATCATATCATGTTGCTGCTTGAGACACATTTTGTAAGACAAAATATTCCATTCACTCATTGTTGTCTTTTTTTTCTTTTAATCAATCCTAAGAGATCATGATTTCATTTCAGTGTTGAATCAGACATTTTCTGGAAACTATACCATTTTTTAGATAGTTTTTTAAGTTGACACATTTTTCAGCAGAAATTATGTCTTACACCTGAATATTACAAAGGAACTAGTGCCCTGACTGAGTGAATAAATTAGCATCTTGAGCAATTTATAATTATCTTAATTCCTGTTCTGCTTAGAAATGGATGCTTATCAGTTTTCACAAACCTCATTTGCTTCATTTGGAGCAAATATTGTTCCTGTCAGAAAAAAAAGAAGCTTGTCTTCACTGTGAAAAGCTAGCTTCTTGGTTTATTGAGATTTGTGTTATTGTTTGCTGGATTAGCTATATTACCTGCTTGGTTTTCTGCACGTTTCTCTATCATTACATGACTCTTTATTTATACCCATGGTATAATTTTTCATTATTTCCTTAAGACCTTGCCTTATGACTTATTGTTGCTAATGAGCATCTGGGATATAAGCTATAGAAGGGCATTCATTCTCATTATCTTAGAGGTTGTATCTAATACCTCATTTTTAGGTGGGTTACTTTGAATTGGACCATTTCTACTGATTATAGTTGCATATATGTTAAACATGTTGGAATCCTGACAATGTTTTTGAAATGCCAGTTTTGGTCAGTACACCTCATCAAGCACTAAACAAAACAAACTGGTGGAAAATCATCCTGGTGAATGTCACAGTGTGGAGACTATGTAAAGTATTGCACAGGATATAAAATCAGTCCTTATAAAATTAAAAGAAGAAAATTGGCAATTCTGTGATAGTCACATACTTTAAGACCACTAAGACAATATTCCCAAAATCAAAAATCATTATAGAGTACTAACATTAAGATGAGAAGTAGATGATAACCCTGTTTAATTTACAGAGAATAAAAAGCAAAACTGTGTGCAATGGCATAAAGAAAAGAACTCTGACCCGAAAATCAGCCAAAATGGTATTGATTGGGTCTCACACGGGAGATTGCCTTATCGACTCCAAATTGTTAATGAGACGCCATGTTCTGGGCTGTCTCCTTTTATGGTGTCCTGACTGCAAGGGGTGGGGCTTGCTCTGAAGGTCATGGTTGGGGCTGAGAACCCACACTGGGTGTCTTCTCTGAACTGTTGAAAATAAAGACAATACCGTTAGCAACAGTGCCCCCGTCTCAACCTGGATGGGTATCGCTTACCTCAGTTAAGTCTGGAAGGTGATCCCCATCACACATGCATGACACTCTTTATGGCTAAAAGCTATAATGTAAGCCCTGGTAGTGTTTTTTTTCTGGGAGGTGTAGTAGCCTGGTGGTTAATATGAAAGCAAGTATATTACATTGTGAGCACAGGGGTAATATAAATATATTTATATTGTGGCCTGTCCAATTTTTTCGAAATAGTGTAAACAGAAAATCCTCCTTGTTTAAAATTGTTAACAGCAATGTGTGAATATTGTGAGAATTTCAGCTGGAATAGTGTGACCCTCTGTTAGCTATTTGACCTACAAGTGCTTAATTTGTAAAAGAATCTAAGCAAACAATTATAGTAAATCATATTTTTATAAGTTGCCTTAGGAAAGCTGTCAGCCTAATATAATTATGTTAGTACTATAGCTTTCTTTTTTCTCATCTGTTTTATGGCACCTTGCCCACTTTTCATAGGATTCATTTGTGTCTTTCTATATAGGTGTCTGATGGCTTTAAAGTATTTTTTTCATTTTCAACATGATCAGTCAATAGGTTTAACCAATTGTTGGAGAAAAGAGAGTTAAAGCCATGATATAGCAGCTTGATCTATTCACTGCAATGGCAACCTTAAAAAAATTCTTGTGACTGAAGTTATGTGTTAACCATGCATGAAATAATAAGAAAATGAAATGGCATGGAGATCATGACAAGTGGAGCCCCTTGTCTACCCTAGTTTTCATTCTTCTTCCCTGTCATTGTCAAACTTATTTCATCTTCTTAAAATGTGAATTCCACGTCAACCACTTTCACAAGATTCAGCCCTGCCACTTATGTTTCAGTTAGATAATATAAAGACAGGTACTGTATATTATAAATTGTAATTTTGAGTATAACATTATAGGTATTTAATTCAAAACAGATATTGTAGCAAAGAAAGAAAGCAAGAGACGTTTACAGGAAATTGGTTCCAAACACAAATACCACTTGAAATGTGAAGATGTAGAACTCTGGGTCAGAGAAATCCTGGTACAGAAACAAGAAATCACAACTGTAAAAGCTGCGTAGCAGGACAGAAACATAGCTGCCCCTCTTTAGCTGGGTGGCTGAAATGCAATAATTACAGATACTTCATTTTGGCTAGATGATATACTTGTTAAATTTCTGGTTTTGTTTTCTACTATTTTTCATTTTTTGTAAATTATATACATTTTCTTCACTTCCTTGTTTTCCATTTACATTTACTGTGATTGTTTTGATTGGTCTAGTCCTCATTTCCACCAGTATTCACTTAAAGCCTTGAAGAGTTCTATTTAAACCACCAGATTGCCACTGTTTCCTGATATGTCCTTATCTAGTTTAGCTGTGCACTTTTTGTCATTTACAGTTTTTATAAGATTGTTGATCTTTTGATCATTTTAATTTTTTTATCTGGTTTTCATTTTGTACATTTTGTGTGGTTTCAAGTACAAGTCTCAAGTACAGAATACCTGCTTCTCAATGTGATAATGACTGGAGGGACATCTCAGAAGCAGTACAGCTACTGTTTGATGTGGAACATCTGGTTTAACAGACCAGGAAACAACTCTTTGTGACATGCCCAGCATTCTAAGAGGAGGAACATCCAAAGACAGCTAATAGCTGGAATGAGAAGGCTACATTTTAGTAGCAAAAAGTAAAGTTCTGAGCTATTTTCTGGATAGTGACATTTGGCATGGCACGACTGGGATGCAGGATTGAAAGCAACACAAAATATCTGAACCATTTTCAGGAAGCTCCTAATAAATCCAAGGGTCACAGATCCTTTTTTTTAATAAATCAAACAAAAAAATAGTAAATTCAAAAGGTCTTTTGTGGCCTCAAAATGCAACCAAAGTCATATTTTTCTACTTATAGAAACTCTATAAAATGTGGCAATGACAACTGATGCACTGCCTGGCATCATTAAGGGGAGAGTCTGATGCTGTTATCTATGTATGACATTTCAGCTCACAATAAAAAGAATAAAGACTGAAGAAAAGCCAAAAAACAAATAAAATGAATTGCAATTAATTGGAAAAAAATATCAGAAACAGCACAAAAACAAAGTTAAACTCCATAACCCCTACAAGGCAATTCCTTGCACTTGAACTTCCCTTTTAAATTTACCACACCACAAGGAACTCAGCCCCATACAGTGCATGCTAGTATCTCTCTGTCTTGGGTTCTCAGAAAAAAACATAGTTACACCAATCGAGGAAATCAGAGATTCTCTGTGATGATATATATATAATGTAACAATTAAAACAGTCATAATGGTGTAATTCCATTTACAACAAATTGTTTCATTTAACGTTAATTTGTTTTGCTTAAACAACAAACATACATACAGTATGTATATCAGATGCATGCTATTGGGTATAATGCAACAATAATTTCAAAAAAGGTGTTTGTGAAACTCCATGGATTACAGAAATGCACTATTCTTTCTACACTGAGAATCATTGCCCAAATATTCTGATAAAAAACATAATCCATGATCCTGTAAACGAAAGGTGAGCTTGTGTAAGTTTCCCTTTTCTGACTGCATTTTATCTATAATGGGGTTGATGGGAACCTAAATCCTGACATTCTGATATAAAAGGAAGGACTTAAATCAGGATGGAATACTGATCCAGTGCAATTGTTATTGCCACATTCAGGGAATCCTCATTCCCACATCCACACTCATTTACACCAGCCCATTTTTGAGTTGGCCATCAGCTTAACATGTGTGTGAGTAGTGGGTCTGTGGCAAAACAGTAGAGGTCTGTTTTTAAATAAATAATTAAATAGCCACCTCAGTCTCTGTGGGTGTGTGTGCTTGCATGGCTATGGGAGGTTGATGGGGTGATTGAGATGGAGCACACTCGCATGTGAGGGTGTGGTCTGTCTTCCTTGCGAAATTGGCTTAACACAGTTCATGATTGAGGCGCTGCGCCCACAGAGGCATATAAGGGGGAGCTGGCATGGCAAAATTGGAAGCAAAGACAATGAAAGGAAAGAAAGAACAGAGTTTAAAAGATAAAGAGATGAAGGCAGGAATGCAGGTGGGCCAGAAAGAGACACAGAGGGGGAGGCAGCCAGACGGAGAGTCCTTGGGAGAGGGTGTGACCAACACTTGGGGCTGAAGAAAGTCATTCCCTCTGAGTGTTTTGGTTGAGTGGGGAGTGACACGTGGCTCACTTCCGCGTCCGAAGTCCGAGAAGGATGTTGGAGTTGGGAAGGCTCAGATGGGGAGCACTGTTAGGGCTATGGATGGCCTCAGGGACCCAAGCCTTTGTTATATGAGATTTGGATGGGATACCCTACTGGGAGCAATTCAGTAGCATGAACCAAAACCTGGAGAAAGACGGCTATATCTGTCAGCAGGCGTCTCTTCATTCTGAAAGGTCCGATCAAGATAAAGTGAGGAGAGGCCAGGGTTCAAGTGATGCACTCGGGACATGATATTAAAGGACTGTTCCTTGCCTTAGGATTTTAGCCTTGTTTTTAATGGATAATCTTTAGGATTATTTTTAACATCCACACACATGTTCACTGAGTTTTATGGATTATTTATTTATTGAAGATTTTGCAATGCACTATTTATTTGGATCACTATTGGTTTGACTTTTTTTTTAATAAAAGCACTGAGCACATTTTTACACCCACCCTTTGCCATAAATGTGTGTCCTCGTTTGCCAGGCTCATCCCTTGGTTATGTTACAGGCAATGCAGGTTTACAAAAAGTCAAGTGGGAGCATGGAGCCAACCTGCACCATCACAATATGTTTTGTTTGATGTTTAGGAGGAAACAGGAGTTTTTGAGAAAATCACCCAGGTTAATAAATCAATTATACTTTGTTGTTACGTAATATTGAGAACAACAATAAAAGTTGAGAAACATACATTCAAATCAGAAAAATGTTGTGAATATTTTCATTACTGCATTTCTATTGAAACATTTCTCTCTTTCTCTCTCTCTGTTTTTTTTCCTTTTTGTGTACTTTGTGGCACAGACACTGTAAGAACAAGAGATATGCCAGGAGTGGAAAAATGTAGCTATAGTGTGAAAATAATACAAAATTATAATCATTGAGTCAAAAATAATTTAAAGTGAAGAATGATAAAAAATGTTTGGTACATGTGCCTGCATTATTAATTAAGTTTACAATTTGTTTGCCCTTTTTCACAACTATTGCATAGTATGGAAGTACTACAGAAAATATTGGCTTTCAGTGTTAAAGTAAATTTAAGTAATGTCTGACAATGAGTTATTGAATGACTTGAAACACTTAAAAGCAAGTCTTGTAAGTGTGCACTTAATACTTAAAGCACTGAATGGCATGTAATAACTGCTGTAGGGTTATATTCCAGATGTGTGATTTTATGTTTTCATACCCATTAGGCTGTCAATGCAGACAAGCAGTATGCTTCTCTTTAATGATTCTCTCGCCTCAATGGTTAAAAATAAAACCTTTCAGATGTTTGACAGATAAATCATAAAACAAAATTTTAGGAGTCTTCCTCTCCCTTGGTTGCTTCAGTATGCCTGAAGGACAGGGGAAAACATAACATGCAAATATACAAATAACGGCAAAAATATGTATAGAAAGACAAAATAAGATATGAAAACAATTCTATTCAGTTGTATGTATGGGTCAAATCCAGGTTTCATTTTCTTTCATCAAAAAAAAGCCATTAAATCTGACTGCACACTCCTTGTCAAATTTATTTTCTTGCCTCATTAATTTGACTACCATTGTTTCTGTTCTCCTTATTATCAAACACTAATCTATTCATCCTATCTCAGTATGTTTGCAAAAGATTAGCAAGATATTGTTGTTGCTGGCTGTTCTTTCATTTGAGCATTCATATCACACCCTTGATGTTATTTAAATGCATTTTTGTCATAAATGAGCAGAGAAACATGCACAGTTGTCAAAGAATAAGACATCATAAACCTTCTCTTTACATATTCAAACAGTGTTGTTTAAAAATAATGCCTGAGCATGTGCACTACCGAATGCAGTGTAAAAGTCGTTCTTGGCTAATCTACTGTACCATGCATATAACAACTGAGTGTGTGGTCTTTATGGAACATTACAGCTGATGGCCATTTAGCATTTAATTCTTTTGTAGTATGCTGTGTACTGAAAAAAAAATTTTTTTTAATAAAAATGTTAATTTAATAGCTAAATCGATAGTGAAAGGAAATTTAAGAACTAAATTGCCTTTTAATATATCTAAAGCCCTCTCCTTTGTATTTATATCTGCAATATAATGTATCCTTATATATGTGTATATATGTGTATTTTTTATATCCTTTATTTATTTTATATACTGACAAAAAACAGCGTTAGACAGTATTATAATCAGCAGCTATATACGTTAAGCAGGAACCATTCTTGGATGGAACACTGGTCCAACACTCAGGGCACACAAACGTGTCAATTCATGGTAGTCAATTATTGTGACAGTACGAAAAACCAAACTGTCTAGGGGAATAAAACCAGTTCAACAGCTGCTATCCCCATTCAGAACTGCTCTTGGTAATCTTTTAATATTTATAGATAATAGAACAAATCCACTTAAAGTGTGCTTAAGTTCTTTCCATCTGAACAAAAAAAAAAACAAAAAAGGCAGGGCAAAAAAAAAATCACAATCCAAAACTCAAAAGTAAGAGGCTTGAAATCAACAATATGAAACTAATAAAGCTGAATCTTGAATGAGTAATCAATGAGTTCTCTGGCTTTTAAAATGAGAGCAAATAAGTCTAAATGGATTCAGATGATGCAGGAGTAATTACAGTTGACAGGCAACTGCAAGCGAGAGGTGTGGCAGTGGAGTAAGGCATAGCATAGCATAATTTACCCAGAAATTAATTCTTGTACATCACAAGACCAATAAAAGACACAGTCCAAGTTTTTTTGACTTTTGTTTGGCAGTTCTTGCTGTAAACATTTGTACAAATGACATATGACTATCCTTTTATTTACTTATATATTTACTCACTTAGCAGATGCTTTAATCCAAAGCAACTGCAAAAGTTTTCAGATTTACTACTGCATCTCCAAACATTACTTAATAAATCCTATAAAATTCTTCAGAAAGATACATCCTTCAAAGTAAATTTGTTTATTTACAAACAAAATCTTTTTTTCTCAAGACTGGAAAATAAGAATAAGCAAAGCTACCCGAATATTTGGATGTCTTACTAGAAGCATTTGTATCTTAGGAGTGCCTTTATCATGTATCAAGTTTTCTAAGCACCAGCAATGTCAGAATAGGAACAGGAAGGCAGGATGTTACCTCAGTTTGGCACTACAAAGTGAGATAAGAGAAAAGGAGAAGACAGCTCAATTCTTTCTACTGCCAAGCAAAGGAAACAGTTACTTACCTACACTGGAATCTGAGAGAAGGCTGAAAAGGCCACAACCTTGTTGAGTGGGCTAAACTTAAGCCAATCTATACCTGACAAGAAGGCATGAAGAAAAAGGCTGGTGATTCTAGGCTGTGAAAAGAAAAGGCTTTGTAGCAGTCCTGAACAGACAGAAATTCATTGATTATGCTGAAATTCCAAGTGTGGAAGAATGTTAAAAATCTGAATATGTGCTAATTTAAATTTAAATGTCATTTTAAATATGATGTATTGTTATTATTATTATTGTTATTAAAAATAATAATAATGTGTTTTATTTAAGGCGGCACGGTGGTGCAGTGGTAGTGCTGCTGCCTCACAGTTATGAGACCAGGGTTCGCTTTCTGGGTCCTCCCTGCATGGAGTTTGCATGTTCTCCCCATGTCTGCATGGGTTTCCTCCGGGTGCTCTGGTTTCCTCCCACAGTCCAAAGACATGTAGGTTAGGTGCATTGGCAATCCTAAATTGTCCCTAGTGTGTGCTTGGTGTGTGTGTGCCCTGCAGTGGGCTGGCGCCCTGTCCGGGATTTGTTCCTGCCTTGCACCCTGTGTTGGCTGGGATTGGCTCCAGCAGACCCCAGTGACCCTGTATTAGGATATAGCGGGTTGGACAATGACTGACTGAATGACATTTTATTTATATAGCCTGAAAATACAATACTGTTTCAATTTAATGAAACAATTTTCTTTATGAATCTATTATAAATATGTTAAACATTGCAAGAGTCAGATTTAGTAGTGAGTAAAGTATGACCTGCAATTTAGGAATTGTAATTGGATATCTAAACTCCTATACAAATTGGAGTATTATAATTGTGCATAATGAGCTGTACATTTTCTTTCCTATTACACTGCCTTGCTTCTCTTATTCTTTTATGTGTTAACCAATCTTCTACTGCAATAATGTCATTTTTAGTATTAAGTTACCTTGTGCACACACTCATTTTTTGTTTAAAAATACAATTCAAATCACCTATGGCTACAGTCAGAGATTCTGTGACTGATGCATGGTGGCAAAAGAAGCCACTTTTAATTCATTCACTTATCATTCATAAAGAGCACTTTACAGGTTGGTCACGGCTTTGCAGAGGTGCTGTCTCTGTGTTTGCATACTGCATTAAGTGATGGGAAGTTAAGTGACCTGCTCAGGTTCACATAGTGCAATCTGCACCACCTTATGCTTTCAAGACGTACTAATTTGACAACTGGGCTTCAATTAATCAATCTCTATTGTGTTTTATTGGCATTACTGTACCAGAAGTTTAGTAGCCCTCTTAAAGAGAGAAGTGAGTTCAAGACAGGAATAAATGCATTAGCCCAGATAGTGGATTCTTGGAAGATACCACAGTTTGTCTGTTGTGTCAGAGAAGGTCTATATTATAAGCATTGCCTACAAAAAATATATACATATTTAGTTCACTAGCCCTGGCTCCTCAAAACAATTAAGCAGGTTCAGTAAAGCAGCTATGGAGTTCAGTGTGCTGAAATAAGGTGTAAGTGGGTTAAAATACATTATTACTGTATGTACAGAAGCAAGGTGAGATATGTGTATAGATAATGTTATCCTAACCAACTAAATGGTATTTAATTTTGGTGATAATTAAATGAATGTTAGCTTTTATTTGTTCTGTGTTTTGTGCAATAATTAAATTTGTAGTGAATAACATATAATAATATAAAAGTACTTGGCAAGTAAGCTCTGTCTGTAATGTTCTGCCCTATGAAGTTCTGCTTTGTCATAAAGGCCTAAATACAGATGACAGCAGTTAAACAATTTTGTTCTCTGAGTACCAGCTAGCTAATTTATTATAATATGATTCTATGTGATACTGTATATGGCCTATGCTTGATGTCTAAAAAAGACAGATTTTCAACGAGATGAAGCTTTTCTTTAATAAGGGTACTACTTTGAGTTGGTAGCCATCTATCTTATTTCAAGAAGCACTTTATTGGTTCACTGCACACAGTTCCATAGTGCTTCGCTGCGGGAGCTGCTTGCACATGATTAAGAGTATAGGAAGAGCTGCTGAAACAGTAGTAGCTAAATCAACTGCTTTACAAAAAAGGCTTTAAATTCAAACTGAACAGCTACAGGACAGACCTTATCATGTTTAAAGGCCTGTTGTTTTAATTTGATTGCTTTGTCCAGTCCTTCACTGTTATTTAAAGTCTATTTTTCTTCTCTTTATTTTTCTTTTGACAGAAAGCTGATCTGGCAGTTGCTCCTCTGGCTATCACCTATGTGCGGGAGAAGGTTATTGACTTCTCCAAACCATTCATGACGCTGGGAATAAGTATTTTGTACCGCAAGCCCAATGGTACAAACCCTGGTGTTTTCTCCTTCCTGAATCCACTCTCCCCTGATATCTGGATGTATATTCTGCTGGCTTACTTGGGTGTCAGTTGTGTGCTGTTTGTCATAGCCAGGTAACATGTCAGCTTTAGTGATTCTTTTAGCGACTGTCTAATGAATATTTTGAGTTGTTGGGGGAAAAAATGTTTTGGTTTTATCTTAGTAGTGAAGAAATAAGTGATGTTGGCTGCAGTATGGCTTATCTGCACAAATATCTTGTTTTTTGAGGGATATAGTTCCCTTTTAGGGAAAATCTATTAAATGGAAGCCTACTTATGTAGGTGTTTACGGCCCTGTTCAAGGTTTGAAAAAAAACAATAGAGTGTGACTTATTGTATGTGTGTGTGTGTGTGTGTTTTGTATATTGTATCTTTTTTGTTTGTTTTATCTATTTATTTTTTTTAACTGATGTTAAATAGACTATTATAGTGTGGAAGAAACTCATGCTGAACCACCTCTAAATCACAGCTGCTCTCCATGACATAAGACCACCAATGAAATACATAGCTGTTTTTACCACTTTTACATGATTTATCACATTTAGGCGGACTCCCATTTGAAATAAATAACACTGTGCTGATTTTGATTCTTTCCATCTTTGATGGTTACAATTTTTTAACATGACAAGCTATATTAAGGAACTTTTCTGTTAAGTGTCACAAAGTACAGTAAAAATAAAAAAGGTTATTCAGAAAAACACACAGCTCCAGAATATGTTATTAAATATAAAATGATCCTAATAAAAATATCATATACAGTATGTCTATACAAGTATTACCAAAAATAATACATAAAAATTAACAAAAACATTAAAATATCACAAAAACTGTAAATATCGAAAATACTTATATTTTGAATTAACTAAAAATTGCAGGAAATTAAGTTGTACTCCAAAACAAAAACATATTCATACCTTATAAGATTTGCATTATTGTAAAAATGATGCTAAGTCTGCAAAGAAATGCTTTCCCCACTTTTACAGAGTAATAATAAAGACCTTTCTTTATACTCAGCTTTGGCAGTAAGTACTGTTTGTAAAAGCAAAGATACAAAACAAAGAAATAAATAGATGTACTGTACAAATTGTGAACATTGTGGGGAAGAAGCATTACTTTCTTTGTATAAAAAAGCAGGATTTACAGAAAAATGTTCATAATGTATCTAAAGCAGCTCAGATTTTGTGAAGGAAATCTAGATATTTATAGGCCGTCAAATTAAATTTTAAATAACAGCATAGGTTATTGATAATGAAAGAGAAATAATGAAGAATTTACAAATGAAGATATAAATGTTTGAGTTGATGGGGGAACAATATCATATTCAAAAATTTAAAGTAAAAAATAACAGTCTACAAAAGAATGATATTAATTTAAAAGTGTGAACATTTAAATAAATACAAAATAACTCCATTCATGCACTGTAGTTTTATGTATATATTAGCATTCATGTTTACTAGATCTTAAACCCAAAATAATTTTAAAGATGTTGCATTTTGTTTTTATGGTGTAGAAGCTGCCTATTATACGTAAAGTAGATGCACATACACACACTTAAAAATTTACAGCACCACAAATTTCCCTTAGTATTCTGTCCATAAAAATGCATTCAACCATGAAAAGCTTTGCTTTACAAAGAGTCAGTTTTCATTGTTCCAAAGTCTGTAGGAAAATTTCTACCAAGTGTTCATTTCAGAAATTCCACTGTTTTCTTCCCTATAAAAACAGGATAGAAAACAGTTTGTGCTAGTCAAAAAAAATAGTTTCTCCAAGCTTCTTTCAAAATGTCCCCTGCTGTGCAGGCTGACACAACATAAGGGATGAATCCTGTCTCGAAGAATAATTGAAGCAGTTAACTGAATTTTACACATTACATCGTCTCACTGCACACGCAGCTCTGGAAAAAGATAATGTGGAGTAACAGAAAACATCTGAAGAGAGGCATTAAATTAGTCATATTAGAGACTGTGTGTAGAAACAGTCACAGAAGCACAGAGGAAGCAGTTAATCACATCAAGCAATAAAGCCAAGGCATCTCGTTTATATTTCCTAATTCCAAAAAAGAAAAGTTTGATTTTCTTCTTTATTTTTCACCTTGCTTCAAATGCAGTTAAATTAGTTGGCTGTCCTTTCAAAAATAAAGTGTCACGGTTTTCTGTTCCTTATGTAGTTTTTACAAATTTTACCGCTACCAGAAATAGCTGAAATTGGGAAAGGTTAGTCTAAGAAAACCAGTGTAAATCTTCTTTATACCTCATTGAGAGATTAATTTATAGCTTTTCAAAAAAAAAAAAAACCCTGCAAGACTGAAATCTTTATAAGTACAAGGAGATTAGAAGATTAAGTATACAACATCAGTATCTCAGTAACCATAGTGTTTAGCTGGGTGAAGAGTGTACTGTACTATCAAAGACGTCCAGCAGAGGGGAATAATGGTTATTAGCGATTGTCATTTAAAGTCCAGAATTGGCCACCTTGTTGATTACACTGCTGTTTATACTAAGTATTAAAAACCTAATCACTATTGTTTATTATTGTCCAACATTTAACTCCACTTGTTTAAAAGACATACAGGCATAATTTTTAAAAGATGTTGGTGAGAATTGTAAAATAACACAGTAGTGTTTTCTTTGCCTGCCTTAATGGATGCATGCATTTTATATTCGGCTAAACTTTAAAAATTATAATCTCATTACCACTCTTATTGTTTGTTTTGAAACAAACATAAATTAATATATTTAATAAATAACACTGTGACTTCAATGAACAGAACTAAAAGCAGCCTTGGAAGGCCTGCAAAGTGGATTAGCAAAGAGTGTAACCTAATAGTACAAACTATGACTTATTATTTTTTTTAAACACTACATGTTTCCTGACTATGGGATAATGTAATTTTAGAGGCTTGTAAAGTCTTTTTGTTTATTTTTCAATTACATATTTCTAGAGAAAACAATCACAACAATGTGACCATGAAACAGGCAGATTTAATTATTTTTCCTTACTCTTTGGTAAGTCATTGTATGAAAAAGTAAATTATTTGTCATGAGCTATTACGTATGCAGACCAAAGACGATTTGAATGTTGAAATTTAAACAGACTTAAGTTAAATGTACTCCTGCCTTTTTTAATGGCCGAGAACCCTGCTTCTGAATTTATTGCAAACAATTTTATATTCTTGTCACTAGAAAGGGTGACATTTAATGTACAGTGAAGGGCAACAATGAATTATTATGCACTCAAAAATGGATAACTGTTTTGCTGTGATGTTCAATGTGAATCTAATCTGCTGTCAAAAAGACTGTTGTCATGTGGAAATTAAATGTCAGCTTCTGTGTAAACCTCACCCCACCTTTAAAAAGTAACAATGATTTCAGAAACAGAAACTTGATTTTTTTTAAACTTACCCTCATGCTAATGATAAAATATTGGCTGTAAATAATTATATGATTGATATTCCAGAGAAGAAAGGCTTTTCTTAAAAGCCTATGGTTCCATTTTTTCCTAACGGGAAAATACTATTGCTCTACTTTTATTAATTTTCTTGTTTCACATTGTTTGAATAAAGGCTTGTTGTATTTGCTGTTTAAAAAAGAAGCATACTTATATGAGTAGCTACAGCAATCATTTAGGATAATTAAAAATCATTTGGATTACTATAGAAAATTACATTAGCTTTTATAGCTGATGAGATTGTGTTTTTTGTAGTTCTCCATAAATGTACATACATTAGATTGGACAAATATATTTTTTTAAATAAGCAGAATGACTTTTTTAAAAACTAAGGGATAAAAAATATCCTATTAGATTTTGCAGTTTCTGTATTAACAATAGCAAGTGGTGGAATGAGTTCTGGGTGATGTGCTGAACATACAAAACTACAAAGCCAGCAGGGTCAATGATGAATTTGATCTGTGAGGACTGAAGGGGCATACACATCTATCAAAATTTAATTATTTATATCAACAGTATGTGGACAAAAAGGCATTAGAGGCAATGAAGTATGAAACAGGTGCATATATTATAATTGTAACTGCATTTCATTGTACCACTTTCATTCCAGCTAAATGGACGTTCTGTAGCATACATAAATTAGATATAGTATGGTTTATTTGTTGGTGATAATCTGCATCTTAGACTAGAGCATCATGTATTGGACAAATATTTACTAGCCATCTCAAAAAACTACATCCAGCAATCGAGATATCATTTTTTTCCTGAATACTAGATGAAGTAAATAGTCATTATCTTTAGAAAAACACTTTTGTGAGTGAGTTATTTGCATAATTTTAACACCACAGACTATTAATACATTGTTATGAGGTGGACATGTCCTGAAATTCAGAAAGCATTGCATATATTTCTAGGCATTATTTATATTGTTGTGGAATAGAAACTTATTATTCCTGTTAAAGTGAAATAACTTTATTTTAAAAGACACACATGCACAATGTATAGCGTTGTTAATAACTGACTCTGTAAAGTGAATTACAGAGTTAGTGTTAAAAAAAACTGTATATTATGCAGTTAAATTTAAAAAATGTTAAATATTGACAATTCCACATTAAAAACCACAAAACAGTTATTGTGTTTCTCTCTCAGATGTCTCTTTTAGGAAGCAGGTATACATTGTCACTGCTAATAGAACTGATTTACAGATTTGAACTTCTGTGGTGTCCTTAAAATTCATTTGCACTATTTTTAATTATATAGTGATGAGGACACTTCTTTTTACCACACTGACCTGGAGTAAAATATGGCAAAATCCAAATTTATACCTAAACAAACCATAGTACTTTATAAGACAAAACACACCGGTGAACTTTACTTGCCAGCCATAGTTATTTCTGAATTTCTGATATCTAATTTTTGGTTACATTTATTTATTCATTTTTTTTTTTAAAGTTATTTATTTATTTACTCATGGTAACCCAAAATGGACAATAATTAGGCTTTGGATTAAAATTTAGGATGCCTTGAGAGGGTAGAACTATGCACTGCACCACCTTGCTGCCCTCTCCATCTACAGCAGATTATAACTTGGTCAGACAAATTTGTCTAGAAGAAGAAATCAGAATATTTCATAATTGGAATACTCTTCCAATTTGCAAACTTCTTTTCCTCATTACTTCATTTTGAAGTTGCCCCAAAGTCATGCCACTTTCAACCATTTCAATACACAAGGAAAAGTTCTGCAACAGAGGTTTACATTCTCCAAAAACTGCATAACCAAAAAACAAAACTCAAATTTCATACTTAAATAAGTTACCTTTGGCTTTGTTCTATAAATTTGTATGTAGATGCTGCTCAAGTTTAAATTGCCCTGATAAAATGTTGAAATTACAAAGATAATTTTTTCTGCCTTAGTAAACACAACTCAAAAATTTTATTGATATTTTATAATGAAGAAACAAAGTTATTAGGATTTATATGACACTTATGGGTGCTGATAGGCATGCACTGATTAAATGGAATATATTTGTATTCAATATGTTAGAGAAACAATTATGTAATATAATCTTTCAATGTGATTTTCAGTGTCAAATTTACAGTTTGTTTCTTTTTAAAGCAGTTTTCATTGACCTATTGTATGTGTGCACTACATACTCTGCTAGAAAATGTTGAAGATAAACATCTTCATTTATGATATGGCAGTGCTTGGGACACAAGTTTAATACAGCGAGTGTCATTATCATGAGGCCTGCAGAAATAAAGTGAACCAATGTGACTTTTGATCTAATAAAGCAGAATCATTTGTTCTATATTCAAATTCTCATATATATATATAGTTTTTAAACTAATAATGTAAAGATTAACAATTAAATTAAAGCTTTAACATAATAAACTTTATCAAAGTGTTCACTATATATAACTGAGTTTATATTGTATTCACCTAGCATTGACTGTCACAGTAAAAAAAAAAAAAAACTAAACTCATTAAAGTAATATTTAAACAAAGCTTTTAATCCATTAGAATATAATCTAGTCTGGAACTTTAGTTTTGCATTTTTACATTTTTGTGCATCCATTTGGGCCCACAGATAGCACGAATGACCCTTACTCATAGGGCTGTGTTGGTGTTCTTTTATTTGCTGTTGATTGCAGAGCTGATGAGAGCCATTACTGTTTTATTATGATAGGGGTGGTGAGCAATGGAGTTTTGTGGAGGCCAATAGAGGCATCAAGAATTCATTTCTCAGCCTGTTATTTTATTCATTGGTATTCAATTAAGCATTGGCTCTGTGATGTGGCAGCAAAATCCACCCTCTGGAGCTTTCTTAACTCTTGCTACGCAATGAATAACTGGGGCTAGCATTTGAAGCATGGTGAAAAACCCCTTAATCAAAGAAACAGTGCTATTTTATTAACCCTGGAACTTTCAGGCCACCAAAACCAGTGCATTTGAAGCCTGAGAGTTCTAGAGTTAAGGTAATTATTCCGATGTTACTGGCAATATGATTATACCAAAGAGGAAAAGCTGCAACTGTCATCTAAGTTGGTTCAGAATATGCACCCATCTGTTTGTAAACTGTTTAAGAACATGTTGGGTAAGTTAAGAAATATTTCCCCTTCCCTTTTTTGTTAGTTTATTATTTTACCCTTTCATTTGTTTACAACCTGCAAGCCCTGCACTTCAGCTGGGCTGCAGTGGCATGCTATACCAAAAATTGATGTTACATTGCCTGTTCAGATTTACATTAGTCTGGTATGACAGGCTAAAATAGAATCAATAAATATTTAAGGTGAAAGCTTTAAATTCCTTTAATGGAATAAAATAAGAGAAGGTCTGCTGCTAAAAGTCCCAGTTCTATGTATGTCTAGGACTAGGCAAATTCCTCATTTGTCTCCTGATGCTCTTGATCGCTCAAGTAGTTTTACTTATAAAAAACACTAGTGATGGATATAAATTAAAAAATATTATTAACCATAAAAACCTAAAAGTAAGAGAAATGCATGTTCTTAGCTGTCAAAATGATGTCCAGAATATGAGATCACAAAAGAAAGCAGAATTTTGCTACAGAAAATTTTATTTTGAAAATGAAAAAAGGAAATTCTCAGTCAGTTTCTCTTTGCAGTAATTATAATATTGGACATTGAGTAAACCAATTGATTTGTGATGCTCTAGTGGAGCATTTAATTTCTGGCATATTGGTTTTTAAATCTTTTACACGTGGGTCACCCCACTACCCTCTGTGCCAGGTCATAGAAACTGTAGCGATAGATTTCCACAAATTAGTCTTTTTTTTCTTTTAATTACCACCCAACCATTCAAAATCAGAACCTGAATGTTTGAAAGTCAAGACTAATAAAACTGTTAAGACAATCTTATCTGTCACTTTGTGTGTCTTGCATGTATTTTCACTTATTTATGTTTGCATGATCCTTGTTCATTCCCTTTCAATTTTAAAGCCTTTCTCTTTTCTTAAATCTAATTAATAATTTTCCAGATAAGTGCTCATACTTGGATTAAGCAGCAGGTAAAGTATCCTACCAAAATGCTGAATAAAGCCTCTCTCTGCTTTTCAGTGTGAACAAGATGCTTTAGCTCTTTCTGTTTCTAACAATCTGTTGCTGTTTTATATGGTCTCTCATGTATTTGTCATGTATTCTAAAATGTCCCACTGTACTGTACTGTATATCACTGTGCAGAAATTGAGTTAACCTGAGCCAGTGTTCTGCAGCATATTGGTTTATTATCTCTAATATAGCTTTTTGATAATAGTGTTTGAAATATGTAAGACTGTACATCAATTTATCTTTATATATCAAAAAGGAAAAAATAGATGCTAGATGCATATTTTGAATTTTGAAAGAGACAGGTAAGTAACTGCATGGTTAAAAGAAATAACTTGGCTCATAACATTATAGGAGCTTTATGCTTATGATTATTAATTATCGTTCAGGGCACAACTGCTCTGAGATCTGCATGCCACTCTACCCTTTTGCCATGCACATAGCAGCTAGACTGATAATGGAAACAACTGATTAATATATAACTGACAGAATCATAGATTCTCTTACAAATTACACCAAGCACACTGTATATGCAGAAAGAAAATCATGCCTTTGTTTCTTAGACTGTAAATCAATTCATTCCTTGTGCCCTTAGACATGCATAGGACTAAAGTGTACATGACCTAACCAATGACAGCAATCACTTTTGCTTTGTGTTTAGCTAGAAGGTGTACAGTAATTAATTCCTCAAAGCAAAAGCTTTCTAGTGGTGCACATTTATTGTCAGACTGTTTTATGTTTAGCTATAAGAAGTGTCACCTCATTCACCCAGTGCAGAGGATGGTTTACTGCAGGAGTCTAATTTTGTGTAAGTAGCTTGAATGGGGAAAAGAGTAGAAGCTAACCAAAATACAAATAAGCCACATAAATACACTTCTTCAAATACTGCATTGGGAATACATGCAGGGATTATCAATGCCTGGCCAAAGGCCAGAACTCAATCCAAGGATTTTAGAACTACTTTAGATTTTTGAAATCATGTGGAATTCCAGTCACTACATCACAACTAAATACACTTAATGTTTATACATGATCTCTATATATATTGTTTGTGTAAAACTGTGATGGGATGGCTAGTACATGGTGTGACGATTATATGTAATAGGCCAGGTGAATCCAAAATATCTTAAATAATCTTACTAAACAGTGTGAACACTAAATACAACACAAAAAATATTGTTCTTTATATCCAATAGTTTAATCCTTTGCTATATATTAAGATGGCTTGCCCTATAGACCAAAATATTCCAAATAACAGTTCAATTAATTTGTTTATAATTTACTTATTTTAGTAACCTTTGGCCATTGTACACATTTGCAAGTAAAGTACAGTTAAAAACAAAGACACATAGGAAGAACAAAAGCATAATGTAAAATGTACATAAAAATACAGTATACAACCATATACATACCACTGACGTTTTTCATGTTTCTTTTTAAATAGATTTGAATATCTTATTCATGTGATTAAATATTAACTAACACACACTATTTGCAAACACTTGATCCTGTTCAGGATGGTGGTGGACCAGGGTCTATCACAGACTACATAATGCGCATGGCAGAAAACAACTCTAGTCAGGGTGTAAGTCTACCCCAGGGCCTACACACACACACACAGTGCCAATTTAAAGTCATCATTAAACCTAAACAACAGGTTTTTTGCACTGAAATTCATCATTTTGTAACCCACTCATTCCTGAACAGAGTCACAGGGGGTGCTGAAGCCCATCCCAGCTAGCACAGGGCACAAGGCAGGAACAATTCCCTGGACAAAATTCTAGTCCATTGCAGGGTGAACACACACCAACCACACAATAGGAACAATTTAGTGTTCACCTAACCTGCATGTCTTTGGACTGTGGGAGGAAGCCAGAGCACCCAGATGAAACCCACACAGACATAGGGAGAACCCACATCTAAACTCCACCCAGGGAGGACCTGGAATGAGAACCCTGGTTTCCTTACTGCAAGGTAGCAGCTCTAACACTGCACCACCATTTCTAGAGGAAACTCCACTAAGACATAAGAAGAGTGTGTGAATTCCAAACAGATCGCAACTATGCACAGGACTAAACCCCAGGAAGCTGAATCGATGAGGCAGCCACACTAATCATCTTGCCACTGTACTGCTCTACTAAACATTAATAATTAATCAGAAAGTATGACTATATCAGGAAGGCCTGGCATCAGAAAAGAAAGTAAAATTCCAGTCATTTAGTTTATCTGTCTTTAAACAGATCCTACACACAAACCAACTTTTCATCATTAACTCATTAATTCACCTCATACTACAGTGCCCTTCCTTAGTGGATTCTGTGAACCCCTTTATATATCTTGAGTGACTTTGTTGTTCATTCATCTTCTTGCTACCTGTCTCTCTATCCAAACATATAAAAAGTATACACATACATATATAACAAATATACATATATAAATATATATATATATATATATACAGCAGGAGAAATGGAACAAGACAAGGCAAATAACGAAATGAAATGAAAAAGGCTAAACAAAAAGTTAAATCAAAATGTTGACTGTGTTTCAATCAAGTATTCAGCACTTCTGTGGGCTATTCTTCTTCCAACATTTGTGGGTTTGAAAGTGAACAGCAACTTTCATCTCTCACGGTGTTTATATAGGCCCAATGCTTCTGGTAGTGACGTCACAGGTCTTCGTAGGACTCCTGCTCCTCTCTCAAGCTGGAAGAAGAAGAGCGATGCACACTCAACCCGCACTCATTGCATCTTACACAGAGCCCCAACACACTCCCTCAGCACTCATGCATGAGAAAATATATAATAAACATACACACATATATAAGTACAGTGATAGGTAGCACATTAAGAAATGGGATTGATATTACACTGAGGCTGAAAAGTACAGGGCCATACTTGAGCATAGGTATCAGAAGAGAGATAAAGACACTAGCAGGAATAACATGTGTGATCCTGCCAAGCCTGGAAGTGAGTAGTGCTAAGAGAAGCCAGTTTGTACAGGTGTTCTAACCATCCTGAGAGATGATAAAAATAGAGGGTTTTGTTTTAGTTTTCCCAAGGCACTGACCACAGACAGCCCAGGAATTGGTAGAGTTGTCAGGACCTTTATGAAAGGCTGGTGCCAAGGATGAAATGAGAGACATGTCTACATCTTCTGGTCAACATTAGCACTCACAGTTTGCAAATGGGTAATTATTGGACAGTAATTGCCCTCTGATGAGCCAAGCATTAGGATAACTGCTTTGCAGGCCTTAAACTTTAATGACAATGTGAGGCTCGTGGGTGCAGAAAGAACAAGGGCTATTACATGAAGTTCTAGGCAAAAGAACTTCCAATTATAATAGCTTCTAATAGCTGGTATATTTGGAAAGCCACTACTGACCATGGTAATGGTCCCAGAACAGAGTTTAAAGCTGCCTCATTGCCAAAGTCTCTTTCCATATGGAGTCGAGAGGTGAGTACGGACAAACATTTAACTAACAAGACAGAGAGACAAAGAGAAATAGAGAGTGAGAGAGAGATTAGTGTTTATTGTAGTACTGAGGTGGGAAATGGACCAGTCACTTCACTAAATAAATGGACCTACTTGTACAGGAAGGCTGAGAGGGGCAACAGTGTTTCGTATCCAATTGTTTATTTTGTACTTTCATTTTTTAGTCTCTGCCTCATGCTTTTCGTGTGACAAATCTACAGTTTTTATTATCTAAAACTCATTTGTGTATACTCTTCAGTTCACATGTGGCAACAGTAGTGGCCTCTCGTAGCTAATATGAATACACTGCATACTACTTTAGAAGTGGTGTAATAATCATTTGAATACAAATCATTGCAGTAAAAATGCATATTATTTTTTGAAAAAATGACAGTCAAAATGTTCGGCATTATCATAACTGTACCAAGATGCTTGTTACATTATATTTTAAGTACATGTATATTGCCTAATGCTTCTCTGCATGAACATTATTCTCCCACATTTAGGCATAGCTGTACTGGAGATTATTATCCATTTAAAATTACAGTCTCTGGTTGGATCATAAAACTGTAAAAAAGTGTTTATCTAAAAACAGTACAAAGTGGTTAGTTCTGTTGTAGATTATACATGAGAAAATGCTATATTTAAAACATATTTTTAAATTATCAATGCATTTCTCAGTAACAGTCTCATTTATTGGATAACAGTAATTATTTTTTAAAAGACAAAGCAAATGATGTTTTAATCTTGATTACAATATATCTTTTTAAAACCAAAGCATTTTGCTCTTATGATATTTCAAATCAGACATCATTCAAAGAACACATTTTCTTACTTCCCTTACCAATTAAAATGATGGAAAAAAACAACATTTACTGGTCTCAATTATATCACACTGTGACATATAACTGATATTTAGGATGGTACTTGAACAGCACTTTAGAACAGGGGCTTTAATAGCTTGCTGCAGTTCACCTGTTCATCAAAACCTTTTCAAGGTACTTTTTATATAGCAGTTAGTAACTGATAGATGAAGTTATATAGTCCCTATTCTAAAACATTACAAAATATGCTTCTTTAAATAAAAACCTTATTTTAAACCTTATATTTTTGTAATCAAAATATGTTAAATCCAATCAGCTAAGGAATTTGTGGTTATTGATATGACTGCAAGCAACAAGTTGAATGCACACTTACATGTTCCAACAGTATCTCTGGGGAAAGAATGGTACTTAAATCCAAACTGCAGTGCATTGATTATGTCGGCCTAATCAAGTGCTCTAATTGATTATTTTCAGTTTCAGTTTTCTTCTATTATGCTTTAACTAGCAGAGTCAAGGAGTGTTGATATTCTATTGGTTAGGCTAATATTGCAAAAGCATAAATAGTAAGAACATGACTTATAGCATCAGAAGAAACTTTGCTTCTCAAAGCTGATCTAATGCTATTAATGGAAATAAAGGTTGTCAGAACTGTACATAATTCTTTTTGTTAAGGAAAACATAGAAGTACCTAATTTGTTTAAATCTATTACTGAAGTAACAAATTGCATTTCAAACACCATTTTTTTTTACTAAAATTGTATTAACTTTCCAGGCTGACAATCAGGATTGATTTGCAGTACCTAAGAGAATAAAGATAAATATCCAAGCAGTTTTACTGCCTTGACAGGGAAAAAGTAATTTCAGTTGAGATACAACTACTTACATAATTCTTGTTATTTTGAAACATATCCTCCGAAAAGTGTGCCTACATATTACTTTAAAACCTTATTAGTAAAAGCTACACTGTAATATTATTATATGCAGTAATATCATATTAAAATGCACATTCTACTGTTGCTTTAAATTTATACATAATCATATTTCACAAAATTGTAGCAGAATTCTTCAGAAGGTTATTATTACACTGTATATGTTATGTCTGAATATCACATTTTCTCCAACTACAGAACAAAAAGAAATATACGCAAACTGACTGCGCTAAGAGAAATCCAAAAAGCCACAGTTTTTAATAATAATTCATTACATTTATATAGTGCTTTTCTCAGTACTCAAAGCGCTATCCACACAGGGAGGAACCGAACCCACAATCTTCCACTGTCTCCTTACTGCAAAGCAGCAGCACTACCACTGTGCCACCTGTGGTTACTTAGGACCACCATTGCATTCACTACTATGTGCAGCCTGAAGTGCTGATTTAACCAGATACATTGCCTTGAAAAATTGTTTACCTCTCATTTTCTTTTTTCATACTTAAGAGGTTCACAGCCTAGGACTTTCATGCATTTGGCCTTATTTTATTTTTGGCTCATGCATTCTTCTTCCCCATAGTTCTTCCCAAAAAATGAAAAATATAAACTAAATTGTCAAGATGAAAAAAACCCTTAAATGTTACTTTTAAGCATTCACACTGCTGGATTACTACTTTATTGATGCCACCACTGCCCTTTGTTTATAATAATTGAGTGACCGGTATGATGTCCAAAGTTTTGTGTTTTGTACCAGGAAATCAGCATATAATTTATGCAAAAAATGTTCTACTTTACTCCCATCAGACATCAAAACCTAGCCCCACACATCTTTAGTATCCTCTAGCTGACATTTTGCAAGCATTCTACATGCAGAAATATGGTGTTTATTTCAGGCAGGACTTTAGTTGCCATTCTCCCATAAATGTCATTTTTCAAGAACGTCATGGAGGTTTTAGATCCATGGATATCTTCTTTAATTACAGGATTGTCTTCAGAAACTCATTCAGAGCCTTGGTTGGTTCTGTAGTAGTTGTAAGGCAACTTACATGTATGGACTAGATCCATGTTGTGAAGTGGTAGAATTTTTCCTATCCTATGTAATACACATTCACATCTACATACTTTGAAAGTAGACCTCCACCCCACCTCTGAAATCATTTACAGTTACATATGCGTCTGCTTAATTTGAACAGGGACTTCCCATCCTCTCTGCTCTCCAGAAATTCGTTACTTATACATTTGCATCTGCAGACTTCAAAGAGGGGCTACCTATAACAAAAAACACAAAAGAAAATACTTCAATGAACAACGTATACCAATGAAAATCGTAAACATCTAATAATGGTAATAATCTATAGTGAAATTTCATATTATTCATAATAATTACCCCTTTCAATTGATAAGAATACATTTTCCTGTAAAATTGTTTTTTACACTGACCACCAACAAAAGCTAAATCCCTAGGAAAAGCAGGAACTGATCTAATGCAGGAATGTTTTCCTTATTGTCAACTGGATAAAGCATATTCAAAAGTAAGAAGATCTACTAACCTTTTAATATTATTATTACTTTTTATTTGACTAATGCCATAATCCAAGCCAACTTACTACATTTGACATACAATAGGTTACATTTCTTTTGTTTTTTCCAATTGAAGAACAGGCAGATGAAGTGATTTGCTCACAGTTACACAGTATCAGTACCAGGATTTAAACCCACAACCTCAGGATTTGAAGTCCTAGTTCCAAAGCAACAACCACTGCACTACAATGCCTGCCAATAATAATAGTCCTTTTGAAAAAGAAATTACAAATATTGTATACAGGAAAGTACATAGCTACATACTACTTCGAATACACTCAATTAGCTGACAGCATTGTAAACTGAGGTCCATTGTCTTACGAAACCTCTCGGGCCAAGCCGGGAAACACAACTAGTATACCTATATACTTGAACCACCTGAACATCTATAGCCTTGCTATTCCTGAAGTCTAGCACCATCTCTCTGGTTTTATTAATGGTGAGCTGTAGTTGAACCAGCCTTCATCAGTCAAGAAAGTGTCTACACCAGGCATTCATATTTCTCTCCCTGTTTACCAGTTATACACTCCATGATTGCAGATTGATCTGAGAACATCTGAAGGTAATATATCACAGAATTACTTTTAAAGTCTGACTTATATAGGGTGAACAGGAAGAAAGCTAGGAAAGTCCTTGGAAGGGATCTTGTGTTGCTGACCACCCAGCTGGACACATATCTCTGCAGTTAGTAAAGATCTGCATCATTATGCATCTGCATTAAAAAAAACTATTTAAAGATTAGTGTCACGTTGAAAATAAAAGAATGTATAAAAACCCAAAATTTCTAATGAATTGAAATAATCTTTAAGGTTTCTGGTAGCTTCATGAACTGCTGTCAATTAGTCAGTGATTCAAATAGTAATTATTGATAGATATTGACATTTCCCATTTGGTTTAAAGTAGTGCTCATATTTTGTAGGTAATTCAGGAAAAAAATATTACTTCATCCTGGTTCAAATTAAAATGTGAGATAACAAAGTGTGGAAAAAAGAGTGACCAAGTACTTTTTTAAGGCACCATTATATCTAAAGTTTGATTGTCTATTGAAAATACCATTGAATGTCATATTGTTCATTAAGTATTTTTGCTTAGTTTACTGTATATCTAACACCTACTATATGGACTCGTGTTTATCTCATATCATGCCCTTTTCTTTAAAGCAAAGACATCATTATGTCCAACCTCTTGTGCTGGACAACAGTTAATTACATTTGCATCCCAGAACAACCATGAATTTTAAATGAGGACATATAACTGCATGAAGAAATTGAGTTTTAAACATTATATAATGTACATAGTCTTTTACTACATTCTGCAGTACTATATTGTGATGTGTTACAATTTATAATCATCCCATATTAAAAATGTTTAAGCAGATTTAAGAAACCTTTAGAAAATAGCATGTCTAATATAATTCCCTTGATGTGCTGCATTTACCTGTGGATCCTGCAAGGGCTCATCTTGAGTAAATGACATTTAAACCTTATTGCATTGGCATTTGGCGGTCACCTAAGTTCCAAAGGTATCATGAAAATCGACATTCATTTGGAAGCAGAACAATCCCAACTTTCAAATTTTGCAGTCAATTCACATCTGCAGTGGTTTGATTGCTGATTCTGTTACAAGTCATCTTGATATTGACCTTGTGCAGCCTATTGCATCAGCAGCTCTAAAGACCCCTGATAAAAAAGGTTATTCCTTCCAGATTAAACTGACAGCTAAGCACTCAGCATGTTACCTTCAAAAAAAAACTCATTCCATAATACTCTGTACAATGGAATCTTTTTTGTATGCATTACCCTATTTTGTTTCACAAGTTCACAAAAGATTTGAAAGACAAATCCCCCATACAGCTGTGTTAAAAATGTTTGAATGTTGTCTTTCTTTTATAATACTTAATAATCCAGGGGCACAAGGTGAATGATTTTCCTGCAAGGTTACTGTAAACAGGAAATTACATTAATGATCTTAATGTGGAATCACGATCAGGTGTTGATCAAAGGCAATCAGAGCCTTTAGACTGAATGAAAGAAAAGTAGCACTCTTCATATTTATTAATTAAAGCAAAAAGGCTCCTCTTGAAATTTCAAGAAGCTGGATGCTTTCAGAAATGTCCAGATCCTACCACTCCAGCACGCAAGAAATCAGGTCATGATATTTAATTGTAATCCAATCAACCTTTACTAATGTAATGTCAGTCTTAGTTTAGTGAAATAAATGAAAACTCTCTTTGCTCATAAAGTGCATGCTTTAAAGACAGGGACACCATAATGTTTATGCTAGAGTAATTAAAAAGAGTGTTTGAGCGTTGAATGTTTTACAGGATGACAAGCGTTTTCAGGAAAATTTTTTGAGATCTATCTATCTATCTATCTATCTATCTATCTATCTATCTATCTATCTATCTATCTATCTATCTATCTATCTATAGGTTTTGAAAGCCTTTGTTTGCATTATTTTGTTTTAATATTCTTGAGAACAGAGAGGCTTCAATGATTCTAACAAAGAATTTTTTAAATTATTTATCACTGTTGATTTTAATGTTTAAAATATTGTTCTTCTTAGTATTATTATTATTTAAAATATTATGCTAATATATATTATATTTTGTAATGCTATTTCTTTTGCCAGTGATCAGAACAAATCGGCTATACAGTATGTACAGTATATTTAGTGGTGTCCTGTTTCAGGCTGATATGTTCGATCTCCTTGTGTTGAAAGAACCTTGATGGTATATACAGTAAATAATACGTCTACACACCTTTTTGAAATTTCAGCTTTTGTTGATGTAACAACAGAAATTATGTCTAACTGGTCTTCAACTTCAAAATCTTATTATCCACAATACTGAAGTGAAATTTTAGGAAAAATATTTTACACAAAGATACAAAGAACACTTTCAGTATCTTGGTTGTATAAGTTTATTATATCCATAAACTATAATTTGTTGAACACTTTTCTTGAAATACAGTAGTAGGTGTGGTTAGATACTGTAGGTCTCCATCCATGTAGCACACATGGACTTTGCAATTTAATCCCACTCCTCCTTTCTGAATATTTCAAGCTCAGTTATTATGCAAAGGTTTCTCTTATGTTCAGCCATGTGCATGTGATTTACCACATTTTCTGTTTGGTAGGGATGGCTGTGTGGCTCAGGTCATTTTTGTGATGAAAAGTGAAATCCCTTTTTTAACTTAAGAAGGCATGAGAATTATCTTGATATTTGAAGCTGTTAATTTTTCCCTTGGTCCTGATCAGTGCCTCTCCCCACTGAGGAGAGGCACCCCCATTGAATGAAGCCATCACTGCCATGCTTCACAGTTGGAACTGAGCTCTTTTGGTGATAAATTGTGTCAGCTTTGTGCTACACATATCTTTTGGAATTGAGGGTAGAATCATCTACTTTGGTCTCAATAGATCATAAGACATTTTCCCACATGTTTTGGGGAAATAGAATGTGTTTTTGTGAAACAGTTATACAAGCTTAAATGTCCTGTTTTGTGAGAAATGGCTGACATTACTCCACTGCTGAGACATGTGTAGAATACATTAGTTAGTTATAATATGCAGGGAGTGTACAGGTGCTGCCATAAATTCCATCTGTTCCCTAAAGGTTACTGTTTACTTCTTTTTATTCTTTATAGTGTTCCATTATATATTTAAAACATTTTACATCTATTTTCTGACCTGTAACAACACCTGTGGAGATCTTTTTATTATCTCTTTACTGACTATTGTTATATCTACACTATGAAACCAAATATCTTTTAATGAAATTTTAAAGGATAAGATTATTTTATTTGGGGAAATTATAGTTTCAGTGCTTCATTTTACATTACGTAATGATAAATTGCTGGATGTAATTTGTTAAAATAGAACTCTGTTATAATTCCTGTCACAAGGGGTATTTGCACTTATACAACCAAGCCATTCATTTCTCAAGATTATTTTCCCCCAAGACCATACTTTTTTAATACTTAAATATTGTTAATTATCTTGGTTTGCAGGGTAAGCCTATGTATGCATATTATGCTTACTTGTTTATACTGACTTCTGTTGACATTGTGTTGCTGTTATATTTTCACTGATCTTCATGATGTCTTTCTTTTCTTTTTCACAGCAAATTTTTACATGACAGGAATGTGCACCAACTTCCTATATCCATCTCTTAATTACTCAATTAAGATTTTTTCTAAATGAAATACAATCGTGTTTTCAAAACAGTTTCTTTCTCTGCTTTATTGGGATTACTCTAACATTTCTTTCAAAAGTCTTTCAAAAGTTTTGCATTTTATTTACAATAATAAGTTATGTTATGCTTATGAATATTTTTTGGCTTGTGATAATTTTGTCCTTTATTTGCTGTATAAAATTAATAAATGTACTTTAAGTAGAGTAATTAGAGATCTTTGTTTCACGGAAAAATGTTAGCAGGTCACTTTTGAGATTCAGGGAGTAATAATAACCCATTATGTTTTCACAGGACAATAAGCTATATTTGAGATGCTGTTTTTTATTTATTTTTTTTTTGTTTAAATCACATTCTTCTTTGTCAATTACCACAGGTTTAGCCCCTACGAGTGGTATAACCCACACCCATGCAACCCTGACTCAGATGTGGTGGAAAACAATTTTACCTTGCTAAATAGTTTCTGGTTTGGAGTTGGAGCTCTCATGCAGCAAGGTACACGATTCAGCTTGCTCCTCCCTTTGGGCACATGTCCCACTTTTTTGCTGGGGGTAACTGCTCTATCGGGCGCATAATGCTTGCATGGGTGCCTCTGTGCATGTAGACAATAATGGTTCTTTATTTTTATTTCTTTGTTTATTTATTTTGCATAACAGTGAGAAACCTTAATAGCAAGGTAGCATCTCATACATGATATAAAAAAAATATTAGGTTAGGGTATTTTTTGATCATGCATGTAATGTCATTTAGTTATTTAACCGTTTTTGGTGGTAAAGGTAAGTATTCCGTTAACAAAAAGGAACAGTATCCTGTTTCTCAGCCTGCAGTTTTTTAAATGTAAAAACTATATCTTTTTACGCTTGTATCTCCAATCATCTTTGGTATTTTTTGGTTTTTTTTTTGGCTAAAAACTCGACCCTTCAAAAAAAGCTGCAGTTTCAGGTACATCACTACTGCTAACTGCAATGTATTATGATTTTTTCTGGGCTCTTTGGGTACTCATAAAACCCAATTTTTCTTTTCTCATTTGAGAAAAATTTAAATGTGAATGATTAATTCAGTAAAAATTGTGAAAACGAATGGTAAGCAGATAGCTTACTTTATGACTTAACTTACTAGTTCTCGTGCTTATTTTATGTCAGTTTTTTGTATGCAGTATCTTTCAGCAATGCAGTAATGTTATGTAACATACTTTAGATGTGAAATTGATCATTATAAAGAACAAAAAAGTAGTTTTTAAAGGGCAACCATTTCCTAGGAGGGAAATTGGAGAATAGCTCTTTTATTAATATAGAACTTTACTACTATATTTCTTAAAAACTGACTCATCCATATAAATAAAATATGGCTTAATGTATTATATATTTTCTAAATAATTTAATTGAAAGAAATATTTATAATGTAAAGCTGCCTGGACAGTAGAATCTAAAAAATGAAAAATAACTATAATTCTATCCTTAAAGTAATATAAAGGGAATATAAGTATTCATTCTGTAGGCTGAAGCACGGTTCTCACAAAATATAACTCTAGAAAAGAACGTAAACTCGCATTTTAAAGAATAAAATTTCAATTGATTGTTTTACTTCACTGGCACTATGAAAGAGAAATGGCTTTCTATTTAGGCAGGGATTCATGCTTTAATATGCTTTAAGATGAATTTGTGGCAAGCATTTAATTCTGCAGGTCTGGCTAAGTAAGAATACTGCTTCTTTGGCATGTTTTGTCATTGCATAAGACTACACTGTAAAGAGGCCCCCCTGTCCACAGCTTGCTAGCCCCCAGAAAACTGTGGGATGTCGTGTTGCACATGACGTTACCTTGGGTACATGACAGTCAGCCCCAACCAGGCTCAGTTTCAACGGCCTAGGTGGTACCGTCTAACTGGTACATGGGTAAGATATGAACTTGTGGTAATTGTGACCCTTGTATCAAAAATTCCCACTGTTCTCTCTTTCCCAGTCAGTGTTGTCGCACTGTGCTGCTTTACAAAGAGCAGTCAACTGCTGAGCATCCTGGGTAACTTTGTTATTGTTCAGTCTTGTCTAACTGTATGGCTAACAGGGCTACGGAAGCCAAAGGAGCAAGGTATATTTCTCTTTTTCCTTACAGCATTCTAGGCAGCAGTCTGGAACGGGAGTTGGCTGTCATGTCCAAGTGTTCTTCTTGACCAACAGTTGGTAAGATGGATTGTGGGGAAATTCAGTCTGTACTGTTGTTGTGATGCCAAGAGCTGCTTGAGAGATGACTACATTTTTTTTAACCTTTACTCATTTGGAAAAACTTCTTTTCCCACACTCCATATTACATGTTGCTTCAAGGAAGAATATGCCAGATTTCAACATGCAGTTTTCCTTTTTTAATTGGGACCCTCTTTTAATTAGCATCCAGCCTCTTGCACATATATCAACCTTTATTTTTCTGCATGTTCAGTTGTAAACTTACTAACTACTTTTGCTAACCTGATTTTCAATAAAGTTTTTTTTATGTAAATGAGACTATACTGTTATATGACTACCTTCAGTCAATAACATATAAATTAATAAATTATGGAAATTTGCCAATTTGTTACTTTTTTTTATCAAATTACAGTCCATTCCCTAATACACTGGAGAACTCACTGTTCAAATGAGTCATGAGCAGTCAACTCCAGCTACCTCTGAGAAATATGCAATGCTGACTTACTATGTGAACTTGATACTGGAAAATTTACAGGCAAAGTCTTAGATTTGTGCCTAATAATCAAAATCTTTTTCCATCTTTGTTATTTTTGTATACAAAGGAGGTAAGTCTTGAATGTCAACTTGCCTCAAACTATTAAAAAATTTGTAAATCATCTTTTTCTCAGTAATAATAAACTGTGTAATATAGAATGGAAGAAAATGTTGGGAGGAAATAAAGATAATTCAGAGGTCAGGTAATAAATGATGATTTCAATTAATTTTTATTTTAAGATACGATGCAGATTAATAGCTGGAGAGCACCAGACATGTGACCACTAGCCCTTGAACATGACAACAGATATTAATATAGATTATGCATATGCACTTTCTGGCATGATTCTGATTCACTACTACTCTAGGAGAGACTTCAGGAGATGCAGGTGGCTGGGGCATAAAATAATCACAGACCACGCCTGCATGTTTCTTTTGACATTTAGTGCCTATAATATGAACATGGATTTCAGGTTTTCCCTTTACCAATAAATAAATAAATACTTCACCCAGGGGTTTAAACAACATGAATTTCAAGTAGTTTCCAGCTGTAAAATAGGTCAACACTGCCTAAACAGTTTAGGAGCAATACTGAATGTGGTTATCAGGCTGGGTACATGTTAAAGTATGCATTTATGAACATCTTTAAGAGATGATACGTGTTTTAGGACCAGCCCTTTCATTTATCTGATGTCACACACTATGGAGCCCATGAAGCCATGTGAAAGTTTTCATGTGAGCAAAAAGAAGAAATCCAGATGTATTTTTATGCACAAATATGAAAAAAAACACTATTTATAAAGGGCGGCACAGTGGCACAGCGGTAGTACTGCTGCCTCGCAGTTAGGAGACCTGGGTTCACTTCCCGAGTCCTCCCTGTGTGGAGTTTGCATGTTCTCCCCATGTCTCCTCCGGGTGCTCCAGTTTCCTTCCACAGTCCAAAGACAGGCAGGTTAGGTGCATTGGCGATCCTAAATTGTCCCTAGTTTGTGCTTGGTGTGTGTGTGTGTGTGCCCTGCAGTGGGCTGGTGCCCTGCCCAGGGTTTGTTTCCTGCCTTGCGCCCTGTGTTGGCTGGGATTGGCTCCAGCAGACCCCTGTGACTCTGTAGATAGGCTATAGCGGGTTGGATAATGAATGGATGGACTATTTATAAAATATAAATATAAAACTATACATAAATATCTATAAACACACATACACATACACACAGAAAAGAGCTCAAATCCAGTGAAATTATATTATATAAAAGTACCTTTTCACAAGTTCATCCTTCCAGCACATGAGTAACCACAATATAATACCAAACCTCCACTCTCCTTAAGACAAGCCTTGTCCTCTACCTACCAACTCCAACTCACCTGGATGAGGCAGTGTGGCCTGCTTTATACCAGACCCAGGAGTACTTCTGGTGCTGCCACATTTCACCCAGGCAGCACTTCTGGATCTGGAAAAAGTCTCATAAAGTAGGAACAGCCATTTCCTTCAGCACTCCCTGGCAGGACCCATTGAACCCTACAGGGCTGCCCCATGGGACTACAATTCCAAGTACACTGGTCCAAGAATGCTGCTACCATAGGTGCATATATATATATACAGGGTGAGTGAAAAATATGTTAACACTAATGGTACTGCTATGTATATACTTATACAGTAATCCCTCCTCCATCGCGGGGGTTGCGTTCCAGAGCCACCCGCGAAATAAGAAAATCTGCGAAGTAGAAACCATATGTTTATATGATTATTTTTATATTGTCATGCTTGGGTCACAGATTTGCGCAGAAACACAGGAGGTTGTAGAGAGACAGGAACGTTATTCAAACACTGCAAACAAACATTTGTCTCTTTTTCAAAAGTTTAAACTGTGCTCCATGACAAGACAGAGATGACAGTTCCGTCTCACAATTAAAAGAATGCAAACTATATCTTCCTCTTCAAAGGAGTGCGCGTCAGGAGCAGATCATGTCAGAGAGATAGAGAAAAGCAAACAAATCAATAGGGCTGTTTGGCTTTTAAGTATGCGAAGCACCGCGGCACAAAGCTGTTGAAGGCGGCAGCTCACACCCCCTCAGTCAGGAGCAGGGAGAGAGAGAGAGAGAGATATAGAGATAGACAGAGAAAAACAAACAAGCAAAAATCAATACGTGCCCTTCGAGCTTTTAAGTATGCGAAGCACCGTGCAGCATGTTGCTTTAGGAAGCAGCTGCACAGAAGGTAGCAGCGTGAAGATAATCTTTCAGCATTTTTAGACGAGCGTCCGTATCGTCTAGGTGTGCGAACAGCCCCCCTGCTCAATCCCCCTACGTCAGGATCAGAGAAAGTCAGCGCAAGAGAGAGAGAGAGAGAGAAAAGTAAGTTGGGTAGCTTCTCAGCCATCTGCCAATAGCGTCCCTTGTATGAAATCAACTGGGCAAACCAACTGAGGAAGCATGTACCAGAAATTAAAAGACCCATTGTCCGCAGAAATCCACGAACCAGCAAAAAATCCGCGATATATATTTAAATATGCTTACATATAAAATCCGTGATAGAGTGAAGCCGCGAAAGGCGAAGCGCGATATAGCGAGGGATTACTGTATACAATTTTTGTGGGCAATTTATGTGCCACATATGGTACATGTGTTGACCATGATGGTGGACAGGTTGAGACATTCCTGTAAATCATCTTGCATATATGAAGCATGTTTTGTGAATAAATTGTTCACAAAATCAAATGTTAACATAATTTTGACTCACCCTGTATACGTACATATATATATAATTTTGACTCACCCTGTATACATACATATACTGTATGTACTAGCTGTGTAAGCCCGGGTCCTAGAAACTTTTGAAATCATCAGAAAATAACTGAAATGTAGAGATGTCAGGTAATTGAAAGGAACCACTCTGGGCATCTCTCTCCTAGGAGGATTTGTTTTGCCGATGTGGTTGCATCAAAAGTAAAAGGGATACCGTTTTGCCAATGTTAGTGGCTAAGTGACTTTGTCTTTCTTCGGAGATTTTGCTTTGCTGACGTGCTCGGCTCAACTGTGTATTAGCGGCGGGAGGAAAAGTAAAAGGGATACCGTTTTGCTGATGTTAGCTACTAAGTGATTTTGTCTTTCTTCTGAGGTTTCGTTTTGCTGACGTGTTGTCCCCGCTTGTTTTATTAGTGGCTAAGCGAGTTTTCTGTTTCCTCAGAGGTGGAGCTCTTATATATATATATAGACACACATATTAGAAACCAGTAACGGTGTACTGCACAATAACGTGCAGTGGATACACTTGACTCATAGTTTTCATCCTCTTTCTCTGTGCGTTTAGCATTCGTTTGCTCAGAAGTTGATGAGCTTGCTGCTTCCTGAGCAGCTCTTTTTTCCTCCACCCTAGCGGCCTGCTTCTTCTCTTCTTCTGCCGGCATCTTTTCACATTAAAACTGATTAAGTCCGTTTTTGTGTTTCAATTATTTAGTACATTTTTCTTAATTTTTCACTTAAGTTGGCACTTAAGTGTTCATTTCAATCTGCCTCAAGAACGATTTAAGATATGAAGAGGTTGGGGAAGTGACGGCAAAGGTGGTAGGGATGAGAACGATGCCCATACGCATGTGCCATACACAATATAAATATTACATAAATTCCACCCTATCTGAGATATGTGTTTCATAAGTAGTCGTTTCATAGGGGATATTTTACATCTCACTACATAAGGAAGCACAGTGTTTAATTCTTAGTGCTGCTTCATAACTGTAAGTCTGTATGGAGTTTGCAGGTTCTTCTCACGTGTAGGGCTTGTTTTTTTTTCTTTCCCCCATTTTACTTTTTTCTCTTCCCAAAGATATATAGGTCAAGTTAATTGTTCAGAGTAAGTATGAACCTATGTATGAATGTGCTCAGCAAAGAACTGGCACTACATGCAGGTTGTTTTTTTCCATGTGCTCAGTGCTTTTGGGATCATCAACTCTGTTAAATTCTGAATTGTGGGAAAGAAATAGGTTGATACATCAGTATGTACTGAAGAACCCTATAAGAGAAAAAAAAATAGGTATTTGGAACAAAATTGTATTTCTTCAAATGCATATTACTGAAATTGAATGACAGTTTTATTCAATTTATTGTACAGAGAATATTAGTCTTATGTATACTTTTTCAATTGTCATAATTCCTAAACCAAAATATGCCAAGTATATTAATAAAACTCTTAGTGGTCTATACTCAAACTAAATGCATGCATGGCAATAATTTTATATATATATATATATATATATATATATATATATATATATATATATATATATATATATATTGTGGAATATGGCCCGGACACAGACAGGCAGACATTGTGTTAAGCACCACCACACTTTTATTTACCAGTCTATTATTTACAATTGTGCACACAAACCCCGAAAACTCCCCAGAAGTCCAGGCCTTCAACACAATGCCTCTTTCTCTTCAGGCCGCCTCCTTGCCTCTCCTCCAAGACCTCGTCCTCTCGACCTCCTGAATCCACCTCTTGAATGGAGGGAGGCAGCCCCTTTTATAACCACCCGGATGTGCTCCAGGTGCCTCCCGACAATCTTCCACCCGGCACTCCCCAGTGTGGCATAAGTGCCGGCTGCGCATCCAAAGGCACTCCAGGTGTCCCTGATCCTCTTCCCCCCAGCACTTCCGGGTGTGGCTCTGTAGCGCGGGCCCCTGTAGGGCTGAGCTTCAAAGCTCTGTACCTGTGGTCCTCATAGCCACCAGGGCAGTCACTCCCACATAGTCTGGGGGAGGAGTAAGCCCCCCTCCGGTCCTCTGGGGCATCCCGGCCGGGTACCACTCCCAGCCACCTGTGAAAATATATATATATACTAGCTGATTACCCAGTGGCTTCGCTCACTGAGTGCAAGGGAAAAAAATAAAATGTAGTATTTATAAAATAAGTTTGTTAATTGCCAGTTTTATTTTTCAACAAATAAAGAGCATTTACAATAACATAGAAATCAATATAAACAACATTATTAACATCTTTATCATACAAGAATATGAAGTAATATATAAGAAGCACATTGCAGATAAATAAAAATTATCCATCCATCCATTTTCCAACCCGCTGAATCCGAACACAGGGTCACGGGGGTCTGCTGGAGCCAATCCCAGCCAACACAGGGCACAAGGCAGGAACAAATCCCGGGCAGGGTGCCAACCCACCGCAGGACACACACAAACACACCCACACACCATGCATACACTAGGGCCAATTTAGAATCGCCAATCCACCTAACCAGCATGTCTTTGGACTGTGGGAGGAAACCGGAGCGCCCGGAGGAAACCCACGCAGACACGGGGAGAACATGCAAACTCCACGCAGGGAGGACCCGGGAAGCGAACCCGGGTCCCCAGGTCTTCCAACTGCGAGGCAGCAGTGCTACCCACTGCGCCACCGTGCCGCCCCAATAAAAATTATTAAACAGTAAAATCTTCTTCTATAATACGCTACCGTGGCTGTTCGTTTGTCTGTCCAGGATTTTAAATCACCTGTAGCTCCCAAACCTATTGACTTGAAATTTGGTACACATACTGTATACTACGTGACGTCTACTACCCGTTTTCGGGGTGACGATTTTATCACTCTTTTTATTTTTATTTTATTTTATTGTAGAATCAACTTTCTGCAGCGCGCAGCAGGTTCTCATTCCCTACCACCTTCGCTAATCATTCTTGAGACAGATTGAAGACTTAAGTGCCAGATTAAGTGAAATGTTAAAGAAAACATACTAAGTAATTGCAACACAAAAACTAACTTAATCAGTTTTAACACGAAAAGATGCCGACAAAAGAGAAGCAGCGGGCCGCTAGGGTGGAGTAAAGAAGAGCTGTTCAGGAAGCAGCAAGCACATCAATCTCTGAGCAGACGAATTCTAAACGTACAGAGAAAGAGGATGAATACTATGAATGCTCAAGTCAAGTGTATTCACTGCACATTATCGTGCAGTGTGCCATTACTGGTATTTTCATAAAAGAATTTGAACAACATATAAGAAGCGTATAAATGATTAAACAGTAAAACATTAACATTTAAGAAGTAAAGATACGTTGAGTACTACTTCAGTGCTTTCGGGTATACTACATTTTTTGTTTGCCCATTACGTGCATAAATGTATACATTTTTTGGTGTATCTACCCGAGAACATGTGACATATAACTGACTGTGGGAGAAGTATGGATTTTAAACACGCATTGAGTTCATCTGGTGGTGTCCCTTGTGGAATAACTGGTAATGTTTGACAAAAATCTCCTGCGAGTAAAACAACAGTACTTCTCATTATTTTGGTAGGATCTCTGAGATCTTGTATTGTTCGGTTCAAGGCTTCATAAGCTCTTTTATGTGCCATGGTGCACTCATCCCAAATTATTATCTTTGAATGTTGCAAGACTTTTGCCTTTCCTGAGCCCTTGCGTATGTTGCAAATTGTATTTTCGTCGTGAGTGAGGTTTAATGGTAATTGCAATGCCGAATGTGCTGCACGGCCTCCATCTAATAATGTAAAAGCGATTCCCGATGACGCAGCCAGAGCTATGTCACCATTCGCACTCTTGGCAAGAATCAGGTTTATTAAGAATGTTTTTCCTGTTCCTCTGTGGTCATACGTAATTTCCGTTTCAAACACTCATACGTAATTTCCATTTCAAATGCAAAAAGAATTTTATATATATAGATATAATACAGAATATGTATCATGTATGTCTTTGGGATGCATGTGAAAACCAACTAGTCTAGAAAGTAGATGTCAACACAGACAAACCACATGAGAGTACAGTATGTGCAAACTGCATGCAGACAGTGATAGAGAGGAGAGTTAAAGTGAAGTCCCTGCACAAGTATCTAAAATGACTGAATGAATAGTTCTGCGACAGGTATAAAACAGGACTGCAACTCTAGGCTTTGAATGCACTGGTAAAGGCTGATTCTATGCACATTACAGATGGGTTTATATTAGAACATGTGCTAAACGTGGGAAATATCGTTCTCCATTGTTCTCCACTTATTGATTACACTGATCACATTAACTCTTGGCATGCCCAAAAGTTCTCCATAATCAGTCTCTCACTAGTCACTGTGATGTCATGCATCAGTTAAAAGGTGATTTGTTTGTTCTTGCATACAGTGACAAGTTCAAAGTAAATAGAAGTCCAAGTAAATGTTTAAAGGTAATCATTATGCTTCAATTTAATTGAAGTTTGTGATTACTTTAGGCTTGTGAGTTTATTTTAAAATCTAAATTAATTTTGTATGTTTATGGTTTTTGTACCTGCTGTAATATTACAATTTTGGTGTCACCATCTCCCTAAACTATCCATTATGCTGGTGGATTAAGAACAGACCTGCTTTTTAAACATTCATTCATACTGCAATTCAGCCCTGATTTTTTTCCCTCACACGATCCAAATTCAATCCTTTTAGAGAATTGTCAAATTAAAAAGTTGGTGTCTTGCTGGTTCAACTGTTTGTGGTACTCTTGTGTGTTGTCTGCCAATACACCATTATGTCTACGTTTTCTGAAATAGTGTGCCTCAAGTCAGTATTTTTTTTCCAAGATAGTCTTGCAGACTGATGTTGGCATAAATATTCAAACATTCCTGTTAATATTCTGAAATTTTCCAACCAATGTTTTGCATCAAATCCCTCCACATCTTGATCCTGCCAGTCCACAGGAGTTTATGTACAAATCTGGCACTGAAGATTCCACTCAATGCAACTGCTACAATTTTTATTTTTTTTTTTCCTTTTTTTATTTCCATCATGAGTTTACGAATTCTCAGAAACATCTTGCACTGTAAATAATTTGAGGTTAGCGTGTAGGTGACGGCATGCTCGTGGTTGACTATTAGGGTACGTCTGTCAGGAAAGATATCTAAATGCAGTCCTATCAGATTTGATTTAATTTGAAAAGTCAATCAAAAAAAAAATCAGATATGTGCTAAATATAAGGATTTAATAGTTTTTAGCTGCAGTCTGAAGATAGCCTTAGTAACATATAGCAAGATATAGACTAAAATGCATCTGGCATTGATTTTTAAATTCAGTTTTACCATCACAACTTTTGTATAGCATTGTTCTAGAACTGGGTTTGGCATTGTCCCTATGCCCACCCCCTTAGATGGCTAAGTAAAATGTATTATTATTATTATTTTATTGAAAACAAACAAGTTACCTGAATGTTGTTTTTGTGGTGACTAAAAAAAGACTCTCATCTCCTTCAGAAATCTGTTACTGACTGTTCAATGTTATAGTTACTGATCACAGCAATGAATGTCACCCCAAAGGATAAATAAATATAAAATTGTCTTGTTTTTATGAACTTAACATATTATGTGTATATAAAACATTTATTAAGAGGGAAAATACTGGATCAGAATCAACAGAAACCTAATGCAAAAATGCAGTGCTTTTCATTTTGGCTCTGCTGAATGTATTCTTTTCCTGTGACAAAGACAAAATTAGACTTTTGTCTGAAATCATTCTTATAGTATACTGTGAAATTGATTTCACTTTAGTATCTTTTCTATCTTTCTTTGTGTTTGCATTGTCTGGGCCTTTCCTTCTCAAGGTTGTTACTCCGCAATACATTAATGGCTAATAATGTTGTATGCAACAGCTGGTTTATACCCTGTCCTCCTTTCTGCTAGGTTCTGAGCTCATGCCCAAAGCTCTTTCTACCAGGATTGTTGGGGGTATCTGGTGGTTTTTCACTCTGATCATCATTTCATCCTATACTGCTAATCTTGCCGCCTTTCTAACAGTGGAACGTATGGAGTCTCCCATAGATTCTGCAGATGATTTGGCAAAGCAGACTAAAATAGAGTATGGTGTAGTAGAAGATGGAGCAACCATGACTTTCTTTAAGGTAGGTGGCATTTATGCTTTTCTTTAAAAAAAAAAAAGAGTTCTTTATTTATTTATGTATTGTTTATTTACTTTGCTTTTCACGGTGCTATTTTGAAGGGCTGCCAAATGTTTCAAAACACTCAATTGCTTTATTGTGAACTGGTGCTTGAAGTTAGGGCTGTTAAATATGCTGGCACTTTCTAAGCAAACAAGATCTGTAAGTGCCTGATTGTTATGTAATTGGATCAATTTTTGTTCTTTTTATAAGTGGATGAGATTTTTAAGGCCATGATTTTGTAATGGAAAGTTTTAGCAGCCAAGCATTTTAGTTTGAAATGACTTAAATGAATAACTCTTCAATACTCCGTTATGGCTGAGCAAAAGAATGTTTTTTTTTTGCAATTCTCTCTTATCTATTAAAAATGGATACATTTGAATTTTACCTGGTATAGTATGATATGTTAACATTCTGAACATTTATACTACAATTACTAAATAAGTAAACAGTATTACACAGAAAGCTCTTTCTTTAAAAAGGAAGGGGTAAAGTGGAATATTGATCAGTTTGTGCTGATTTATCCCATTCAATGAGATTTTCATTGTAGAGATGATCACTTGCTCAAAGTTTTGATTGAAATTGCTGTGTTTAATGCTTAATTGTGACCAGAATGTTTCCTAATGGGTGTTCTCCTCTTAACCCCACCTTTACAAGAAACAGTTCAATAATTTGAACTGCAAAAGAGGTATCTCATATATGATGTGTTTATATGGCAGAGCACTCTTGCGAATGTAAGAAAAACTTTATTATTGCCAATGAGATTATGGGACATTTTATTTACCAACATTGGGAAACCTTGATGTGGCACATTTTACCATTTGATTTTCTTGCATTCTATTAGTTTCATTATTAAATTAGAAATTTATTTCTTAGCAGCTCTGGAAGGTGTGCTTACAGTACACAGGTGTAAAGAATGATTAGATACAGGAGAGTAAGATTCACCACATATTTGCTTTGATTTATGCATAGAGGGTTATTAAGACTTATTATTGAGGGCTATTGGAGAGAATTACAGTAATAAAAATAATTATGGTGTTTCTGTAAGAAGAACTTAAAATATAGTGATAAAACAAGGTGCACTGTTATGCATTCTGTTGGGAATATAATAAAAAACTGTTGGGTTTTGGATTTATATCAATGGCAAGCATTAAATGAGAATAAGGATCTATTAATAGTGTCAGGAATCTAAATTTCTGTGATGTAAAATAAAGAAAGAGATTCAACAATTTCATTTTTTATACTATATGATGAATAGGGACTCCTTCATGTGACGTCATGATGCTGATTTGCACAACTTATGTATACTTTAGATGTATTGTCAAAGACATTTTTGTCTGTTCCTGATAAAATAATTTTATAAAATAGTCACTGGCTAGTTTAGATTTGACATAACAGACCAAACACATTTGAAAATGTATTATACTGGCAAAAAAGAATGATGAATGTGTGATTTAACCGATTAAAGTATAAACTTTAGAAGTTAAAATATGACAAAGTGAATTGAGCCAAACAGCATTCAGATGATGGGAAAAGACAGTGCAGACCAAATGCACTACAAAATAATATGATGAAAGTGTTGACAGCAAAGTAAATACTGTATTAAAATTTATGTAGTTAATAGTGTTTGGAAGTGACTAGGATTAAGTGATGAGTGAAGGGGAAAGATTAAAGAGGGCAGAAACCAAAAGTAAAGGTGCATCACAATGCTTTGGGGCAAACATAAATTGCAATAAGTTTGCCAGATTTAAATATCTGTCCATCCATTATCTGATCCACTCAGTTCTGTTTAGTGTTGTTGGGTAGATTTAAATAGTTGAATTGTTCAATAGTGACCTTAATTGTCAGTAATCTGATGTCCAAGTGAATCCACCTTAGAATGAAACTATCACCAGAAAGAATAATACAATTACTTTTTCTATTACAGTGGAACCTCGGTTCATGAGATTAATCCGTTCCAGAAAGTGACTCATGAACAGACATGCTCGTATTCCGAATCGAATTTTTCCATAAGAAATAATGTAAATATAATTAATCCATTCCATAACCCAGAACTGTTGATAAACATACATTGTATGTAGTGGCAGGCAAATCTTACTCTCAATGAACTCCTTGATGTGTCTCTCAGCAGCTGCTTTATCTGAGCTTGCGGCTTTACCATGCCTTATGACACTGTGAATACCACTTCTTTTTTTAAACTCCTCAAATCATCCCCTGCTCGCTTTAAATGTTTCTGCTTCTGAATCACTCATTCCAGGGGTTTTCTGAATGAGATCAGCATACAACTCCCTTTCTTCTTCACATATGATCACCACAGATATGCTATTACCTGCTAACTATTTCTGGTTTATCCCTACTAGCAACTACTTTTCTACATCATTGATTGCTTTAGGTCTTTTTTTCGTTAACACTTTAACACCTTTTGCCACATCAGCACTCTTGAATCTATCTTTCTCTTTATGAACGGTACATATTGTTGATGTTGCTTTGCCATATTGGTGTGCCAGATTAACCACATGAATACCGTCTTCGTGTTTTTGAAGATTTCTTTTTTCAGTTCTATGGTTATTTTCACTAATTTCTTCATTGGTGCATCCTTTAATGCTTTCTTTGGCCCCATGCTTTTTGTACACTTTCGTAACTATGCTTTATGCCCCAGGAATGGCTAGAAAAACATAATCTTCATAGTACTGCAAGCTTTGTTCAGGTGAAAATAAGACTTGTGGATCAGATAGGTAATTGCATCCTCCATTCGAATCTTTGTCTGATAGGCAAACTGCAATGGGTCTAGGTGGTCTAACACAAGGGGACTCATATAGTCCTATGTAAAATGTAAAATTATGTTATTTTTTTCCTGCTTATTGTTCATGCTAGGCATTTATTGGATACCAGTCTCTCAATAGTTTAATGAGTATGTTTTACTTTGTACTTACAGTTGTATTTCAAGGAAAGAATAAATGCAACCATATTGTCCAACAACCTATCCATCCATCATAGACGTTGCTTTATTCATTTGAGGGTCATGGGAACATTATAATAATACTGTGAACGATGATAGCTCTGTAGATCTTTTTTTATGGATATCATACAGATTTCAAATAATGTCCACATCCAAAACAATGATAAAAAGAAAGCATTAATGTTCATTTAACTAGAAGTTTAAAATGCATATTAAGTGTGCAGCTTTCTACTTTACGTGACACTCTCTTAAAGGATGCACTGATATCTCATTCAGATTGCTGCCTATTTCTTAGACTTTCCTTGTTTAATCACAGATGAAATAACTTCTGTAAATAGAAGTTCTGCTTTGGGATGACTGGTCTCAGTCCAATAAAAGCACTTTAAAGTCAATTCTTAAAGGACATCAGCACAATTTGCAAGAGCTGTCAGTTGGTAATGGTTCAGGGTGATAGGAGCCTACATTTTGCTGTTTTGGTTCAGTGATCACATCTGTATATTGTGATGACAACCCAAAAAGGCTAACAGTCCTCAATGTCCATTCCTTTTGTCAGGGGAATGCCAAAATCAATGATGGCTTGTGATTCATTTTGTAATGAAAGAAGTGGACCACTCTTTATTCTCAAAGTAAGGCAATCAACACAATTTCTGTTTAGGATTCTTAAGAGATTGAAAAGATTTAAGAACTAATAATAATCAGGTTTAATTTTAAAATACAGGTGTCTTACATTTCAGGTTGTACATTAATCAATGCACGAGAGACAGAAAAACATCTTCCTAGAAAAGTGAGGGCAGATGAGCAGTATTTAAGTTCTAAATGCAAATAGCCAATGCCTGAAGCAAAATTTTAACATGACAGGTCTCTTCTCGTAGAATTCTGACACAAACAAAAACATTGAAAAATCTTTCTTTAATATATGGAGTATTTTATTTTGTAGATTATTTAAACTAAATACAAAAAACTAAAAGTCTTTGTGTAATGATTCAGTATTTTTCATTACATTCTTAATACGCAAAACATTTGCTCTAAGAGATTCTATATAATATCACTGATGTATTGCATTTAATAAAAATAATAATATGCAGTGAAAATAACTAACCACCTGTCTTGCGATAGTATGTAGTTTAGTACTATAATATATTTAATTCAAAACATTTTAAAAGTTACCTAATCCATCTCAGAGTTTTGGTGGCTGTAACCTATCCTGTGGGTCAATCCTGGAAAGGTTTCCGAGGTTAATTGGGGTGAGACACACCTGCATGTGACGGTGTGGTCTTTCTCAATTGCTGCAATGGATTCCTGTGGTGCACGATTGAGACACTGTACCCACAGAGCCTTATAAGAATGAGCTCGCACAAGAAAAGGAGGAAAAAAGAATAAGACCAATTGGAAGAAAAGGCAGAGGTTAAAGGAAGGAGAACAAAGGCTGGACAGAGAGAGAGAGACAATGTGAGCAGACAAGAGAGAAGGCAGACAGCTGGGTGGAAGCTCCTCAGAGAACGTGTAAACAGCGTTTGGGGGCTGGTGGCCACCCCAGCTGAGTGACTTAGGAGCTGGAGTGGCTGAAGTGCTGCTCAGTTGTAGTGACTTGCTGGAGAGAGGCAGCGTGGCTGCAGAGGAGTAAAAGGCTGAGAGAGGCATCCTACGGGTGATGACATGGACCACAGGGGTGCAGGCCTGACAACAGGAGTCAGAAGCTCGATGGGGTGCCCCTCCTGGAGCCAGAGAGGGTTATAAGGGGCCTGTGCCTAGGAGCAGCAATGAAGGCTGTCTGTACTGTTGGATATGTGCCTCCTTGGCTGCAGGAGCCTGTATTGGGTTAATTCAAGGAGACATCAAGTATATAAGGAATGCACCAGGGCTCATGGTTTTAAGGACAGTTTCCTGCCTGTGTGTTCACCTCATTTTCAAGAGATGATTTATGGATTGATTTTAACCTATAAGTTTTATGTATTATTTATTTACCTAAGTACTGCACTTTTTGAACAGTTTTTTGGACTTTTTTAATAAAAGCACTGAGCACTTTACATCTTCCCCTTGTTTTATGTGAGTATCCTGATTATCTGGCTCATCCCTCAGAAACGTTATCGATGGTGGCGGGTTCAAAAGGCACCCGATAGCATGGAGATGACCTGTACTGTCACAAAATCCCAAAAAGTAGGGAGTGTAACTCCCTGCAGCATCTATGGACTCCAACAGGGCTGCGCTAGTGGACTACAATTCCCAGCATTCCCTGCAAGCGACCAAATGTGTACCAAAGCCCATGGATGATTGGCTGCTCGGTGGAGCATACAGCTTTGAAATGGAGCCTTCCCTGATCTCTCCTCTGTATTGGCCTCCTGGCCAGTTAAGGAACTGGGGCAAATCCCGGGAGGGATGCCTGCCCATGCTCATTGTCCATTACAGCGTATAATTACATGTCACCCTGAAACTGACTTGAGTTTAACCAAAATTTCATAGAATCCTAAGATCAAGTCATGCTTGGCGTTAATACCACAGGGGTTAATATGGTAGTTATGCACATTAAGCACAACATAATTATGAATGAATTGTTTGTTACATAAAACATACAGTATATAATTCCTTAGTGCATGACATTTTTGGCTATACTTTCATGTAAACTTTGAACTTTTAGTTAATACTACATTGGATTTGACCCCCTGGGGTCTGTTGATGTGGCATGTACAACTTCAAGTCCTTCTCCTAATTTCTGCTGAAGACACGTATTGATTTATCATATTTATTTATCATAGGGGTGTAATTGAGAATATGGTCCAAAAAATTAAGTTTTTTTGGTTCTAGAGATCCAAAAATGGCAGGGAATCACAAAAAGCTTGACATCTTACCTAACTAAACATCAAGACAAGTCAAACAGTATATCATATATGGAGGTTTTCTTGTACCTGTGAGTCAAGAGGTGCTAGACAAAAAAAAAAAAAACTGAAGTGATTTCAAAGCATTCTAAATTATTATGAACACATTTAATAATAATATATTTCATTTATAGGCACCTTTCAAGGCACACAAGGACACCTTACAGAACACATTAATAACAACAGTCACAATATAAAATTAATTGTATATTACAGTACAATAAAATCAGAATAAATACAATGATAAAAATTAATTAAAATTTATCAACTAAAATGTATTTCAAATAGAATAATCCAGCTTAAAAAGATGTGTTTTAAAGGTAGGAACAGAGTCGATATTACGAATATCTTGTAGGAGTGAGTTCCAGAGACGAGGGGCCGCTCGACTGAAAGCTCTAAACCCCATGGAAGTCAAGTGAGAAGGAGGTATAATAAGACTGATAGAGGAAGAAGATCTAAGGTTACGGGAAGGAGCGGAGATAGGAAGAAGATCAGAAAGAAAAGGAGATACCAAATTATGGAGGGTCTTGTAAGTAATAAACAGAATCTTAAAATCAATGTGTTATTTAATAGGGAGCCAGTGAAGCTGCTGAAGGATTGGTGTAATGTGTTCAGTGGAAGGGGTTCTGGTAATAATACAAGTTGCAGCATTCTGCACCAACTGAAGTTTGTAAAGGAGTTTGTGAGGAAGACCAGAAAGGCTGGAATTACAATAATCAATATGAGATGTAGCCAGAGCATGAACCTGAATAGCAGTGCTGGTAGCTGAAAGAGATGGTCGTAAACTGGTGATACTACATACATGGAAATATGCAGACCAAATAATAATATTAATATGTGCCTCACATTTTAAGGTAGTGTCAAGAATAACACCTAAGCTCTTAACCTGGGAGGATGAAGAGATTAGAGAATTATCAATAGTCACATATATCACATTTGTCCAAAACAGATTTAGTTCCTACCAAAAGACCCTCTGTTATATCACTGTTTAATTTAAGAAAATTAGCAGACAGGTGGAAGAGCGGAATTAGGCTTAGTAGACAGATAGGACTGGGTGTTGTCAGTATGCAGTAATAGTGAAAATAAATATCAAATTTCCTAAAGATATGAGCAAGAGGCAGAAGATAAATAATAGATAGAAGGCGGCCCAAGACAGAGCCCTCGGGAACCCCACTGACAACTGGGCAAACTTGTGATCTGAAGTTTTTTAGCTGTACAAATTGTATACAATCCAAGAGATAAGATTTACACCAGGCATGTGGAGTGCCAATAATACCAATCAATTTTAATCTCTGAAGGAGAATATCATGAGAGCACAAGTATGGTTAACAGCCCAGAGTCAGCTGCCAAAAGCAGATCATTAGTGATTTTGACCAGGGCTGTCTCTGTACTGTGAAATGGACAAAAGCCAGACTGAAGTTGATCAAACAAATGATTGTCAGTAAAGTAAGAGTGAACCTGCACAGCAACAATTTTTTCAAGTGGTTTTGAAAGGAAAGGTAAATTTGAGATTGAACGATAATTATTTAGATTGTAGGGATCTGCACCAGATTTCTTGAGAATTGGAGTTATTACAGCCGTTTTCAAAGATAAAGGAACAAGACCAGAGATAAGGGAAGAATATATGATGTTATATATTAAAGAGGAATGAGAAGATAAACAGAATTTAACCAAATAAATAGGAACTAGATCCAGCCAACAGGGAGAGGACTTGGATTTTGTAATAATACTATATATTTCTTCCACAGTCAGGAGTTTAAAACTACTAAGAAAAGATGACGGGGGATCATAAAATGTTCCATGTACAGAATTTCCAAAAGAAGTCAGCTGCTGGTGGATAATTCCAATCTTCATATTAAAAAGGGTCATTAGTTACATTGATCAGTGCCGTAAAATTGAGGTGGAAGATTGTCAGATGGCCATAGTGTTGCGTAGTATGTAGTTTTGTGCAGACAAAGCACCCTTATAGTCACATATGTATTCATCAAATATATTCTTATGGACAACAAAACCCGTCTTATTATAAAGGCGATCCAAATGTCGGCCCTTAGCTTTAAGTTGGCAGACTTCTGGGGTGAACCGGGGGCAGAGTGGATGAAAGAGACAGTCCAGATTTTCAAAGGAGCAAGATTATCTAAAGGGCTGCATAGTCCATCGTTATAGCAGGAAACTAGTTCATCTGGGGTAAATAAATTGTCTCCATTGGGGAAGGCAATTAAATCAATATTCTTAATAGTGCGAAATGAAATAGATTTGATTTAGATAATATTAAGTCGACATTAAAAGACACCGGTTTGTGATCAGATGTCAGCAGTTCAGATACTGTACAATTATAAGGAGTAACACCACAGCAACAAATAAGATTGAGAATATGGCCTTTAGAATGACTAGGAAAATTTATAAATTGCTGCAAACCAATACTATTGAGGCATGGTATAAAATCCCTCATAAGATTATTAGTAACAGTGTCCATATCTATAATTAAGCACATATATAAAAGTATGGTATTAATGTAATTACTGTAAATGTTAAGGCTGCACAGGAAGTAGCCATTGTGATTCTGGCTCACAGCACCAGGGACATGCGTACATTAAATTCCCAGACTGGTCACTGGTCAGTTTTTATGTTCCACCCAAATTTCTATTGGAAGGTCAAAATGGAGTGTCCCTCGCCAGTGTCTGAGCAGACTTTACATGTTCCCCAGCCCCCATCACATTGACTTAAATTAAGCAGGTTTGAGGATATTTTTTCCTTCTCACAAAGAGAACTAACCATTTACCTTTCTCAATTTTCCGTTCCATTTTATAAGCCACTTACTCTGTTCATTTTTGTATCAAGGCACTAGGGACAATCTTAGCAGCAAGGGTGATGGAGGCAGAAACAATACTTACAAAAATTTTAGCGCTGCCAAGGTATTCCAGTAAAAATATTGCATGTGAGAGTTGACATTAAAATGATTCATACATCTCTGTCAAAACTCAAAATAACATTGACTATGATGTGACAGCAACCATTGCCCAATCCCATTGATTTCAATGCAGCTGAGGAAATTTTATGAAGAAAAGTAATTTTGTCACATCAAGGATGACATTACTTTGCTGTTTTACAGACTGTATGCTATTCTTCAGCTTTGCCAGTAGGTCAAGGACTCAGACTGCTAAGCTCAGCTTTCCTTAAAGATTTAAACATGGCAGTGTGATATATATACTTTAGCCTCTCCTCCTTCTTCATTCATGTCATTTGGCATTTTTTGCTGGAGATAGCACTTTTCTTCTTCTCATTATTAGAGTCACATTTACTGCTTTTATTTGTTTCATTTTAAATAAATTACTTATTTGCATATTCACTGATTAGGGCATGCTATTTGAAATGCTGTTTGAAATGAAAACTTGAAAAAAATAAATCCGTCATCCCCAAACCTGGTTACGTAATCTGATACATTGTGAAAGAGACCCAGTGCAACGATGTACACAAGGTCTCATACTTCTTGGGCTGTCATACTTCCACTGTATATTATAACAGATATGTTTTAAGAATATGGGAAGAGAACCACTATACCCAGAGAAAAATTCACACAGACAAAGGGAAAAATCTGTAAATTCCACACTGTGAAGGGCCTGATGTCAAACCAATGACTCCAGACTTATCAAGCAGCACTGCTAACTACTGTGCCACCACTGAACAAAACACAATTTTCTTTTTTTTTTTTAATTGTAATAAAATCCAACATGGCACAGAAAAAGTCAGTGTGGAGTTTGCCTGTTCTCAGTAGGTCCATTTGGGTTTGCTCTGGGTTCTCTAGTTTCCTGTGATATGATAAATAATTGGTAATAAGCCACTAATGTTAAATTCAAAAAGAAAAAAAAATGAAAATTTAACAGGAATACTTGCTGACATAGGGCCTTCTTCTAATGCCCTCTTATATAAATTGCACATCTTCGTATTTACAGTAATCTTTTTTGAAATTAATTTTATTCATCATTTTTAGCTTTTTATGTTTCAAGTCTTTTATAGGTCATTTTGGAATATTGAGAACGTAGCTCTTTAAAATTTTAAACAGCAATGATCATTTTAATTTCTTAGTTGGGGGGTGCATTGAGAACATCACATCTATTCATGTTTACATTAAGTGGTTAGAAAAAAGGTTTAAGATGCACAGATTTGTTTGAACATTCCTCAAAGGTAAGAAAAGAATACTGAGTCTTTATACATGAAAGGTTCATAAGATTAAAGGGCTGTTTGTTTTTCATGTGGATGTAATTCCATCAGAAATATGAGGAATCTCTAATTAAGGTTGCCCGGTAGGTTTCATCTCAAGTAGCCTTTAAATATTCCTGCCCTTAATTGGTGAGTATGGATGTTTCTGTTATATGTTATTCTATTCATGTCTTAACATGTCATTCTTTTTATAGTCATGTTATAAAACATGCACTATATATTTATTATAAAACTAGCTAGTGAAAGCAATTACTTTTTTACAGTGTTATAGTTTTTAATATGAATATATTGTGACAGGTGTCTGGTCACACTTACAGGTAATCTAACTTTGTCACCATTAAAATATCCGACTACGCCACCCAGTTTTATTAAGAGACTGGGAACTCCTGAAATTTACCAATAATAGCACACAGGTTTCTTTAAATTGGGCGGTGAGTAAACACACAATGAAAGACACCACAATAATTTCAGGAAAAGCAACAGTATCTTGTATTACACCAGACAATAATAAGTATATTAAAAAGATAAATGAACATAAACTCTAACAATATCAGGAACAAAATTCCTTTTTTAGAAAGGAAAGCACACAGTCCACACTCTAAAAGTCCACAAAAAACAAGGTTTGGAGGATACAACCTTTAGTAGTGCAGAGTCCAGTTTGCACACTGTGTTATCCCAACACTTAATCGTTCAGCTGTCCACGGATGCACTTTGTTCACCTGACACTCGTTTCCCAACAGAAACCAGCCAAAGTGACTCCTTTGCAATACTACAAATACCTACATCCTGCAGACAGCCTTTTAACTTCTCACCCCCCAGTCCCAACAATGGGTGCCTAATGGAACCACCCAGTGCACAAAAAAATGTCCCCCTCTGACAATATAGTACATATACTTTGTACTAATTCACACCATTATGTGCTATTATTTATGCAGCAAAAAAGTTATGCACTATATCAACCTGAAGCTGACTGATTGATTTATTAAATGATTCTGTTTCAATGAATCATTTATATTTTCTTATAGGCACAAGACATTAAATTTGTACATACAAACAAATATAGTCCAATTATAAAGTACATAAAGTATAATCCAGTTAGGGGGTAGGGTAATGTGTGGCTGCCTTACTGCTCTGAGGACTAGGACTTTGTGCAGATGTAGTTACCTCCTAGGGCTGTGTGAGTTTTTCTCAGAATATTCCAGTTGTCCACCTATTTTCCATTAGGTTACATGGTGGCATGAAATTTGCCCTTTATGCCAATGCAACCATTGATGGTCAATTGTTGTCTGGTACTGGATGTAGTTATTTTTCTGTTACCTTCTGTTGGACTAAATGGATTAAGGAAAAGGCTGGCTAACAGGATTGATGAATGGATAAACTAATTGAAATAATTAAACAACAAAGGTTGTTTCCTGCTCTTACCCAAAAATAAGTAGAACTATTACTACTGAAATAGAGCATAAAATACAAAAAGTAGGAAGAAATATGCCCACAAAGCACATGTTCAGTGCACATTAAAATGGGAAACCAAGGAGAGATATAAGGTGAGTTAAACAGGGCAGTTAATTTGAAGACTGACAACATTATATAATGTCTGTGCTATGTATGAGAAGTTACACAAGTGTATACTTTAATAAATCCTTTCTGTTCTGTAATTTTGAATTGTGTAGGGCATGTAACCTTATAATAGTACTAGTTTTCATTTTAATGAAAAAGAAATTAGGCCTTTAGTATTTTTGAAATATGCATTATTGGGTGCCTAGGAAATAAGAAACTCCCATTATTGTGCTTTATTAGTCTATAGCCTGTGGATGTCACAGGAACACATAATAGCAGAAGTAGTAGTATCATCAAATGTACAAAGTACAGTGAAAATCTGACTTGTCCAACCAACATGCAACATCTTGCCACTTTCCAGGGCCATGATAAACAAGAATGTAAAATACAGAACTTAATCTTCTTTAATCACCTTACCCAATGTACTCCTTATTCATGGTGAGTGTATTTTAAGTATTCATTCATCAATTGCAGTATTTGCTACAAAATGTTTTAAACTACAGTCACTTGAAATGGTTTTCCCTTTTTGAGTATTCTTACTCTTAAATTTGTAATCAAAAACTGCTTATTTTTAAAATTCAGCATTAGAGAATGGATGTACTGTGCAAGGTGACTTCTATCTAGTGTTGATAAATGGCTAATTATTAGATGATGTCAAAATGAAAAACATATATATTTGTCCTCATGGCACATTATTAGATTCTAATAAAGGCTAGAGATTATGATTATGAATATGAGGATAGAGTTGTTGTTCCTGTTTTGGTAACCATACCTTGCAGAGTTCAGGATGCATTGTTTATCATCAATCAATTGACCATTTCAGTTCAAAAGAATACACTTTCCTATAAAATTGTGTTTTAAAAGTCACTAGGAAAATCAGAAAAATGCAAGGACTGACCTAATATAAACAGTCATGTGTTTGAAACATTTAGTAGTTGTTTTTTTTTTATATTTAATTAATAGCGTTCACTTATTCCGAAGATTTATCTAATTTCTATAAACTATAAACTTATTTGTGTTAACTATAAACTTATTAACTTTCTATAACTTTAAACTTTGCTACTTGTGGGGCAGTGGTTAGTCCTGCTGCTCACTCAGTTTGGATTAAAATCGTGACCTGCACACTGTCTGTGTGGAGTTGGCAACTTCTCTGCATGTCTCTTATGTATCCAGTAGTGGTGTCTGTTAGGTTAACTGGTGATTCTGTGTTTGCTCTTTATACAGTAGGTGACTTTGGCTGTGTGCCTGAATATGTGTTGGAATGGATTTCTGCCTTGTATATTGTTACTTCATGCTTTGTGCCTGATGCTGCTGAGATAGGAAGGCCCTAGTCCATATAGAGCTGGTCTTAAAATGAATGTATAGTTGGATATATTCTACAATAGAGAAAAAAATTAAATGATATCTTAAAAAAATAACTATGCTTTTACTCGCTTACTTTCACAAATCCATTGTTTTTACAAAATAGTGTCAGATGAGAGATTATTTTTCTCTCTTGCACTCTAGATCTGCTGTTCCTGTACTGGATTCTTTTCAAACTGACTCTTTTGTACTTATTGCACTGTTATTGGCCCTGCTGTGCTGTTCACTCTTACTATTGCTTTTGATAGACATTCATTGCTCAATTTTGGAGTTCCGTAGTTTCATTCATTCTTTGTTTAATTCAGTTTTATTATTTAATTCATCTTCTTATTTTTAGAACTACACAATCACTAATTTTAACATTTAAATGCATTACATTCACAGTTTAAATATGACAATTGTTTTCATTGTGTTCACACATACCTTTTAAAAGCCTGTTTAATATCTTATTTTAAATGAAAATTCTAAAACACTTTTTAAATTGAAAGTCACACTTTCTACAAAGTAGAGATTAAAAATGTACAGGTCTTAATTACTTAGACAGTTATATACTGTAAGCAGCTTACATTATTTAAGAAAAAAAAATCACTTCTGCACATGGGCAAAATCAGTTGTATAATAGAGAATGAGATCATCAGGTTGTTTAAGCTTATCATTTGTACTTAGATAAAACAATTTCAGCACATACATTTTCCAATTAATTGATAACATTGTTGTTGTTAGTCTGAATATCTTAGCGGTAATTCCAGGACTAAATTAAACATATTTTTCATATTTCTATATTAACTATAAAATTACTGATACTAATCAGAAGTTTAAAGCTAAGTTAGAAAAAATAATGTTGGAAAATGTCATATTTTTGTTCAATCAATCTCCTCTTTTCAAAGGTTCTGTATAGATTTATCTTGTCTTCTTAAAAAAAACTTAGCTAGCTATAACAGACTTTAACATAGCAGGGTTGTTTACAAATCTCATGACAAAAATTTTGCATTGTCTTAGAGGCATCTAACTTGTATTTGATTGCAAATTCTTAGGAATTAAAAAAATAAATGTATGTATTTCATTTACTTGACTTATGACAGCCACAGTGCTGTTGAACAATCTGTAGCTAAGATCACCAGTTGATCTGGTCCCTCAAATTCAACTGGATGTTATGAATTGTGGCTTGAGTATAAACAAGGGATGCCATGATGACTAATAATAAATCTTTTATCAAAAGACAAATAACAAATTATGTTATTTAAAGGCAACACACAGTTGAAAAATACTTCTTTAAAGAAACATATGCAATGTACAATAATAAATAATTTCACAGGATTAAGGATTAATTTATGAATCTAACGTTAATCCCACTTGAGGTTTGTGCAATATAATACATTGATTTTTGAACATTGTGGTCACCTCTTTACTAAATATGCATTTCGAGAAAACAAAGGAAAACATAAAATCTAAATGGTAAACAGACTTGAAGTAAATTAATACACAGTAGAAAACCGCTGACATTTGAATGCTGCCTGGTATACATTTCATGACAGGAATCATGGCAACTTACTGCATCATACAGTACGTTTGTTTGTTTTGTGCACAACCTGAATATTCATTAATCATTTATGATGAGGGCTTGATGTTTACTGTGATTGGTATGAGCAGATATTTTTTCAGCAGAGCAGAGCCCAGCACTCAGTAACTGAGTGGCCTTACTGCACAGATATTTTTCTGTCACATGTTGAAATGCCTACAAAAGAAGAATGGGATTGACAAGGAGATAGGATAGGAATGGAGCAGGGTCAAGGAGAAGCAAAAGCAATAGAAGCAAAAAGAAATAGTAAGTCAGCTTCAAAGCAAAGAAAGAAATTGAATTATTTGCAACTGCAAATGAAATGGGGAGGATTTCTTTACAACTAGTATGCCTTTTATTACAGGATAGTGGCCTTGAAGTGCAAAATGCATATCTTTTTCCAACAGAAATTTCTAACCAAATGAAGTTATCAAATATTTTTTTAAATGCAATTATGTCCCTGGAGAACAAAAAAAAAGAGAAAAAAAAACACAGGGTGCAGTACATTGTCAAAAATACACCAGTTCTCCACAGGTCACAGATTGAAGTAGACGTTTAGTTTATTCTTCTGCAATGCATGGACTTAACTACATACATGAAGATATCATGTTAATGGATAGGAATCCAAACAGGACCTCCTTTAAGAAGAAATTAAAAGATGAGCATAAGTCAACCAATACATGCTCTACAGTTGTTTACACAGAGCCAAATATTGATGCTATAACTGAAATCAAATCTCATTTCAACAGAAAGTTACCTATTATATAGCTATTTTCTGCTACCTGAAGGATGGGCTTGACACATCAATAACTGAGTTTCATCATTATCGTGCGAAACTGAAAAGTCATTCAACTGGACTGGACTATGCTCAAATCTGAAGGGAAAATTGGAAATATAAGTTGGTGCCCTACAGTAAATACAGTGTATAATTTATGGATTACCTTTTTGCCTAATACTTGAGATAATTTTGCCTAATACTTGAGATAATGTGCATTATTTAACATTATTCCCTTAGTAATTTGAAGAGTTACCAGATAGCTGGGCAACTACAGCAGAAGGAGTAAGGGTGACAGCAAGAAGGATGCTTGGCGTGACATCTGGATAAAGAAAGGAGAAAAAGTAAACCTGGTGGTGGAATGAGGAAGTACAGGAGAGTATACAGCGGAAGAAGTTGGTGAATAAAAAGTGGGATAGTCTGAGAGATACAGAAAGTAGACAAGAGTACAAGGAGATAAGGCGTAAGGTGAAGAGAGAGGTGGTGAAGGCTAAAGAAAAGGCACATGATTTGTATGAGAGGTTGAACACTATAGAGGGAGAAAAGGTTCTGTACCAACTTGCTAGACAGATGGACCAACCTGGGAAAGATGTTCAGCAAGTTAGAATTATAAAAGATAAAGATAGAAACATACTCACAAGTGAGGAGGGTGTGTTGAGTAGATGAAAAGAGTACTTTCAGAAGCCGATGAATGAAGAGAATGAGAGAGAGAAGGTTGGATGATGTAGATAGTGAATCAGGAAGTGCAACGTATTAGCAAGGAGAAAGTAAGGACAGCTATAATAATAATTCATTACATTTATATAGTGCTTTTCTCAGTACTCAAAGTGCTATCCACACAGGGAGGAACCGAGAAGCAAACCCACAATCTTCCATAGTCTCCTTACTGCAAAGCAGCAGCACTAACACTGCGCCACCTGTGAGATATGAAGAGGATGAAGAATGGAAAGGCCATTGGTCCAGATGACATACCTGTGGAATCATGGAGGTGTTTAGGAGAGATGGAAGTGGAGTTTTTAACCAGATTGTTCAATGCAATCTTGGAAAGTGAGAGTATGCGTGAGGAGTGGAGAAGTGTACTGGTACTGATTTCTAAGAATAAGGGAATGTGCAGAGCTGTAGTAACTACAGGGGGATAAAATTGATGAGACACAGCATGAAGTTATGGAAAAGATAGTGTAAGCTAGGTTAAGAAGGGAGGTGATGATTAGTGAGCAGCAGTATGATTTCATGCTAGGAAAGAGCACCACAGATGCAATGTTTGCTCTGAGAGTATTGATGGAGAAGTATAGTGAAGGCCAGAAGGAGTTGCATTGCATCTTTGTGGACCTGGAGAAAGCATATGACAGGATGCCTTGAGAGGAGTTGTGATATTGTATGAGGAAGCCGGGAGTGGCAGAGAAGTATGTAAGAGTTGTGTGGGGTATGTACGAAGGAAGTGAGAGGAGTTGTGATATTGTATGAGGAAGTCGGGAGTGGCAGAGAAGTATGTAAGAGTTGTGCGGGGTATGTACGAAGGAAGTGTGACAGTGGTGAGGTCTGCGGTAGAAGTGACAGATGCATTCAATGTGGAGGTGGGATTACATCAGGGATCAGCTCTGAGCCCTTTCTTATTTGCAATGGTGACAAGTTAACAGATGAGATTAGATAGCAGTCCCTGTGGACTATGATGTTTGCTGATGACATTGTGATCTGTAACAAGAGTAGGGAGCAGGTTGAGGAAACCCTGGAGAGGTGCAGATAACCTCTAGAGAAGACAGGAATGAAGATCAGTAGGAATAAGACAGAATGCATGTGTGTAAATGAGAGGGAGTTCAGTGGAATGATGAGGATGCAGGGAGTAGAGTTGGCAAAGGTGGAGGAGTTTAAATACTTGGGATCAACATTACAGAGTAAAGGGAATTGTGGAAGAGAGGTGAAAAAGAGAGTGCAGGCAGGGTGGAATGGGTGGAGATGAGTGTCAGGAGTAATATGTGTCAGACGGATATCAGCAAGAGTGAAAGGGAAGGTCTACAGGATGGTAGTGAGGCCAGCTATGTTATATTGGTTGGAGATGGTAGCACTGACCAAAGAACTGGAGGTGGCAGAGTTAAAGATGCTAAGATTTTCATTGGGTGTGATGATGATGGACAGGATTAGAAATAAGTACATTAGAGGGTCAGCTCAAATTAGACGGTTTGGATTCAAAGCTAGAGAGGCGAGATTGCTTTGGTTTGCACATGTGCAGAGGAGACATGCTGAGTATATTGGGAAAAGGATGCCAAGGACAGGGCTGTCAGGCAAGAGGAAAAAAGGAAGGCCTAAGAGAAGGTTTATGGATGTGGTGAGAGAGGACATGCATGTGATGGGTGTAACAGAGCAAGATACAGAGGACAGGAAGAGATGGGAAAAGATGATCTGCTCTGGCAACCCCTAATGGGAGAACCTGAAAGAAGAAGAATATTCCCATAGTAATTTGCATATATATGAGCTGAAAAAAGGTAAAGCAGTTCAGGCAGGACCTATAAGTAGAGCAGTTATGAGGTTTATCCACCGTTTTAGACCAACTAGAAAGCTGCTCAGTTTGGCCAATGGCAAAATGTGTTTTGGCTTCAATATAGAGGTAGGTACTTATAGGCTGGTTCACATTTTGAATTTTTTGACCAACTTATCTAATGCTTTTTTATGTGTTCTCTGCATTTTATATTATGTCTTATTTCCAATGATTCTTTACACAAGAATTAGCACAATTTACAAAACATACTTAAGTCTTTTTATTTATTTTTTTGTTTTTTATTTTACTTGAAGAAAACAATATTCCATACAATGAAGTCAAACTTAACAAACCGGCATTCAACCCGCACCCGAGAGAAAGAGAGGAGAGCCAACAGCATGAGCAAATCTTTACAAACAACAATGAAAGGAGAATATCCTTTTCCTCAATATAAATACTTCTTATTAGATTTGATTAAATAGATCTTGCCATATTTTAAAAACGTTTTGAACAGATCTTCTTAGTGAGAATTTATTTTTTTCCAAGTGCAATAGTATAGAACATCATTTACCCACTGACTTATAACAGGTGGGCTGTGATTCTTCCAAAGTAATTCTACATGCTAGTAGTGCAGTATAGTTGATTACAATCAATTTGTCTTTCTTCACTTTAAGTCCAGCTGTCAATGGATTAGGAGTGATTATGACGTTAATGCTTTGTGATTGGGCTTGGGGACACTCCCAAACATGTAGCCAAGTGAGGCTGGAGCTTAATTAGAAAATTTCACAGGTTGAATCTTGGCCAGGATAAATTTTGGACAATTTTAAACAAGATAAATGTGCTCAATAAAACATTTCAAGTTGAATGAATGAATGCTTTGCACATATGGAGCTAGAGTGTATTCTATGCATGGCTGCCTTCCACTCCTTTTCTGAAATATTAAGTGAAAGATCTTTTTTCCCATTATACCCTGGGATCTTTGAAAGGAAGAGACTTTGAAATATTTTTAGTTTATATATTATTGAGATGCTGTCTGAGTCTTCAAGACTGATCAGTACTGCCACTGGAATACTGAGTAGGTTCCTTTTAGCAAAGTTTCTGATTTGAAAGTAATGGAAACATTGTGTTAATGGGAAGTTAAAATTGAAGCGTAATTGTTCATAACATGCAAAGACATGATCAAACATTAAATACTGTGTAGGTTTGAGGGGTAGATAATGGTGATTATCATGTAGAGGTGCAACAGATAAATACTTCTCTGTCTTACAGTGCTTCATGCATTGGTTCTATTTCTGAGTGACTGATAAAAAATTGGATTATTAGTGTATTGACGATAATTTATATTTATTGCAGCACAAAGCAGTGCATGTAAAGTAGTACCATAATATTTTATTTCTATTGCAGAACATACTTGTGTATATTCATCAGTTTGTGTCAATGTATAGAGGCCTCACATATAAATAGTGTGTACGCACAAAAATGTTGCGTTTGCCCGTTTCCACGCTCACTTTGAGATGTATAAAAGCAAATAGTTGCAGCACAACTTCATGATCATCTCAAACTGAATAACCTGTTTGAAAAGTTTCAGTCTGGTTTTCGCCCTGGCCATAGCACCGAAACAGCCCTGGTCAGGGTCACCAATGATCTTCTGATGACGGCAGATACTGGTTCACCTTCACTACTTATCCTCCTTGACCTGACAGCTGCTTTTGACACAATAGACCATAACATCCTTCTTCACCGCCTGCAATACACTATTGGACTCTCAGGAAATGTTCTAAATTGGTTTACATCATACTTGACTGGCAGAACTGAGCATGTCGCCCTTGGCAGCGCAAAGTCCCACACCCACAATGTCACCTGTGGTGTTCCACAGGGCTCTGTGCTGGGCCCTATCCTTTTTACTATCTACATGCTCCCCCTTGGAACTGTCATTGGCAGACATGGTTTATCGTTCTATTGCTATGCCGATGACACTCAGCTTTACCTCAGGACTACTCCCACCTCCTCTACTGCTCCTCTGCCAACATCTACATTGATTACCTGCCTGGAGGAGATAGAGGCATGGATGAGGCTCAATTTTCTTCAGTTGAATAGATCCAAAGCAGAAGCCATCTTAGTTGGTACATCACATCATCTCCGCTCTTCTACCATCACCAGTATTACTTTCTCTGGCCAAAATATTCCTCTTTCCGCATCTGTTACTAATTTGGGTGTTAGAATGGACTCCCAACTTACTTTTGACACCCACATCAAATATCTCTGTAAGTCATCTTTTTACCATCTCAAGAACATCGCCAAACTCCGCCCATTACTCACCCTGGCAGATGCAGAGAAGCTCGTCCATGCCTTTGTCTCTTCCAGGCTGGATTATTGTAATGCGCTCCTCATTGGGATTCCTGGTAAGAGTATCCAGAGACTCCAGTATATTCAGAACAGCGCTGCCAGGATCCTGATGAGGGTGCGAAAGCATGATCACATTACCCCCATTCTGAAAACCCTTCACTGGCTCCCTGTTTCATTCAGAATAGAGTATAAGGTCTCCCTTCTTACCCATCAGTGCATTTATGGACATGCCCCTCTTTATCTACAGGAACTCCTTACCCCTCATACCTCCTTATGCTTCCTCCGCTCTGTACACACTAACACACTTCAAGTCCCCAGAACTAAGCTCAGCAGCATGGGTGACAGGGCATTTTCATCTGTGGCGCCGAGACTGTGGAATGCCCTCCCTGATTACCTGGGAGCCCCACAGTCGACCGAGGCCTTTAAGCGAAACCTAAAAACTCATCTTTTTAGAAAGTCATTTTGTTAATGTATTTTATAGATCCTTCTGTTTTTTTTTATTTTTTATTCTATTTTTACTCTGTAGCACTTTGGGATTGCTAAAATATAAAGTGCAATATAAATAAAATTTATTATTATTATTATTATTATTAAAACTTGGTGTAAAGCCATGCATATTTTCATGGCAGGGTCCCCCCTCATGTATTCACTTTTCTGCTCGGTTTTGCAAACTGGCGGCACTCAGCGTCAAAGCAGTGTTACTATTTCTGTAGTCTACTAAACTTTTTTAGATTCAAGATAATGGTTTTATCAAATACACTGAAATTAATTGCATATCATTTACAAATTTAATTCACTTGATTATAATCACTCTGTAACAATATATTTGTGCACGGAATGGCCAAAATACCATGGCTGTTTTAGTGTTGTTAGAAGACATTGCAAATGAAAAAATTAAAAGAGAGCACATTTTTACATATGATGATGACTGGCTTCTAAATCGATTTACAACAGCTATCCTCTTGGAGCTGTGTGCTGAACTAGTGCTGGCTTTACAGAGGCAGACTTTGAGGAATTGAGCTCTACCTGCTCTTTTGCAAGTTCAGACAACTCTCAGGTTTTTAGCTGCAGGAGCTTTTCAACATGCACGTGCTGACCGATCATGTATTTCACAATCATCACTGAGTGGCGCCATGTCAGCTCTATAGGAGTTATTATCCGCTTTTCTTCTATATATATATATAAGATTTCCTTACACTCTGGATGACCTGTCAAAAATAAAAGTGCAATTTGCAGCAACACCCAGTTTTCCAAATGTAATCAGAGCAGTCAACTGCACGCACATTGAAATTGCAACAATTCCAGACAAGTTACATCAGCCAGGGATGAATCACCAAAAGAATGAGCTGACATTACATCATATATAGCTGTAACACCTATAAAAATGGCATCTTCGCATAGTCGCAGGTGCTTTTTCCAACTAGTGCGGCAAAAGGCAAGCAGTCCTTTTAAGGATAGCAAGTCACCTCAAAGTAAAGAGCAGAGAATCAGTCCATTGTGGCACTTGGTGCCATTGCTACGCTTTAAAAGCACCTTCAGAGAATGAATTTGCTACTTTAAATAGAAAGCATTTCCACTCTATTAATGTGCTGCTCTATAGTGCACAGAAACTGTGCCTTAGTGTGCAAATATGTACCAAAGAGATAAATTATGATGAATCTGACCTTGACCCTGACCCACCAAATGATCAGCCAAAGCGGACAGCATTGCAACTTCGTTTGAATGTAATTAGCAGAATGTAAAAACAGATAATAACATGCAGCATGTATTTTTTAACCAATTAATTTCATTTGTGGTCAATATTATATAGTACAGTCCTTATATTCTTTAGTTCACTGGCCACGTCTCTTACAGCATCCACTACTGCATTTTGTGACTCCTGAACAGCCCATCTGCACACTGCCAGATGACCTCCCAGTGGCTTCCAAGGCAGTGGTGTGGGTGCAGCCAGTGAAGACATACTTGGCACAGCAGCATCATCAGTGGTTGACCATAGCACGGGGGGAAGTTTTTGAAATATTGTCTGAAACAGAATAAATAGATGGTGGGCTGCGACTTGCCTTTTCTCATTGACTGTGATATCTGACCACTTCATTTTTCTTTCAGGCACTAGTGTTACTTTCTGAACTTGAACTTTTATGTGTCTCCACCATGCTTTTGTTTCTTATACCACTGCGTAAGCCAACAAATAGTACATTTTTCCTTGTCTCCACTTTGCAAAAAAATGCTTTTTCCATTGTTTTTTAAGCAAACACTGAATGGAAGGTGATTTTTATATTGATTTGCATATTAAAAAATGCAAAATTCTGGGAGAAGTCTGGATGGGGCTGTAGGTGCATGCATGTGCATTAAATTTCACATTCATTGGGATTTGTAAAGGGGAAGTGTGTGGAACTTGGTATACCCACAGATTTATGCATCTGTATTTTTTCGTGCGTACACACATTTCCCCTTTTGTCCATACCCCATTTTTTAGTGTGAATTATACACACTGCGTTATAAATGAGGCTTCAGGGTCTTTATAGTGTTTGTCGCCCAGTTATAAAATTGAAAGTTATGCTTTAGGTTATTGTAGAGTCACCCTTTAGATGCATGAATGTTTTGAATTCGAAATAAATTAGGTTATAATTGAATCTAATTTCTTAAAGAACAATTTGTTAATGTATATGGGGATACTCTGAAATAGAAAAAGAAGCATGGGAAGGATGTTCATCTTGACAGTATTGATTCTCCCTGCTAATGTAAAGTGGAGGTTAGATCATCTGTTCACATTTTTCTTTAATGTTTTTTTTTTTTTGTTTAATAATTTTGTTTATACAAAAAGAAGCTACTGGACTGGTATAACTTTTTTAAGTCTTGATAGGGACAACATCTAATCTTACTGTATCACATTAGTTACCTCTAAAGAAACTAAATTATTTAATTGTATGGTAAACAATCTACACCTGGCTCCCATCTTCAGTGTTTCTGAAACTTCATGATAGCTAAGCACTTTGGAATTAGATTTTTAGGATCAGTCTAGATTTGAAAAATTGTATTTTGTAAAAATGTTTTGAATTTTTTTAAACCCAGTTAATTTCAATATGTTATATAGTCTCTACAAATAATATGTTTTTAAAGAAGACATTTAAATAAAATGCTATTGTGGTTTTAAAAATTAATAAAACTATGAGACATATGCTAAATGCCAAAAATCACATAGACAGCTGTGCATTGACAGTGAATTAATAACATTTGTTTAATTCATAACTATGGTGAAAATACAACACTTATCTATCAAAAAAGTTAATCTGAAACTTATGTGCCCCAGGCCTGCATGAGGCACTCTTGGCATCCAAGCAACATGTCAGTTTCTCTGAAAATAGAAAAGCCGAATGGCAAACAGTGTAAATTCAAACCACCTTAAAAGATACATTTTCCTGTTGGAAATATTCAGTGAGTATATTAAACTAACAACTTTTTTATCCTACAGAAAGAGGGTACAGCCAAGCTAGAAAACTGGGACAGGTACTGGTTATAAAGATATAGTAAGTGTTAGCAAGTTATGACTTTGACATCTAATGCACATTTTGGGTAAAAAGTAATATCCAACATTTGCTTCAGTCACTCTATATATTTTCTAACTTTTGCTTGATATGTAATTTTAAAAGCTTTTGTGTCACTTATAAAAGTGTAAATCTGAAAAAGTCATCAGTCTCAATTATACAGTTTCACACAGACAAATAAAAAAAAAAACCTGGCGCAGTCTATGTAGATTAATCAAATACTACCATGTTATTTAATTTTTATATTATACTGTCCAAATTTCTATACATACTGCAATTAAGTTTTTTTTTTTTTTATTCAGTATTCATTCACCTAAGTGGCACAGTGTCAGGAGTGTTACTGCCTTGCAGTAAGGAGACCAGGATTCATGCCCTGAGTTTGCTTGTTCTTCCTTTGTCTGCATCTGTTTCCCTTGGGTGCTCTGGTTTCCTCACACAGTCCAAGGACATGCAGGTTAAATGCATGCTAAATCAGCCTATGTGTGCCAGTTTGCATGCAAAAGACTGGTGCCTGGTCCAGGGTTTGTTCCTCCTTTGTGCCCCATACTTGCTGGAATAGGCTCCAGCCCCCTACAACTTAAATCAGGAATAAGCAGGCTTAGAAGATGGTATGGAATGGTATTGATTATAGGTATCTATACATATTAATAAAAGGCAAAGCCCTCACTGACTCACTGACTGACTGACTGACTGACTGACTGACTGACTCATCGCTAATTCTCGAACTTCCCGTGTAGGTGGAAGGCTGAAATTTGGCAGGCTCATTCCTTACAGCTTACTTACAAAAGTTAGGCAGGTTTCATTTCGAAATTCAAAGCGTAATGGTCATAACTGGAACATGTTTTTTGTCCATATACTCTAATGGAGGAGGCGGAGTCACGTATTGCATCATCACGCCTCCTACGTAATCACGTGAACTAAAAACAAGGAAGAGATTTACAGCACGAGTCAAACGCGGGAACGAAGGTAAATGACGTTAATTTTTGAGTGTCTTTTAATACTGTGTAAGCATACATATTAACACATGTGCAATTAAACGTGTGCATTTACGGGGTGATTTCTCAGGCTTAAAAGCTCGCCTTTTACTAAAAAGGTAAATGCAAAACTATTTTCAATCATTCTATGATCTGCTTCTCACAACTGAAGGCACCGTGGCTGATGTTACGTCACTTGATGGCCAACCATAAGCGTTACCTGGTAGGTAACCAGCCACTCACTTCACTCCCTTACGGGAATCGAACCTCTGAGGTTTTCTTTTGTTCTTAATTAAAATTTAAAAGCAGTACTTCACCGCTGCTAAGCCCCTCTAGCGCTGACGTCCGAGGTTCGATTACCGTAAGCAAGTGCAGTGAGTGTGTACTCCTGATGAGCCAAGAATAAGGGGGAAAGACGTGTCGCGTACTCTTTGCATTATTTGACAGTAAACTATTTTCAACCATTCTATGATCTGCTTCTCACAACTGAAGGCACCGTGGCTGATGTTACCTCAGTTGCTGGCCAACCATAAGCGTTACCTGGTAGGTAACCAGCCACTCACTTCACTCCCTTACGGGAATCGAACCTTGGACGTCAGCGCTACAGGCAAAGCCCCTAAAATTGCGCCACGGCGTGTGGTTCGTTTATTTGACAACATGTAGATCAGGGTAATTACATTCCACGCCACGGCGTGTGGTTCGTTTATTTGACAACATGTAGATCGGGGTAATTACATTCACGGCATTCGTAGTCTGATTCACAATCTGATTGTATGGGTGGTTACCTACCAGGTAACGCTTATAGTTGGCCACCAAGTCAGGTCGAAGTGATCACTCGAGTAAAGGCAGCTTCACAAAAAAACAGATCCTTAACAAACTGTTATTAGTATATTTTCCCTCAATTTATAAAGGCTTTCTTTTCTTCTTAATAAAAATTTAAAAGCGGTACTTCGCCGGTGCGAAGCGCGTGGATTTGACCGACTGACACATACAGACATTTTCATGAGTGCAGGTACTTCGGAAAGAAAGCACCGTGTAAACCTAAAGTTTAAATTAAGTTCATAGACCTACAAAAGGTTGCCATTCATTTGAGGCAAGATTGCTTTTCTTCTGTACAACTATATGTTGCATTCTCAAGAGTGTGCTTGCACGGCTTCGGATATACAGTAGATATATATATATATATATATATATATGTATGTATATCTATATATAAATATGTAAGCTTATAAGTACTGCCTTACTTCTCTTTAAGAAAGGAAGATGTAATGATACTTGATTTAAACGATTCCACGTTTTCCTGGGTTTGCTTAGCTTATTGTCAATATCTTTACACCTTTTTTTAAGACTTATTGACTGAAACGGGCTTTCACGAAAAAAGTAAGGGCTTTGCTACAGGATACACCCTCCACAAGTTAAGCAAGTAAAAATAAAATATATATTTCTGTTTTTTTTAAACCTTTTAAGTTCGTATGCATAGCCCCATTTGGCTGTTTAATTTTTTTTTTTTCTTTCTTCAGTAATATTTAATCTCCTTAAAGTAAAAGAACATATCCATTTTACTTTTTTTGTATCTCTTTAGTAATATTTTAGTGTAAAAGGATAACCAGTATTTAAACCTTTTATGTTACTTTATAAATTTATTTTACACAATGTTGAAAAATTAATAAGAAAGCTACATATTTTGGCAGCTGCTGCTTTAATTTTCAATGAAATGAAAAAAGCTCTCCAAGAGAAAACGTCAATGAAGAAGAAAAAATGAGACACCCTCATTTATAAAAGTTTGCTGCAGATGACTTAACTGAAAATAAATGAATAGTTCCTATGTGTATAATACATATTTATCTATTTTACTTATGCCTTTATTCCAGCAACTTGCAACATCTGAGGTACAATTTGTTACATTACTTTTGTTTTTTGCAGCACAGGCAGGTGAAGTGACTTCCTCAGGGTCACACAGTGGTGTCAGTACCAGGATTTGAACTGACAAGCTCCGGGTTTACTGAAATATTACTGAAGAAAGAAAAAAAAACGAAAACGGGCAAATAGGGCTATGCATACAAATGTCCGTCCATCCATTATCCAACCCGCTATATCCTAAATACAGGAGCCAATAAGTACATATGTGTATATATATATATATATATATATATATATATATATATATATATATATATATATATATATAGACTTTTCCAGGGAGGCTGAGGAGTGTGATCCCTCTGTAGTTGGAACACACCCTCCGATCCCCCTTCTTAAAGAGGGGGACCACCACCCCGGTCTGCCAATCCAGAGGCACTGTCCCTGATGTCCATGCGATGTTGCAGAGGCGTGTCAGCCAAGACAGTCCTACAACATCCAGAGCCTTGAGGAACTCCGGGCGTATCTCATCCACCCCCGGGGCCCTGCCACCAAGGAGTTTTTTGACCACCTCGGTGACCTCAGTCCCAGAGATGGGGGAGCCCACCTCTGAGTCCCCAGGCTCTGCTTCCTCATTGGAAGGCATGTTAATGGGATTGAGGAGGTCTTCGAAGTATTCCCCCCACCGACCCACAATGTCCCGAGTCAAGGTCAGCAGCGCACCATCCCCACCATATACAGTGTTGACACTGCACTGCTTCCCCTTCCTGAGACGCCGGATGGTGGACCAGAATCTCCTCGAAGCCGTCCGAAAGTCGTTCTCCATGGCCTCCCCAAACTCCTCCCACGCCCGAGTTTTTGCCTCAGCAACCACCAAAGCCGCATTCCGCTTGGCCTGCCGGTACCTATCAGCTGCCTCCGGGGTCCCACAGGACAAAAGGGTCCTGTAGGACTCCTTCTTCAGATTGACGGCATCCTTCACCGCCGGTGTCCACCAATGGGTTCGGGGATTGCCGCCACGACAGGCACCGACCACCTTACGGCCACAGCTCCGGTCAGCTGCCTCAACAATAGAGGCACGGAACATGGCCCATTCGGACTCAATGTCCCCCACCTCCCTCGGGATGTGGTCGAAGTTCTGCCGGAGGTGGGAGTTGAAGCTACTTCTGACAGGGGGCTCTGCCAGATGTTCCCAGCAGACCCTCACAACACGTTTGGGCCTACCATGCCTGACCGGCATCCTCCCCCACCATCGAAGCCAACTCACCACCAGGTGGTGATCAGTTGACAGCTCCGCCCCTCTCTTCACCCGAGTGTCCAAGACATGTGGCAGCAAGTCCAACGACACGAGCACAAAGTCGATCATCGAACTGAGGCCTAGGGTGTCCTGGTGCCAAGTGCACATATGAACACCCCTATGCTTGAACATGGTGTTCGTTATGGACAATCCGTGACGAGCACAGAAGTCCAATAACAAAACACCGCTCGGGTTCAGATTGGGGGGGCCATTCCTCCCAATCACGCCCTTCCAGGTCTCACTGTCATTGCCCACGTGAGCATTGAAGTCTCCCAGCAGAACGAGGGAGTCCCCAGAAGGTATGCCCTCTAGCACCCCCTCCAGGGACTCCAAAAAGGGTGGGTACTCTGAACTGCTGTTCGGTGCATACGCACAAACAACAGTTAGGACCCGTCCCCCCACCCGAAGGCGAAGGGAGGCTACCCTCTCGTCCACCGGGGTAAACCCCAATGTACAGGCTCCAAGTTGGGGGGCAATAAGTATACCCACACCTGCTCGGCGCCTCTCACCGGGGGCAACTCCAGAGTGGTACAGAGTCCAGCCCCTCTCAAGGAGATTGGTTCCAGAGTCCAAGCTGTGCGTCGAGGTGAGTCCGACTATATCTAGCCGGAACCTCTCAACTTCGCGCACTAGCTCAGGCTCCTTCCCCTTCAGAGAGGTGACATTCCACGTCCCAAGAGCCAGTTTCTGTAGCCGAGGATCGGACCGCCAAGGTCCCCGCCTTTGGCCACCACCCAACTCACACTGCACCCGACCTCCTTGGCCCCTCCCATAGGTGGTGAGCCCATGGGAAGGGGGACCCACGTTGCCTTTTCGGGCTGTGTCCGGCCGAGCCCCATGGGTGCAGGCCCGGCCACCAGGCGCTCGCCATCGAGCCCCACCTCCAGGCCTGGCTCCAGAGTGGGGCCCCGGTGACCCGCGTCCGGGCAAGGGAAAACGCCATCCAAAATTGTTTTTCTTCATAGGAGGTTTGTTTAACCACTCTTTGTCTCATCCCTCACCTAGGACCAGTTTGCCTTGGGTGGCCCTACCAGGGGCATAAAGCCCCGGACAACAGAGCTCCTAGGATCATTGGGACACGCAAACCCCTCCACCACGATAAGGTGACGGTTAAAGGAGGGGAAAAGTCTATTCAGGGGTCCTGGAGAGGAGGGTCCGTCGGATAGTCGAGCCTCGGATTCAGGAGGAACAGTGTGGTTTTCGTCCTGGTCGCGGAACAGTGGACCAGCTCTATACCCTTAGCAGGGTCCTGGAGGGTGCATGGGAGTTTGCCCAACCAGTCTACATGTGTTTTGTGGACTTGGAAAAGGCATTCGACTGTGTCCCTCGGGGAATCCTGTGGGGGGTACTCCGAGAGTATGGGGTACCGGCCCCCCTGATAAGGGCTGTTCAGTCCCTGTACGATCGGTGCCAGAGCTTGGTCCGCATTGCCGGCAGTAAGTCGAACCCATTTCCAGTGAGAGTTGGACTCCGCCAGGGCTGCCCTTTGTCACCGATTCTGTTCATAACTTTTATGGACAGAATTTCTAGGCGCAGCCAGGGCGTTGAGAGGGTCCGGTTTGGTGGGCTCAGGATTGGGTCACTACTTTTTGCAGATGATGTTGTCCTGTTTGCTTCATTAGGCCGTGATCTTCAGCTCTCTCTGGATCGGTTCGCAGCCGAGTGTGAAGCGGCTGGGATGAGAATCAGCACCTCCAAATCCGAGACCATGCTCCTTAGCCGGAAAAGGGTGGAGTGCCCTCTCAGGGTTGGTAGCGAGATCCTGCCCCAAGTGGAGGAGTTCAAGTATCTCGGGGTCTTGTTCACGAGTGAGGGAAGAATGGAGCGTGAGATCGACAGGCGGATCGGTGCGGCATCCGCAGTAATGCGGGCGCTGCATCGGTCTGTTGTGGTGAAAAAGGAGCTGAGCCGCAAGGCGAAGCTCTCAATTTACCGGTCGATCTATGTTCCTACCCTCACCTATGGTCATGAGCTATGGGTAGTGACCGAAAGAACGAGATCGCGAATACAAGCGGCTGAAATGAGTTTCCTCCGCAGGGTGTCTGGGCTTTCCCTTAAAGATAGGGTGAAAAGCTCAGTCATCCGGGAGGGGCTCAGAGTAGAGCCGCTGCTCCTCCGCATCGAGAGGAGTCAGATGAGGTGGCTCGGGCATCTGATCAGGATGCCTCCTGGACGCCTCCCTGGTGAGGTGTTCCGGGCACGTCTAACCGGGAGGAGGCCCCGGGGAAGACCCAGGACACGCTGGAGGGACTATGTCTCTCGACTGGCCTGGGAACGCCTTGGGATTTTCCCGGAAGAGCTAGAAGAAGTGGCCGGGGAGAGGGAAGTCTGGGCATCTCTGCTCAAGCTGCTGCCCCCGCGACCCGACCTCGGATAAGCGGGAGACAATGGATGGATGGATGGATGGATATATATATATATATATATGTGAATGTATGTATGTATGTCTATATTTATATCTATATATATATATATATATATGTAGATATGTAAATTTGTATATGTATATATATATGTATATGTGGATGTGTATATGTAGATATGTATATATATGTATATATGTTTATGTATATATATAGTTACATAACCTCTTTAACACACTACTTCTTCACTGCGAAGCGCGGGTATTTTGCTATATATATATATATATATATATATATATATATATATATATATGACAGCAACACTCATAACAATGACAACACAATTACATATATATATATGTAGATATGTATATATATATATATATGTGTCAATCTATCTATGTATGTGTATATATATATATATATATATATATATATATATATATATATATATATATATATATATATATGTAGATATGTATATATATGTGTATATATATGTAGATGTGTAAATATTTATGTATATATATGTGTCTGTGTGTGTATATATATATATATATATATATATATATATATATATATATATATATATATATATATATATGTATATATATATATATATATGTATATATATATATGTATATATATATATGTGTGTGTGTGTGTATGTATATGTGTGTGTTTATGTATGTGTGTATATATATATATATATGTATATATATGTGGATGTGTATATGTATATATATATGTAGATATGTGTATATGTCGATATGTATATATATGTATATGTATGTTTATGTGTGTGTGTGTGTGTGTGTATATTATATATATAAAAGACAGCAACACTCATAACAATGACAACACAATTACATTGACAATCATGTTACGTTATTTTTAAAATGTTTCCTTTTTTTTTTCATAACCTCTTTAACACACTACTTCTCCGCTGCGAAGCGCGGGTATTTTGCTAGTACTACATAAAGTAGTATTGCATTTATTAACTAAATTAGTACTACCATCACTTCATCAGTTTGTTTTTAATCCATTCAAAAGTGTTATCGTCATTCATCAGTTCATCATTTGGAAACATGGTATAAAAATAAAAAAAATAATATATGCAGCTCTTTCTTTTTATATATAGATGGCTATCTAAAATATGAGTAGGCAGCATTTTAAAGATGTTAACTTTAGGGCTGTGGCAGAGGTAGTGCCCAAGGTTATAATATTCAGGTAAACCTTTATGAATCTGTACATACTGAATGCACCATATAAGAAAAATATGGAGTAAAATTTGATTTTAAATAGTGTACCATTCCCCATATTTTTCTTGTGTATGTTTATATCCAAAATACTCTATATTTAATAATGATGAAGTCTGTATTAGTACTTTTTCAAGCTTTTAACTTTGTTAACATCCCTCTAGACCTGCTACAATAGTGCTGAATTATTAAAGAACTGCTACTACCAAATATCTGGCTTAATAGCTAATATAATTACATCTAATTAGATCCCAGAAATGGCGTTATATTTTGCTCATTTCCCTTGACACATGATTTGAAAATGAGAAGCTTATAGTTTCTGTCTAATTCTGTGCTTTAGAAATCTCTGATTTTTAATATTGTTGCATGTTTTATATAAAGAAATGTATAGAAATATTATCTTGTCGTGCGTATTATTTTTTTTAGCAATTATGTAATTTATTATAGATAGATCTTTATTGTCATTGTCACTTTTACAAAGGAACAACGAAATTGAAGACAAAGGAACAACGAAATTATGTGATCTAGTGGATCAGAAGATAGCAACACCGCAAAGAATATCATTTTGAGAGAGTTGTTCAGAACCAGTTGATATAATACTGAGATGTTAGACAGATATTAGATTAGAAAGCAAGATACACATGAATTTATTTATGAGTAATTTCAGAAATCCAGAGTGGCTCCTCCATCCATAAAATAATTTAGTATATATAAAGACTAGAAGTTCTTATTCTTTGTCAACAAAATGTTCATGATTGCTTGCACCCTTAAACCCATGTATTTGTTGTTTTTATGCTTAATACTTAGACAAATGGCCAGCAATAAAAATCTAGAATATATAAGTGTGTAATATGTTTGATTATATTTGATTTGTGAAGACCCACTTGTATGATAAAGGCCTCACACTCATCCCCAGCAACCAAGCATCATTATGCCCTTTTGACTTCATATGTGCTCCTCAGAAAAAAATGGGCCCCAGTGGAATAGCAGGAGAAGGAAACAAGGTCAGTTTCTCATTTGTTTCTATGACAGAGATCCTCATACACTCTGATTGCAGTGTCATTTAAACTGTGGTACAAACAAGGAGACACAAAACAGAGCACTGGTGTTATAATTAGCTTCTTTTTTTAAAACCTGGACACCACTGTGGCTGCCTTACAGCTCCTCAGACCAAGTCAGTTTCTGGTGGAGAGTTTCTACTTTCACCCCATATACACAAGGCTGTTCTCTAACTTCACTATTCTCCAAAATCCCGGAAACATGCATGCAATGTTCATTGTCAATTCTAAACTTGTGTGTGACTGAAAGAGAAGGTATGTGTGTAAATGTGCTCTGAGATAGATGAATTAATGGCCTGTCCAAAGTTGATGCCTGTCTCATTCTTGAAGCTGTTGGTATAGGCTCTGACACACAGCTAGCTAGCTTGTAATAGAAAAAGTACACTCAGGAAATCAGTCAGTGCAAGGCAGAAACTAACCTTGGCCAGGATACCAGAGCACACTACTTAACCAAATCAAGAAATTCTCAAAATAATGGGTTAATTTTGTGCTTTCAAATACAATAAATAAACATCTGCCTCATGATGTAAAAAGCTACCCTTTGAAACTAGAAAAATGTATTCAAGAATCAGCACACATTCCATATACAGTATCTCACCAAGTGTTCTCTTGTTCATCTTGTTTTCTCATTTTTAGCTCAAGGTAATTTTATTGCATTCCTACAGTACTTTAATTTACATTGAAATTCTCTTTTTCCTGCTTATGTAAATATGTTCCGAACGAACAAGTAGCTTGGAACTTGTTTGAGTGACAGGCTGGCTTGTTCCCAAGTGAGGAATGGGTTGTCATTTTTTCTTTCCCTCTGCGTATATTTACATGATTAAAGTTGTTGTCAGAAATGTGTCAGGACAGCTTGGAAAAATCATCATTTTCTAAATCTTCAAATGTGAATATGATTCCTGTCTAAGTTACTCATCATCCAACAGCTGCTTTAACAGACTATTTTCCATGTTAAATGTTAGTAGACTAAAGAAATAAATAAAAGCTGGCATTACTGTGAGAAAACACTCTGTGTTGAAAGTGACTAATTACTATGATCCTATCTCAGTTACTCCTGTGTAGAAATTTTAAACCATGCTGTTTGTTCATCTTAAACTGAACAGAAAATGGTATCTTTTTGCATTTTAGCATTCTGTGTCTACCTCACAACATAAATGCTATATTTCAACCACACAAAACCTTCCTGCCATGGCTGCTCATGATTTCATTTTGATAAATTACACAGAGTAGCTACTATTCTCTGTTCCTTGGGGTTCAGTAATCAAAACATATCTGTTGGCAAATTGTGTTTCAATGTTAAACTATTGCATATTTCTCGGTAATTGTTCAGTCACCATAACACAGTTTATTTTAAAGTCACAAAGTATAGATTAAGTAAGTTCCTGAACTCTCCTTATTTTTATTTTTCCCTACCATCAAATTCAAAATTACAGCTACCACCACAAAACTCTGCCAGTATATTTAAGTGTAAGATACTTTGAAGTTGTATTGTTCTTACTCGGACTGTTCACTTTCCTCCAGCCTCAGATGCTTTGCTAGTTCATTATTGGTATCTTCCCCGAGGATGAATGAGGATGAAAAACTACTTCAGAAAACTTTCGAACATTAAACATGTTTGAAAATTAAATTCTTTTATGCATGTCTCCTCAGAACAGGAACAGTGATGCAATGCCAAAAAAGACAGACACATTTGCATACACAAAAGCATAAAACATAAATTAATATACACTATATACATTTTTATATACAAGCACATATATAGTATCTTTGATTATGACTAGTTGTTCAGTAACCTTAAAACTTATGAGTTGAAACTGTCTGAATCTGCTGGTGCAACTTCCAATGGGTTTGCACTTTTATCTTATGTAACTGTGTATTACTTATTTTTTGTATGTTATTTATTCATTATTATTCTTATGTAATTTTAATTTGTATTTCTTTGCTTCTATATCTGGTAAATAACTATGGATAGGTAATAATAAATTTATGAAATCCCAATAAGTTCATGGTTTTAAGTACATGTGCAATAACACAGGCTATGTTTTCTTGATCTGTTAGTATTCTGCAGTGTAGCCTGCTATATATTAAAAATGTCTGCTTTGTTTTGTCCACATATTATGAACATTTTCTAAGCCCAGAAAATCAATTTCATATGCAAAGAACCCATCATGATATGAAATTCTTTCTCAAGCAATGGTTCCATGAAGAACAACACCTAAAGAGCTATTTAAGAACTACAGTTCTTAAATTTTTTTTATTTTTTATAAAAATTCTTTTTATAAGTGTACCTGTATATCTGATGCCTTTTGCATATGATCATAGGATGGTCAATTTCAAATATTACCAAGTCTTGGTGGATAACATATGACTATATCTATATATGTATATAAAATCCAATGTCTGTATGTCTGTCTGCTTTTCACAAGAGAACTACTTAACGGATTTAGATCTGTTTTTTTCCTATAATTTTGCTTGAACATTCCAGTTGATTTTGTGACTTCTCTCATCGCGCTAAGTATCATAGTTCACTTGCAGTACCGATTTATTTGCGCAAATCCAAGAGAGTGGCTGCGGGTCAAGGGGGGCAGGGCCTTCCTCATTCACACGCCAGACTCTGTTCAAGTCGGTCACATGTTGGAACGTACCTCGTCTCCGCTTAGCTAGCGATACCTGTTTGTTCAGCAGACATTATCATCTATAGATTGTTAAGGAGTAACATTTGATGTTTTTGAGAGAGAGAGATCAGAGCTACGTGTGTTTTAGAGGGTAGTTACTGATTGCCAGAGATATCACGGGCGAGTTCTCCCGTCAGAGCTGAGCATGATCAGACACAGTGCAAACGTTTGATGTTGGAGCATAACGTACCTTCTGCTTGGCCAGAATTACATTTTATTTATTGATTCTTAAAGTTTGTCCTGTTTCACAACTATGTGGGCAGAGCTGCGGGGAACAGCTGGTTTTGTAATATATGAGTATAATTCAGGCCCCACTGCACATTTTGAACATGAGTGGTGTTTTTCATAACAGATAATTTCCTACTTTAAAGATACCAAATACATGTACATTATTTTGATACCTGTCTACTATCTATAGTGTGGATTAGAAATGTATAATCAACAAACGAATGAAGATGGTTAATGAAATGAATCGTTTAACCAGTTTAGCTTTTATTCAGTTCTATCTGAGAAGCTTTCTTCTTTCATAACGTGCATGTGCCCCATGATAGCCAATGTCCATTGTTATTAATCCCTTCATTGTATTTAAATTGGGAGACACAGAAGCAAAACGATGAGCATCGATATCTCACAGCTCAGGCAGACTAGGTTTCAGCCCTTGCCAAGAGTGAATTTTACATGTTGTTCTTGATTTTTCCTGAGTATTCTAGTTAAATGTCCGCTCTCAATTGACCCAATGTAAGTGTGTACAAGTATGCATGAGAATGCGCACTAATGTCCTCTTCAGGACTGGATCCTTCCATATACCTAGTGCTGTCTGGCCTGGCTGTGAAGCTGTATTACACATATTATAAATGGATGAATGGAATAAATAAAAATTGCTGTGCAGTATGCTGTAAAATTGGAAATGCTGCTACATCTCATGTAGTATTTTGCTTTCTTTTGCATGCCATACATCATTTCTTTCATGTTTAAATTAGCTGCTAAGATCATTGTCAAAATAAAAGAAAATTATATTTCATGTCCAATTAATAATATTAATAATATAAAAGTAATTTAATCTTTATTTATTATAGCAGTAAGAAACATGCAATATAAAATGGTTGACTTTGTTTTCCAAAGTATAAAATAAGCCTTTTCTGTTTTGTTGTGTGAATAAAAGAGCTTCTAGTGCTGCAGTCAAAAACTGACACTAAAATAGTACAATGATAAGCTACAATACTCATGACATTCATATTTGCATCAGGAAATGATGTGGAAAGAATTTAACATTTCAAAAAGATGAATTCCAGTAAACAGACTTTAAAGAATATTGTAATCAAATTCAAAGTGAATAAATGTATGACAGTTATAATTATTAAAAAATAGTCTGTTGAAGTGTCTTTTGTGTTATCTACTGCCATCAATGCTGATGATTACACCATACAATATTTCTGGTTATGTGGCTGGGTATATAGGATCTTTTTAAATATTCTGCTTGGTTATTTGTTTCATGAGCTTATATTGAAAGAGAATGACAGCTTTGGATCTGAAGTCTTCTTTTTTAACATTTGCATATTTTGTAGCATTTTAATTAGTTATGCCATGTTTTTGTGCATAATTGTAAAATTTTGAGTAAACAAAAGATATTCATGTATACAGTACTTTTAATATAATTTGTTTCTTTCTTAATAAGTGAATATTTTTAAATGAAGTATTACACATTTTAATTATAAATAATTTAAAAATTCAATACCCATAACTAGAGATTGCAAATGTTCATTAATAGTAAACCCTCAAAAACAGGCCACTTTCTAATCACAAGGGGATTAGTGGGAGCAAAACAGAACAACTAAAACCTTACGATTCCTTGTAGAGTCATGAATGCTTCCTGCCAGAGGGTTATTTGCTTACTTCAGCCACTTGAATTAAAGCTCAGTATGTATTGGTAGGAACCAGCCTTTTAAATATCTCATTGAATTAGGTCATGTGAATCATGATTAGGATAAGGGTCATCATAAAAATGTTTAGGATGTCATATCCTGCTATCAGTGCAGCAGAAATCTCCCAAGAGGAAGATTTTACATGAGAAGAGCTTCCTTCATTCAGTCTCCCACTTGTCAGAGCACCCTACCTTTGGTCATCCAGTGGACATCAAGGTTATCATCTACAGACATGTCCACACTCTGCCACAGATAGGCAAACTGTCTTAATTTCAAATTAACATCCCTTTGAGAAATCTCAAATATGGCTCTGTATGTCACAATATATTAAAAAAGACATGGAATTATGTGGTAGAAAATTTGTTTAAAATCCTCCCACCATTAAGAGGAATATTCACATTTGTCCAACCATTCTTTATAATAGCATTTACAATCACCTCACTTCCAAAACTGTCATCTGTGTCACTCTGATGCTTGTGTCATCAATGGTTTATAATGTCTTGAAATGGACAAAATGATGTCCTCTCAAGAACTACTAAACTAAAGGTGTCAGTAGTTAATTAAAGTGCAAACCATTTCCTGTTGTGTAATTTGCAGTAGTCAGCGAACAGACCTCACATAAGGGAAAATACATGTAATGTATTTTTTCATACGTAGAAGGAAGGTCATTGAATCATATTAATAATATATGTTCAATTATCTACACTATGTAAAAGTACTTTCATAAATAGATGCCCATATTTACTAGGAGGGGTGTTAAATACGTCAAAGTGTAATTCAAATTTTTTCTAGCTCCTTCTTTTTTATAATCTTTCAACATTCCACAGAAATCCAAAAAGCTTATGTGATAAGATTTTGTGAGACACTGTAAAAGTACCATTACTGTATATCCACGTAGCTCCAACCAATAATACATCCTTAACTGATGACTGTACATGCACTGGTCTATATCAAGAAGGACAGGCTTCTCACTATCCTGTGTTATCCCTACTCCTTCCAGTAGAGGTCAAGGCCAAAATTATGTGAATATAAGGACCTGAAACAAGTAGCAAGAATCATCAAATTATGCTGCACTCAGCTAGGATCATATACACTTGTGCAAATTACACTTTTAGGAACAGAGAAAATCCAGCACCACAGGTACAAACAAATACAATTTGAATGTATCCAAATTAAAGTTAGAAAATTTACAGAGATAAGCTATTGTTACAAAAATGGTTCTATCAGTAGGACTAAGATCACCATATCTAACATCTAAAAAAGTGAAGATGGCATTATTATTTTGAATTACTTTTGCAACTCTGGTTATAGCATAAATACTGTACACATATTCACATAAATAAATATATATCCATCCATCCATTTTCCAACCCGCTGAATCCGAATACAGGGTCACGGGGGTCTGCTGGAGCCAATCCCAGCCAACACAGGGCACAAGGCAGGAAACAATCCCGGGCAGGGTGCCAACCCACCGCAGGACACACACATATACACACTAGGGCCAATTTAGAATCGCCAATCCACCTAACCTGCATGTCTTTGGACTGTGGGAGGAAACCAGAGCGCCCAGAGGAAACCCACGCAGACACGGGGAGAACATGCAAACTCCACGCAGGGAGGACCCGGGAAGCGAACCCAGGTCCCCAGGTCTCCCAACTGCGAGGCAGCAGTGCTACCCACTGTGCCACCGTGCTGCATATATATATATATATATACAGTATATATATATATATATATATATATATATATATATATATATATATATATATATATATATATATATATATATATATATATATATATATATATATATATATATATATATATATATATATATATATTATTGCAATGTTTCCTGAAAGATATCACTGTATGGTTAAGATTAGTGCTGACACCCTTCTGCGTGACTTAAGGTAGCAGGTACAGCAAACCTTCTTATTAAATATTATTCTGTTTCTGTGGTATCAAAATATGTGCTTGTTATGCTACAGAATGTCAGTAATATTGGCTAGATTTTATAAAATGAAAAAATATAAATACATCATACCTAGTCTGACTAAATTCCGAAGGTGTAAATGAAACCTATGTAGTTAATACTGATAAAATGAAACACTTGCTGGTGTTTTTTTCCAACACATTTTCTATCCTTGCCTGTGCGTTGGCAGATATGAAGCAATGCAGTCAGTCAAAAAACTAATTTGAATTCTCATTTTGCTTCAGTATGATAACATTTTAATTTTCATTCAAAAACAGAAAGTTCACTTCCACTTCATTGCTCTCTTTTACTAATAACTTCTCCAATCTTTAATGTCTATGTGACTGTTTAAATTATAAGGGGATGAACCAATGCGACTAGATCAAAAATTTTGTCACCATCTTCAAATAATGTTAATTTGCTTCTTTTCTTTTCCTATTGTGTTTGAAACTAACTCAATTTTGTTTCAGTTCAATAGAACTGAAACAAAAAAGTGCAACCAATATATCTGATCTCTTTTGTATTAGCAAAATAAATGAAGTTATTCAGGCTAGTTTTAAGGTTCCCAAATTTCCAATTTACCATCTGTATTTAAAATCCTATAATGGTCATTTTTAATGGGTTTCCACTGTTACATTTTAGTACAGCTGTTTAAAATTAGGTCCATGCATAGCTGGAATTTAAAAAAAATAAATCCATTGAGAGTGGTTTCACAGCTGCAGTCCTGGGCTCAAACCATGTCTTGTGCACTTTCTGTGTGTTTTCTTGTAATATTTTTCTGAATTTTCTCCATCATAGAACTTTATTTGTACTAGGGGGAAAGTTGGCTTTTTACAGAAGCTCTTAATAATTAAATAATTACATAAAATGGATAAATAGATAGACAAATCAACATACACACCCGCAATATGGTCTGAACACACCCCAGAATAACTACAAAGAAGGAAAATTTAAAAAGAAGGCCTTATATAATATATAATATATTGGTATAAAGGTGACCCAGTAGTGTTTCCTGACACACTTCTGCTGAATAATTTGTTGGTATTCAGTGTTACTGTGTCAGAGAGGGGATGTGGTGCATTGCTCATAATGGCACTCAGTTTTGTTTTAATTCTTTCCTTTGCTATTATCTCCAGGGGTCCAGAGTGTGTCTCCTAACTCAGCCTGCCCTTTTAATTGGCTTTTTTGATTTGGTGGGCTTTTCATGAAGTAATGTTACCAGCAGAGCACACCACAGTGTAGAAAGTTCCACAAGCCATCACAGAGATGTAAAAGATGTGAAGAATGTCACTACTCACACTACTACTCAGAAAAAACTGCCTGCTCTGCCCTTTCTTATATACTGTAGTTTCTCTATGTTCTGAGACCATTACAACCTGGCATTGATGAGGAACCCCAAGTATTTGTAGGAGTGGACCACCACAACCTGAATAGTGACTGGATATAGAGACTGCTTGGTGTGGGAAAAGTCAATAACCAGATAGTTGGTTTTGCTGATGTTAAGATGCAGACAATCCTCCAAGAAACAAAGTTCTCCGCACCTGACTTCTATACTTTGTTTCATACACTTTATCAATACATCCCATAAATGTAGAATCATCTGAGAATTTCTGCAACTGACATGGGCTGGTGTTGTATTTATAGTCTGAGGTGTAAAGAGAAAAGGAGACAGGATTGTTTCCATCATCCTAAAGACCTGCAGGATAGATTATCTTGTTTCTGTAAATTGCCCCAGTGCAAATGTGGGGTTGGTGGTTGAATTTGTTTTTGGAATTAATGGGCAATCTTTTTTTTGTTGATTTCTTTCATAAACTTGATGCGGTCAGTATAAACTCCTGTTACCCTTTACTGAAAAAAAATCGATTCAGAAGGTTAACAAATCTAGAGAAGTATTTGGTAGTTCAATAAGCACAGAAGGATGTTTTTGGGTAAGAGTACTGTATAGATAATTTTCAGTGAAATGCCATCTAGTCACTTTTTTAGAATTTGGTACAAGTTCTGGATTGCATGCTATATTTACTGTATGCTTTAAAGTGGGACTGTGAAGTGTTACAAGTTAAAGATCTACTATAACAACCCAATCCATCTGCAAAAGGGAAGAGATTCTCCAGATTAGTTTTTGGGAGTCTATAATCTGCCTAGAAAATTAACTGAAGTATATGCAGTTTTGTTTTATAAGACTGAAAACAATTCTATCAGCTATGAAGAAGAAGTTGACTGTGGAACATATAAGACCACTGTTTACAATAAGAATCAGAATACTTTATTAATCCCAAAGGAAATTACTTACATTACAACTGTACAGATAGACAAAGGCACAAGTAACACAAAGCAAATATAAAAAATAAGCATATAAAGTAAAACAGTATATAACTATCAAAATAAACTACATTAATCTACCTATAATGATACATTTTGTTTATCTTGTAAGCCTGATTTTTCATAATTTTGTGTCACACTTCTGCTTTTCACTGTTCATTTAATTTCATAATAGTTCACTGGCATTATACTGTGATTTCTATGTTAAAAAAAATTAAATCAATCTTTGACTTATAGGCATAATTCATGCCAGAGAAATGTCCTTCTTTTACAGTAGACAGAGATGCATCTAGTTTTTGAATTATTGCTATTTATTATTTATTTAGTTAATTTGCCCACACTTTAAAAACAATGTTTTTTTTAACTTTTACAACTGTGGACCCTCTTACAAGAAAAGTTTCATCTGCAGATTCCCTATGAAAATGTAAAAAAAAAAAAGGAAAAAACAGAATTTCAAAATAGTTATGTGAAAACCATTTTAATAAAAAAAAATATATACAGTATATATTAATGAAAGATGTATTAAATAAAACCTTTTTCATGTTTGTGGTGCCATTGTATGACTCAAATCATCATTGGTGTAAGGTTTGTTAAAGATTGCCTTAATGTACAGTAGATGTCATCATTTGTTCTCGTTGCAGTGACAGTCAAAAATCTATTTTCACCCAAGCATGTAGAAGCAAACTGGAGTAAGAATCTAAATGCTTAATTAAAAATCCACATTCACTAAGATATTTTACATAAAATGTATCAAGAAGTAAACTAGTCCTCAATTTTTTTAATATAACATGAGGTAAGATCAGACAACATATTTTCTTCATTTGTAGACAGATCATTATTTACTTTTTCATTAAGATTAAATGGATCCAGAATCCATAAAAAACCTTCTGAATTCAGACTTTTAGAAAATTAGTCTTCAAATTTTACTAGTGACATTTTGTAATGATTGATCACAATACGTTGTTTTTGGTTAAAAATGTAATCTTCAATTCTCATTTGATTGGTCAGTTAATCAAAAATGTTGTTTTCAATTCTTTGCATCCAAAGTTTAATTTTCTTCTTTGTGCGCTTTGTTTTAACTATATGCACAGTAACGAATGCAACGCTGCATGCAGCAGACAACAGATACATTTAGTAACTATCATGACAGACAGCAGAACCTTTACTTTCTGGTTTGAGTGAGCTCAGACGAGTCCGACAAAAGATGTAATCAGTATTGCATCAAATTCAGACTCTTCATTGACTGATGCCTTTTCCAGTAGCTACAGTTGATACAAGGAATTATGACTGATTTCACAGTTTAATAAATATTACTCTAAAATAATGGCTGCACAGGTGACTCTATTAGTCAGCTACTACTATGTAACAAGATCTTTATAAGCATTTTGATTGCTTTTAATAAGACTTATCACAACACTATAGTTAATCAATTAGTCACATATTTGTTTTTAAGACCTTAACAAATAGCTATGGTATAGCAAGCAGTTGAAGTCTTTTCATGTTGTTTACATTACTGATATTGTTGTTTGTGTTTTAATAAAGGTATTTTGATGAACTGCATGGCTACTCAATTGTCTGAATGCCTATAATCTGGAAGTGACACCATTACTGGTTGATGGTGGTTATTTTGACAGCCGTAGTTAGAAAGTAAGAAAGGGATATTTTTTGAATGAATTAATTTTGGTTCACTTTATTTTCCTCTACTTATCTGAAACTGTGTTTGCATGGGCAACAGTCTTAACTGTGAGGCCCATATGTCCCTTTAACCAACCACACTAGGCAACTCGTGATTTGGAGTCCCAACACATTCCCAGGCCTTGTGGGAGATATAATTATCCCAGTGAGTCCAGGGCCTCCCCTGGGGTATCTTTCCAGCTGTTCGTGCATATAATCCTCCACAGGGGGGCATCCAGGAGGTATCCGTATCAGATACCCAAACCACCTTATTTGGCAAATCTTGATACGGAGGATCAGCGGCACTACTCTGAACCGCTCTCTGATATCTACAGTATGCTTCTCTAAGAGAGAGCCCTGTCACTCTTCAGAGAATGCTTTTTTTATCCACTTGTAATTGCAATCTCATCCTTTCAGTCATTACCCAAAGTTCATGACCATAGGTGAGGATAAGGTCATAGATCGACTGGTAAATCGAGAGCTTTGCCTTCTTGTTCAGCTCCTTCTTCTCCACTACTGTACATATTGGTAAAGTGATCAGACAACTGCGCTCACTATCATCATCTGTTTGTCGATCTCACCATCCCTTTTTGACTCACTTGTGAGCCAGACACCAAGATACTTAAAATTCTTCACTTGAGGCAGTAACTCTCCTCCCACTTGGAGAGGACAGTCCACCTTTTTCTTACTGAGAACCATGAAGAACCATGAAGATCCCCGCATCTTCATACTAGGTTTATAGTTTATAGCTCCTCAAGGTAATCCTTTCATCGTCAGACTACATCCCCAGTCTGGATCAAAATGTTTCCACTCTTGCTGCGAATAGCCTGGATGAAGCCCTGCCTTCCCCTTCTGAGCTGCCTGGTGGTTTGCCAGAACCTCTTGGAGCCCAAATGATAGTTACTTTCGATGGTCTCCATGAACTCCTACCACACCCGAGTTTTTACTTCCCTGACCACCAAGGCCACAGTCCTTTTGGCTTGTTGGTACCTGTCTAACGCTTTGCGATTGTACTAACTATACATGGCTTGATGGCATCCCACACCTGTGGTGTCCACCATTAGAGGCACGTAAAACCTTCAGTCCATAGCACTTGGCAGCGATTTCCACAGTTGAGATTTTAAACAAGGTCCATTTAGACTCTGTGTTCCCAGCCTCCTCCTGGATGTAAGAAGAGCTCTTTTGGAGCTGGGAGTTGAAAGTTATCTGGATAGGGGCCTCCCTCAGACTTTCCCAGTCCACCCTCACTACTGACATGTACTTTCCAGGTCTGTCCAGACACCTCACCCACCATTTGACCCAACTCACCATCAGGTGGTGATCAGTTGATAGCCGTGCCCCTCTTAACCCAAGTGTCCAGAACACACATTCGCAAATCTAATGATATTATTATAAAATCGATCATAGATATTTAGCCAAAGGTGCTCTGTACCAAAAACACATATGAGCTAAACCATGTCTAACACAGAAGTCCAATAACAACACACTATCTGGGTTTAGACCAGGAAGGCCATTCCTCCCAATCACACCTCTCCAGGGGCCTCACGTATAAACGGTGCGTACGCACAGAAATGTTGCATAAGAACGTTTTCACTTCCCAATCGCGATATATAAAACCTGAACTTAGTGTAAAGCCACGCACATTTCCACGGTAGCTCATACCCTGTCGTATGCAAGTTCTCTGCTTGGTTTTGCAGACTGGCGGCACCCAGTGTCAAAGCAGTGCTACTGTTCCTGTGTGCTTACCCTTTCTTTTTTAGATCCACATCCCTGACGCGGCTTTATAAATACACTGAAATTAACCACATATTGTTTATAAGTTTAATGCATCTGATTGTAATTAACCTGTAACAATATAATGGTCCACAGTATGGTCAAACTATTCTAAATACCATAACTGCTTTAGCGTTGTTACTCTCACTGCACCTTCTTCTTCTTCTGTCAGCTGCTACCATTAGGGGCTGCCACAGCGGATCATCTTTTTCCATATTACTCTCACTGCACCACTCGGAGTATTTATATCACTGTATCTGAGTGTGAATCACAGATCTACAGCGATTGAAAAGAGAATTATCGGTATACACTGTATAGCATCAAGCACTTGCTGCCTCAGCCATTCACTATTTGAACTGCTCTCATCCGACCAATGCTTCAGAGCCTTTCCTGTTCGGACCTCGCAGTTCACAAACAGTTTCTTCCCAAGAACTATACACACACTCAATCAGTCCATCAAGTGCTCCTTGTAGAACTGTTTGTACTTGCAAGTTACCGTGAGGTAATTGTACTTATGATACAGTTATAATATTGCACAACCTGAGCCACTTTATAAAGCGCATATTTACATATGATGACGATATCATTTTTAAGATGAAATGCAGCAAAATGTGTTTATTATATTATACATATAAAACTTTAACCACACAGTGCTGCAGCTAGCGAGCTTGAGCTTTGTTCACAGTTTGTTCCTGCCTTGTGCTGTATTCATGCTGTGGCTGGCGCGACACTGGAAGGATAGCTTTTGTGCTTACGTAATGTTATAGTGCAAATTCTATGCATGGCGTTATTCATGAGGCCCCAGGTGTCTTCGTCATCATCCACATGGACATTGAAATTGCCCAGCAGAACTATGGAGTCCCAGCTGGGACCTTTTCCTGTATCACTTCCAGGGACTCCAAGAAGACACATATGATAGTCCAAGATCTCCCCTGAGTGACCTTCAGCAGCACAGTGGGCAGGTCTCTCTCTGGGACAAACTACAATATGGCATTGACCAGGCAGGGACTCAATAAGAAGTCCACTCCCATCTGATGCTTTTTCCTCTGGGCAGTTTCAGAGTAAAGAACAGTCCTACCTCTTTTGAGAGCTATAAAATTCAGCAAGTAGGTAGACATGAGCCAAACTATATCTAGCTGGTAACACACTGGCTCTCTCACCAACTCTGGTTTCTTCCTTCCAGGATAGGTGACATTCCACACGCCTAGAGTCAGTTTATGTGTCTGGGTTTCATTCCACCAGGACCTCTGCCTTCAGCTGCCGTCCCTTGCTAGCAGCACCCCCTCCCCGGCCTAGTTCCAGACTGAGGCCCCAGTAACCCCATACTAGGTGGGGTATTCTTTGTATATTTGTAACTCTCCATAATCAGGTTCTGTGAAAATTCAATTTAGGTTTAATCTGGTTAATTTAATTTTGGTGTTGTTTTTATGACTTTTGAATTCTGACCTTGCGATTTATATCATTCATGTGTTTTGGTTCTAGAATAACTTTTTGAAACTTAGCCCTGCTAAAAGCTATGTTATATCTTACTGGAAAAGCTTTGTGCTAGCACTCCCTTCACAATAAAAGTAACCTAAAATATCTTTGGAAATTCAGATATTGAAGAAAATTATTACAGACCTTCATTCCAAATTATGACAGCCTAATTTTTTAAAAGATTAATTTTGTCCCTGTAACATTTAAAAAATATATACTTTAAACTAAAACAAACATGCTAAGGCCTTAATTAAAATGTCTTCTTGATGTCCATTGGATCAAAAGCTTATGAGAAAAGTGCTGTCAGAATCAGATATATACTGTAGTCTGTTAAAATCTCACAAGAGGCAGCTACTGCAAGGAAGACAGCTACTGCTCTTTACTTATTCATTAGTCTAAATAATCAAATGTTAAGTGTTGGTGTCAAAATATCAATTCCTACCTTATATAAACAAGCTCTGCTCAAAATTAAAACTGTAGTGGCTGTAAATGCAATACCTTTACTTCTACTTACACATCTGGCATTTGAAGTTTATTTGACTTATGTCACAACTGCTACACACCAGAATTATTATTCACATTAAGAAAGTGCCAAAGAAAAAGTGGTTATCAACAGCAATGAAAAAAAGCAGTTCATGTACACAATATAACAGTGCCTATTAAAATATAAGCAAAATGTAAAACAAAAGAAAGTATGCCATTTATTTATAAATTGACCACCTACAGTATTTGTTTTGCTGCTTGATATAAACTAAATAATCTGTTAGCAGTTTGTCTTTGGAAATGATTGATATAACAGACTTATGGATTTGTTCTAAAAACTTCATTGCCTTTTGCATTGCTATCCTAATGGAACAAAATGTAAATATTATGCCTGTGCTTTCAGGTAGCTCTTCCATCTTCATAATCATAAATCTTCTTCACTATTATATTTCTTATACTAATTTAAATGCATAGTATGTGAACTGTATGATTATAAATTAGGAAGCAATAATTGAGTTTTGAAATGTTTTCCACATATTAGGTCTCTCAAGGCGCTAAGTAAATGATTTATCATACTTGTATCATATATCAACATGATCTTAACAACAAATTACTGGGAAAGATTAACCAAGTATGATGTGACCAAATGAACAGACCGAAGATGCCAGAGAAATAGTGCCAACTAGGCAAACCTATTTAATTAATGTTGAAGAAAATAAAAAAGGTTATTGCCCCTGGCACTCAACAAGTAAGGCTTCAGGTCCTGGTCCAGAATGAAAGCGTCCTTCCAGGGATCGCCCGTTTTTATGGCATCCAAGGTGGAAGCCTTTTTTGGGCATTATGGGTTGAGCTATGCATCGTCTGGGCTGAACTATCATAACTGTGGTGCTAGGGTGTTGTACCGTGTTAGCCATTATGAATGTAGAAAAGAGCCAAGCAAAATGACACCTTTTATTGGCTAACTAAAAAGATTACAATAAGCAAGCTTTCGAGGCAACTCAGGCCCCTTCTTACGTTTTGCCTGAAGAAAGGGCCTGAGTTGCCTCGAAAGCTTGCATATTGTAATCTTTTTAGTTAGTCAATAAAAGGTGTCATTTTGCTTGGCTTTTCTCTATAACTGTGGTGGAGAGACACACACATGCATGACAATGGTAGTAAAACTACAGCATGTAGTGTATAAAGCACACCAGTTTCTAAAGCAATATTGAAAATTTTCCAAAATATTATTATCTATTAGGTTGTTTTTGATTTTTGAGACAAAAAGATATAAGCCACACTTGCTCCCACTTCACAGAACTTGAAAGATGTGTACATTCCACCCCGCATTTTCATTTATCTTTTTCCTAACTCCTTTAATACAGGCTGCCTTTTAGTAAACCAATCTTGTTATGCTTTGTAATATTTTTCTTTCCCTCACCGAGTGTAATTGTTTTAGAAAGGTTTGTGGAAGGTTGGTATAAATTGCCTGTGTCTTGAGTTGTGTCACTCAGAGCATCCGTTAGAGTTAAAAGAGGAGAGAGGCTGGGAACATGCGCTGATTTTACAGCACGTCACCACACCTACCACACGACAAACCATCTGGATTGGGACTCGAGTGGAGCCATGCAATGGATGACACCTCAGCACCACACTGAAACAGTATGAGAATTTTTATAGTGGCTGAAGTGTCAATCCTGCCACCAAAACCCAAGTTTTCCATGAAAATTGGAGGACAAATTTGCAGGGATGTATGCAGATTAACATCATACCCAGGATGAAGCATTTGCAGGTTAAGGTCCTTACTCAAGGGCACAATGGAGTAGAGTCACTTCTGGCATTTATAGGATTCGAACCGGCAACCTTCAAATTGCCGGTGTAGATCCCTAACCTCAGAGTCACCAGAGTTTGTCAGGAACTGATTACCTGATTTGCTTAAAAATCAGTAAAATTAGACTTTCTGGTTTTCAATCTCCATTGCCTTCACTACACTTTTCCTTGCTGGAAAATACATAATCTTTTACTGTACTTCTCAGTGATACTGTATAAACCATCCACAACATTAACTCATGCACTATTTTTTAAAAAGAACTACACACCATCACAGCCACTCTGTGTACCTTGTAAAGGAAATGAGCCAGCAGCGTGGATCAGTCTTCATTGATTTTATGTGGTTCTTCCAACTCTCTAAATTTTTATAAAGCCTAATGTTCTGCCATGCCTTAACCACTATGTCAGTAGACTCAGAAAGAGCAGCATGTAAAAGCCAAAGTAAACTATACACTGAGATGTAGTTAAGACAAACTTGTTACACTCCTTTTCTATTTTCTACATGTACAATACATAAAAAATCAGGACCTGGGAATAACAGCAAGATATCCAAGGAGTAAGTGATGTTTTAAAAGTGATTAAGCTAGTGATTAGCCAAGGGGTGTATCTGTTTTGTTTTATTTTTTTCAGAATGTTTCTTTTCTGTTTATCTCCCCTTGAGAATGTAGGTTTCGCAAACAAGAGAAACCTTCATTTTACCACTGGGTATAAAGTTGCACTGACATGCCTGAATCAGGCAATCACCCTGTGAAAATATATTTATTTTGATGAAATTCCGCTGTGCCGTTGCTGCCTGGTTGTCTGTGAAGTGGATAGTTTGCAAATTTGTATTTAGCTTAAGGCCTTTTAGTTTTTATTTATTTATAAATTAAACAAATATATCTTTTACCAAGCTTTAAGGAAATTTGAAGCTGTTATTCCTTCCCAGTTTTTTTATTCACATTTAAATTGTATTTTGAGCTTTCAGGTTCAATGTTTTGCTACGCATTTTTTCTAGGCTTTGAAAACATTTTGATAAATTAGGAGATAGCTGTTTTTATCAGCCTTGGTTAATTTGCATTATATTTGTGGATTACTTTTTTTTTGTAGTTTTGATAATGCTTTTGCATCTCCTTTTAGTATACTGTGAACACAAAACTTTGTCCTGTGACATATTTCTCATTATACTTAAATTATACCTAATAAATTAGTGTGCTAGCTCTTGCTGTTTATCTATTACTATTATTTTCTGTCTAACAATGAGACTGTTAGTCAGAAATGCTAGGAACTAAAGTTCTGTGAAAACACTTATCATTAAGGGACTGAAAGTCATTGTAGTGGCAGCCTAAGTGACTGCAAAATTAAATTTATGAATGTGTTTCTTAAAAGCTTTTGATTGAAATCACTGAACAACTACACAAGTGCTAATCTCTGTGAAGAGTCTTAATTAATGGGGAAGCATTCATTCATTCATTCAGTCATTCATTCATTGATTCATACATTACAATTCACTCATAGGTTTGTGAGGGTTTGATTGCGTCATCTGTAAATTGCATTGTGTAACATATGTAATGTTTATATCACACTAATAAAAATGTATAGCATAAATTTAACATGCACCACACTTTTTGCATAAAATAAAATTCTATGATTATATTATGCTTATAATATATTTAAAATTAAAATTTGAAATCCAGTTTAATATATGGTTACCTTTATTGCTTCACTGCCCCAAACTCCTAGGTTTAAATCTTGGCCTCTTCATGTTTGGAATTTGTACATTCTTCCCAACCCTGCATGGATTTTCCTCTCACATCCTAAAGATGTGCGTGTTAGGTTAATAGTGACTCTAAGAATACCCCTTTTTGCTAGCATGAGTGTACCAGAGTTGCCAAAACAGTCACTAACTCCTAACAACCGGATGGGTGAGTGAATTATAAAGTTGGATGAACACTGTATAACTATGCATTTTACCATTTTTAGATGGCTAGTTTAAATTGGTTTGATTGTTTTTGAATAGTGTTGATCATAAACTAAATACCGCAATTATTCAGCAAAGACAAAGCCATTCCTGTGACAAAGGAGAGAGAAGCATGAAGACAGTGAATCAACTAAATGAGGAAAACAAACAGTACTTTTCAATTCAATCAATCAATCAACCAATCAATTCAATCAATTCAATTTTATTTGTCATTTAGCAGAACATCCAAGATGTGCTGCAGAACGAAAATACGATGCACAAGACATTAATAAAAACACATAGTTAAAATCAGCCTACAATAAAATACTAAAATGCTTCATTTAAAAGACGAACGGCAGTAGGAAAAAAACTGTTTTTAAACCTGGTAGTTCTACATTTCAGGCTGCGGTACCTTCTGCTTGAGGGCATGAGGGAAAAGAGTTCAGAGGCAGGATAAGTAGGGTCTCTAGAAATCCGCACAGCTCTGGCCAGACAGCGTTGTTTTGCCAAATCTTGTACATTAGGCAACGGGGCTCCAATGATCCTCTCCGCAGCCCTCACCACTTTCCTCAGTGCTTTCCAGTCCGAAGCGCTGCAGCTCTCCTGCCACAGAGAGCTGCTGCTGGTTAGCACGCTCTCTATGGTCCCTCTGTAAAAAGTGGTGAGGACTGACTTACTGAGATGGGCCCTCTTTAGCCTCCGCAGAAAGATCAAGCGCTGGTGAGCTTTCTTGATGACGGAGGAGGTGTGCAGGGACCAGGTGAGGTTGTTCGTCACATTTACTCCCAGGAACTTAATAGACTGCACAATTTCCACAGCAGTGTTCTTAATGTAGACCGGGATGTGTATCAGCTGTTTCTTCCTGAAGTCGATCACCAGTTCTTTTGTTTTTTCGACATTCAGTATCAGATTGTTTTTATCACACCATTCCACAAATGACTTCACCTCCTCTCTGTAATCCCCTTCCCCGTCACCTCGAATGAGACCCACCACTGTTGTGTCGTCCGCATACTTAATAATTTGGTTTGTGCTGAACTTGGCACAACAATCGTGGGTCATGAGCGTGAAGAGGAGGGGACTTAGAACACACCCCTGTGGAGAACCTGTGCTCAAGGAGATGGTATCTGATTTATTCTTTCCTACCCGTACGTACTGTGGCCTATCCATTAGAAAGTCCAATATCCAGTTTTGCAGAGGTATGCCCAGTCCCAATGGGCCCAGTTTGCTGATCAAATTCTGAGGGATGATGGTATTAAAAGCCGAACTAAAATCAACAAACAACATGCGGACCATAGCGTCTCTATTCTCCAGATGTTCCAATGAAAAATGGAGTGCAATAGATATGGCATCCTCTGTGGCACGGTTGGAGCGGTAGGCGAATTGGAGTGGGTCAAAAGAGGAGGGTAGGACAGAAGTAATGTGGTCCTTGATCAGCCTCTCGAAACATTTCATCACTATTGATGTTAAGGCTACAGGGCGATAGTCATTCATGGTTGTGACTATGGGTTTTTTCGGAACTGGGATGATTTCTGAGGTTTTAAAGCAAGATGGCACAACAGCTTGACACAGAGAGATGTTAAATATATCCGTAAGGACATGTGTCAGCTGCTCCGCACATCCTTTGAGTACACAACCTGGTATCTGGTCTGGTCCCGCAGCTTTCCTTGGATTAATTCTCCTCAAAGTCCGTAGAACATCATCCGGTTCCAGACACAGTGCCTTCTCATCAGGATGAGGGGTGGCCTTCACTGGTGATGTATCATTCAATGCTTCAAACCGTCCAAAGTACTTATTTAGGTCATTCAGGAAGTTGAAGCTATCATCACAGGGGTAAGAAACTGTTTTGTAATCTGTCACAGATTTAATCCCCTGCCACAATCTTCTGCTGTTCCTGTGATCTTGAAAATGACTCTCTATTTTCTTTCCATGAGCCCTTTTAGCTCTTCTAATAGCTTTATTTAGGTTGGCTCTTGCTGTTCTAAGGGCAGCTATATCTCCAGATTTAAAAGCACAGTTTCTCTCTTTCAGCAAAACTCGCACCTCAGCAGTCACCCACGGTTTATCATTTGCCCTGACAATGATGTTTTTGGTGACGCAGACATCCTCCATGCACTTGTTTATGTAGCCAAACACAGCCTCTGCATATTCATTTATGTCTATCCTTTGATCTGTGGTCGCTGCCTCACTGAACACAGACCAGTCAGTGCACTCAAAACAATCCTGTAGTGCATTCATGGCTTCTTCTGGCCAAACTCTCACCTGTTTGAGTGATGGTTTTGATCTGATGAGCACAGGTCTATATGCTGGGATTAGCATAATAGAGATGTGGTCTGATGAGCCAAGATGGGGACGTGGGGATGCTTTGAATGCTCCTTTAATGTTGGTGTAGACATGATCCAATATATTGGTTCCTCGAGTTGCAAAATCCACATGTTGGTAAAAACGGGGTAAACCTCTCTTCATGTTTGCCTGGTTAAAATCCCCAGCAACGATGACTACTCCCTCTGGATGTGTGGTTTGCAAATCGTTGATACAGTGGCAGAGTGTGTCAATGGCTGCCTTGGTGTCAGCGTCAGGGGGAATATAAACAGCTACTATAAGTACAACGGAAAATTCCCGTGGCAAATAAAAAGGCCGGCATTTAACTACCAAAAACTCAGTGTCCGGAGAGCAACATGTGTGGATTATTTTTGAGTCAACACACCATCTGTTGTTTATGTAGATGATGATACCTCCGCCCCGTGTTTTGCCGCTGAGACTGCTGCTCCTGTCTGCCTGATGAATCGTTAGCCCCTCCAGGCTAATAGCAGTGTTGGTTGTGGAGTCGGTGAGCCAGGACTCCGTAAAGACAAAAGCACAGCAATCCTTAATCTCCCGCTTCGATGTTAAATCCAACCGAATGTAGTCCAATTTATTCTCCAGTGAGCGGATATTTGCCACCAAGATCGATGGTAGTGGCGTTCTGCATGGATTAGCTTTAGCTTTAACGCTGAGCCCACCGCAGACACCTCGCTTTTGTTTACGCATACACCGCCGCCGTCTTGTTCTCGAGGCGCGGATAGCACAGGTAGATAATATGGGTGCTAGACTGGCCTCACCGCTCGTCCGCAGCAGTCCAAATTCTTTCAGTAGAACCATGGTATTTGGATTTACTAGTCCTTTATCCTGTTCCGTACCCAATGACAGAAGGTTTAGACGAGTATATGTCTGAATTTCCATGTTGAGTGACATTAAATCACTATAAAGAATGTGTTTTTATCATGAGCCCGTGCAGCCGCAGCCTGCGTGGCGCCGCCAGTACTGTTTTCTGTTTGTTTATGACCCTTTTATCAGCATAGTCACACACGTCATGTCCTTTTCCACTTTAGAAGGCTCCTGAAACAGCAAATAAGATTTTTTTTTAATTCTATGCAATGGTTTATGTCACATATTTGGGAGAGTGAGCCAGCAGTATGTACAATCTGAACAACAGACAGATGACTAAGATATGATTCCAAAGCCGGCCCGTATGAACATCTTGATGTGCTAAATGAGGCTACACTTGGGGGTAATTATTATTGGGTTAAACTCTTGGCCTGACATCATAAAGGTGCTGAATAGTGGCCCTAACACACTCAAACAAGCAGTTTGTAATGAAGCTTTCAGAGAGACAGTAGTGTGGGTTTTTATGATTTGTTTTAAAATTTTGCTGTGTATCATTTTTCACTTAGGAGGATACTTTTTAAGCTGTTGTTAATGAAAGTGTTTGCCAAATAAAAATACAATGAGGAGGAAAAACTTATAAATTCACTACAATGTAGTATTTAATACATTCAGTAACTTCATTTCTGAAACATGAATATACTCACATTGCCACTCACAGATGACACTAAGTTCATGTCTTTTGCACCACAGGACAAGAAAAGCACGTAGCGGAACAGATGGCTGGAGAAGTGGTTAGGATGCGGGTTCTCTTTATTCATGCCATTTTTCATGTTTTTGTAAAGGAGTATCAGTGCATGGGTCATGAGCACTGCATGCTTTGCAGATGCAGCACCTGCAAAAAAATAAATAATAATGAAGCATACAAAGGCACATTAAGTGTAAACGTTCATGCAGCAGTGGACAGCATCTCAGAGTGACTCAGATGTAATCTGTTGCAAAAAGGTTCTGTGACACTGCTGGCCAAGAAATGGTGATGATTCTATATATTGTAAGTAAGCAATCAATGGGTGACACAATCTCCTTCATGTCCTATTGAATGCTCAAACATCCCCTAACAAACAATACAGTTGTCTGTAAGTCATAGAAAGTCATAGGCAATGATGCTCCTTACTACTTCTGCTTTGGCCCTGTGCCATTTGTAAATGATATTTACATTTCTATGTCCATTCATAAGCCTCAAGAAAAATCATGACATTCAAAATGGAAAGTGACCCTATGTCAGATCACAGCATTCCATGCTAGGCAACCACAACAGTCCAGAAAGTCATCATTGGTGAGTTTTCCAGTGGAAGTTAAGGAGTTCAGCCTCTGTGGGTGCCACATCTCATTAAGTGGTGGCTTATGGTTAGGTCACAGGAGGACCCAATCCTGAGTAAAAAGGTCACATGTCTTACTCCTTCCAGTCAATTCTTAACATTTTTTATCTTAAAACGTTTTCTTGTGGTTCAGTCAGAAACTGAAGTCACAATGTTCAGTTTAAGTCAAATATTGCCAAAATATTACATTTTGATATTTTAGGTAATGAATTTTTAATTGCCAGCTTAAATTGATATTAATTGTAAAATATCTTCACAATATATCAATTTATTGAGCCTGATTTATTTAATTTTCAGAGCAATACAGAACCATAGTCAAACCTGGACAATTTAGAGTCAAAATATACCTTAACTTGCGTTGGTTTTGGGCTTTATTTTTTTTTTCTTTTTCAGAAGAACTCTTAAAATCAATTTGTTTAAAGGGAAATAAGGTTCTCGTTATTATCTTGATTGACAAAATTAGAAATTAGGGTTATTAGAGTTTTAAACCTTTTTTGTATGAAGTTAAAGAATATAAATTGTTTGGCTAGAATGCCTGTACTGTCACAGAAATAAATGAGTGTATGCAAATCAATTGAAACATTCAGCTAAATAATCCTAAAATGGTACAGTGCAGAGCTTTGTTTCAAGGTCAGAACTGAATACAGAACAGAAAAAAAGAAAACATTTTAATTTATTTGTGTGTGAACACATTTATGGCATCTTTCAAAAGGAAATAATTCAGACAGTAATATGTTACTGTGTCTTTTTACTTTAATGGCAACATGTGTATAAATATTTCAAAATACATAATCAAGTACAGTTCAGTTAGGTTGTAGCAATAAAATAAACACATATACAATATGAACAAAGAGAAAAAATACATATGAAATTGTGCCGACGTGTATTGATGTAATTTTACAAAAAAAAAACTATTTGAAAAATAACCACAATGCTAAGTGATATGTAATAACGAAAGCCTACCCACCCCCTAATTGCAAAGAAATCCTGTCAAACATAATCACTACCAGCTATTTGACAGATCAACAGTCATAAGATGTTATAGTGTATAATTAAATAGCTACTGGATAGAACAGAACATGACCTATTTTGAACTCCATTAGTAAGTGTGAAAAAAATATTATGGAATTAATGTTGCTTTCATTTTCATGCAATTTCATTTCTTTGTTGTTACATATTATCTACATACTGTACAGGGTGTCCATTTTAAATGAATGCCTCCAAAGGAAAACAGCCACAAGAAATATATACTCAGGGTATAAAAACTATACAACATACTTAAGCAATAAGGCAATATTACTAGTGTGGCTTTTTGTACTTTAAAAAAACATCACACAACCCTGATACCGATCTTATCACAGCCAGTTACTGGAGCCTTAGTCAAAATTGTGATCTGCTTAGTGCAGAACAAGCATGTCCTTTTTCAATTTTATTATAACATTACATTCCTGGACAGAGACTGAACCCATCTTTAATTTGAGGTGGCATAGTGTTTGCATCTTCTCACCCTGTTTAAATAGTTCTCCTATAAGCATTAAGGTTTCTACCTAAAGTCCATGGAAATGTGAGTGAGCAAATGTGTGCTGTGTGATATGGTTGGTACTTCTATGAAATTGCTGCCAGTATAGGTTCCAGCTCCCCATACCTATGCTCTATATAAATGGGACCAGAAAATGAATAGATGGTTCCCTGGGATTAGAAGCATTAAACCGCCAAAAGGCAAATATTGAAGTTATTATGAGTATCAATGCTGGCACACAAAAGGAAGTATAAGTAGCATATAATGCATATGTGCTAAGGCCATATTAATGTTAAAATGCAATGAGAAGTGAAGCAAAATGAAGAAGGGGCCTGAACTGCCTCGAAAGCTTGCATATTGTAATCTGCTTAGATAGCCAATAAAAGGTGTCATTTTGCTTCACTTCTCATTGCCACCATAATGGCTAACAGGGTACATCACCCTGCTGTTAAAATGAAAAAATATTTTCTGCATGTAAGCCCAATTATTGACCTGTCTGCCTCATGATTAACCAATATTGCATTTAGTAACAATGATAAGACTCTTGAATGTTCTATAAGGCCATATCTCCATATTAATCCTGTTTTATAAATGATTGCGATGGAAATTAAATTCCTCTTATGTCCAGCTGCTGTTTTTAGCATTGATATGAATATGCATGAGACTATTCTGTCAGTCATTTTTAGTTCTTCTTGATTTCTTTAAGATTTTCAGAACCTAATGAACAATTCAATGACTGCATACAAAAAATAGTAAAAAGTTAAATATAATCAATATGTATTTAATTTATCATTTTCATGGTCAGTATAATTTTTTTAGAAAGCAGCTCACTTCAGAGTGCATGAAGAGCAAAAATGCACTGTCTATACAAAACAGAAGAAAAAGCTGGTAGAGTCAAAAAACAACAAGATAGGTTTTTTTATGCTTTCAGGATCTAAAATCAAACTTTAGTAATGAGGAGAATTTTGAAAGCGGATTTTAAATATATACAGTATATAGTATATTGTTCAAGATTTGCATACATAGCTCTTAGTTTAAACACCTGGCTTTCCTTTGTTCTCCATTAGAAATAGATATATAAATCCTGTAAATGCATTCCCAAACTGTCTTAAACCAATTTAGGATCATGGGGGCATTGGATCTTATCCAAGCACCACTCAATGCAAAGGATAGAATGGCAGTTATTCTATTCTGCACATCTTTGTAGATATAGAATATAAAAGAGGAAAACCCATGTAGACAGGAGGCAAAAATGCAGACTCCATGTGGACAATGACTGGAAACACAATTGACCCCACAGTACCATACCTGGGAGGCAGCAGTGTGATCCACTGCAACACCATGCTACCTTGACAAAAGTGTAGTATTAAAAAATTACACAGAATAAAGATTTTTATTGATAACCTAATGAACATATTTCACTTTACTAGATGAAGCTTTACGTTTTCATTTTGTCTCCATTAACATGTTTTTATCTCCAGCAGATCAATGATTCTTAGAAAAATATAATTGTTTTCACTGATGTACTAGCTATTCCACTGATGACTTTCAAATGCAAAAAATCTAAATGCCTTTAACAGTTGTGATTATCACTTCTTAGACTTGCCAAAGATCATTTTTCATTTTAATTGGTTAAATAATGCATTCACTGCTCATAAAAGCAGCTTGATCTAATGCCTCTAGTTAAAAAAAAACAATAATGTAAACATCATCCATAGCTAATTACTAAAGAAAACAAAATTTTTACTCCGTTCTATTAATTTTAGACTTCAAGGGAAGAAGTCTTATATTATGCAGGACACTTCTAAACAGCCATGAAAAAAAAGAATTTTATGTAGAAAATATTAAAGATTTGAATTGTGTCATGAATAACTCTCAGCAACTGGCAGTGTCACATTCCCAAAATTTACCCAGGTTCACTACTGGCCATAGGAAATTGCACTTTTTAAAGAACAGTTTAACTGTAAAGCCTACCAACATCTATCCATACATTATTGGCTTGAATGTAATTCATCCAGATTAGTGCTCTGAGAAGCCTGAACCTTTCCCAATAGCATCAAATAAAAGGTAGCAACAAACTCTGGACTAGGGTGCCACTCCAGTGCACTGACTCCAGGGCTTTTTCGAGCCTCCAGATAATCCAACCTGAAGTGCAAATTCCTTTCCAACAATGACCTGGGGCCTCATTTATCAAACTTTGTGTGGATTTGATAGTGAAAATGACATGAAATTAAATGAAACACTGCCCTGAAAAATCCATATAAGGGAGCATTCTAATCAGCCTTATACATATGCAATCACAATGCTGCAGAACATTATTGGCTGGCATAGCAGCGTCCCATATGATGCATTGAGACCCTGCTATATGCATACAAGAGCATCTGGCTATGTTCCATAACTGAGAGCACAAGATCATGCATGGCATTATATCGCCTCTGTGCTCTGGGGGTCTGGGAAAGGCACAAGGCGCTATAATCTGAGTGGGTAGCCACTATCACCTGGCACATGTAATGACATGATTGCCATAACAATGAATGGTAAATGCCATATGAAACATTGAGAGTTCAGCCAGTTACCTCACCAATAAGCCAGCCACCATGTACAATATGGTGACATCTGCCAAAGTTACTTTACCTCTTCTTCTTCTTTTTCTTCTTTCAGCTGCTCCCGTTAGCGGTCGCCACAGCGGATCATCTTCTTCCATATCTTCCTGTCCTCTGCATCTTGCTCTGTTACACCCATCACCTGCATGTCCTCTCTCACCACATCCATAAACCTTCGCTTAGGCCTTCCGCTTAATATAAAATTAAATAAAATACAGTCTATACATCATCTTCATCACTTTTGAGGTGTAATATATTTATCATATCTATGCACATTATAATAAGGGCTAAGTGAAATGTATTATTACGCCTGTATTATTGGCTTATTATTGGGGGTTCTGTTCATTTTTGTGAATGTTACTTAAAGCTCTGTTTTCAAAGACTGTGACAGTGAATGTGTTTTGAATTAATTCTTTAGTTTCAGAGAACATTATTTTTGTAATTTAATCTTAAGTGTTTCACACTACCATTTTAGAGTCCCATTTTGTTGGTGAGTTGCTAAAACACACTGCACCATTGCAACATATCACAAAGGGTCCACTATAAAACTAAGTGTAATGCTTCAGCTCTCTGTGTAAGTTTATTCATTTAAACCTTGAATAGTTTTAGTCTTAAGCTTATAGTGATAGGTGTTCTGCTTTACAATTCACAGTTTCCCTCTTCTCCATTCAGTCTTTTAGTTCTGGTTATATTCTCATAATTTTGGCAACCAATGCAGCCAATTCCTGTTAAGACTTTCCTTAATGGTTTAGGACTTTGGATTTTGTTTTTGATAGCAATTCAAGAAAAAAAAAATTATTCCAGTTTCTATTAAAGGCACCCATCTCCTGGTCCATTTTTAACACCATCTTTGCTGTTGCTTACAATCCATTGTGCCAGCAAACAACACAACAAGAATGTCTGGAATTAAAAAAAAAAACAGTGGGTGCAGCCAATCTGCTTTGATTATTTGCTGCTGACATAACACAAAGCTTTAAGATCCTAATGTTGTTACATTCCTGTGTTTACGGTGTCGTTAAATGAGTACCTATTCATCTTAGTTGTGGTGTAAAGGCACGTGTAATATATTGTGTCTATTGAATCCAAAGAACAAATACAATCTCTTCATTATAAGGTAATTGAGGTTCTATTGATCTCTTTTGAGTAATAATCTGCTGGGCTAATACACCAACAATCATGAGCCGGAATAAAACATCTATAAATGGTTGATTTCCATTAACCATTCTGACAGATTCCTAGCACCTGTAAAAGTGGGTTGGGGGGGTTGAGGACACTGTTGTTCTCATGATACCTCTCTGCTTTTCTAATGAGACTGCACACTTTTCCACTATTCAAACAAAATATTACAAAAGAGACAAAGGTGAAGAATAGGCTAAAATGTAGGCTTTACAAGTTTAACAATGTAGCTAATGAAAGACCGGGCAGTTTTATTTTTATGGGAGGTTTTGCTGTTCCTAATATATGTTGGGTTTGATATGTACATACATAGAGTATTTAATGTAGTATTTCAGGATGCCTACTGATAAATGTATACAGTCTTGATGTGTAAAATTAAATATTATTATCAAATTAGAAAAGTGAGGACATAAATGAATTAACAATGTGATGCTTAAGATTTCTAAAATGTAAATAATCTGAAACTAGAGTAAAGCTACAAATACTGTAAATATTCATGAATAGTTCCTTTCAAGGCAAATGTTTACATCTTGCCTGATAAAGGGGCCTTAGCTGCCTTGAGAGCTTGCATTTGTCATCTATTTAGTTAGCCAATAAAAGGTGTCATTTCACCCTACTTTCTCCTGTATCAATCTATGGCTAACACGGTACAACACTCTACTACTCCCACCCATCTAAAAGACCATTATGTCCTCATCATTTTCATTGACATTCTTTACAAGACAAAAAGCATTTAGAATGTACACTTCTATTGCATCTGCTAATGGCTTTTTAGTTTATGTGGGTTTTATATTAGTTAACAACATTCTTTTTGTCCAGAATAAAATTGAAATGTTTTCTGCTTGGCATATTGTTTACAAGTTGCATTTATTTGTCTTAAGATCTTGCCACGTGATTCTCTCCGGGTTCCTGAAGTTCTGTTGACACCAACGGTTATTTCTGCATTAAGGGTACAGCCCAAGCAGATTTTGTAAAAAAATAAGTAATAGGCTTTCCTCAGTAATTTAACTTGCTGTATTTACACAATGTTTATAACTGCCCTAATGTTTGCTTCTTAAGCATTTTTTCAACTTTCCCTCATTTTTCTCATTGTAATTACTTAACTTGAAGATATTGCTTTTTGTAGTATATGAACTTGCCGTCATGCTAAAAGCCAATTTCCAGCTGAGGGGCTAGCTCTGGAGGCCCTGCAGTGTTCTAGGTTTACCATTACATGGGTATGTGCATATGTGCAGTGACCCTTATTCTCGACCTTTAATTAGGGACTACCTATTTTTTTAAATTGGGCTTTGCCCTTCTAGTTTGAGCTTTTCCCAGTCAAGGCTATGAAAAGCCTACTACCAGTTGCTTCATTACAGGTAACCATAAGTAATGTGAAAGAAGATAGCAGATCAATATCAGGAATGTTTCAAAGACATTGACCTGATCAGAATGTGATGGGACAGAATGATGATCTTCACCCACCACTGAGGACTGCCTGATGGTGCTAAATTTGATGAGGCCACCAAGGAAGTCTTTTCTTGTGGAGAAGAAGTCACACCCAGCAATATGATGCTCCTCTTTCAAATTAATAGGGCTACCTAACCAATTATAATAACTAATTAAAAGGAAAGGCTCAGTTATAGGACATACTCTGGACCCCCAGGGGGCAGTTGCAAAGGAGATAATCTATAACGAAACTGAATGTCTTTTTGAACAATGTTTCACATTCTCTCTCTGACATACTAACACCGTCATTCTGGTGTGTTTTCATACCACAGTGTGTCTATCTATCTATCTATCTATCTATCTATCTATCTATCTATCTATCTATCTATCTATCTATCTATCTATCTATCTATCTATCTATCTATCTATCTATCTATCTATCTATCTATCTATCTATCTATCTATCTATCTATCTATCTATCTATTTATTTAAAGAACTTTTGTAAAAATCCAAATTTCCTTCTGGGGACAAATAAAGTTCTATCAAAGAAGCACAGAATCCTGGTTCTGAAGGAGGAGATATGTACAGAATTGTTTTTTTAAATGTGTGCTAGAGTTGTCCTGTCCAGCAAATACATGGCCACAAGATTGTTAGCACTGCTACAAAACATCCCCTACGTCAATTGTTCAAGTTCTGCAGTACATGTTCATCTGTGTGTTCTTTATATATTATTGTGGCTTCTCCTTTTACAACTCAAAGACAATTGATTCTAAACATAAGAAGTTGCTGTTAGATAATTCATAGCCAATACATTTTCCAGGGTAGATGGTGCTTGTGAGGAAATCCATTTTATAAAATGTTTAAATCCATATTGCTTTATTTTGTCAGATGTTATCACAATGATCTGATGTCAGTCGAGACACCAGCATCCCCATGTTTGACTGATTTGTTTGTGACGTGAATAATGTGTGAACCTTTACATTTCACTAATCATTAGAAAAAAAGGTACAGGTATAATTAGTTAGGAAAGTTAATATTAATGTCGGGGAAGTTTGCACACACAGGAAAAATCAGTCATCACAATTTATGATTACATTTTAAATAATGATGGTTTCTCATAGTTTCTAATGTGTGTAAAATGCACATTTAACGTTGAATGGGAAAATTTCTCACCTTTTTGAAGCAGAAAAGTTTGCTTTTATTCATTCTGCAAAAGTAATTTTTTAGAATAAAATTCCTACCAGGACTGTGGAGTAGGAGTAGATTCAGCTACAGTGGATTCAGAAATTGTTCATATTCTGCACACTTTATTGTGTTGTAGATGTAACTTAAAATTGATAAATTTGCCTGAAGATGGCAGTTTAAAGATGTTTCCTATCCATTTTAAAGGAGCTTGAGACGATCTGCCAGGAAGAATGGGGTAAACTGGCAAAATCATGGTGGGCAAAGTTTGTAGAGATGTACACAAGAAGATTCAAAGGTGCAATTGCGTAAAAGGGGCTTCTACAAAGTACTGAAGTAAGAATCTAAGTAGGAGGTTTTAGTCTTTGATTTTTAATAAATTTGAAAATCTTTCAAAAAACATGTTTTCACTTTGTCATTATAGATTGAGTATGGGTTGATGGGAAAATGGGAAAAAACAACACATTTATCCATTTAAAATTAAATCTACAATGCAGTAAAGTGTGCAGAAAGTGAAGAATTCACTGTATTTTTAGTAGACTCAGAGTCACTATTCTCTTATTGTTCTGATTCTGACACTAGCATTTGAAACTCAAGTGCTTTAATAAGCATAACTACAACTCCAGCTGTGACATCTGTCAGTTTTTTTAGTGTCTAACAATTTAATAAAAACACACCAAGAGCCAACTGCAAATATAATCTGGTTTAAATTTAATTTAAAAATATTCATACTGACATCAAGCTTGGCTGGAACAATTACACAGGAGATACCTCTTGATTTAGGTTGTGCAGCACAAGCAAGAAATGAAGGTAAAGGTACAGAACAGGAGTGCATGCCAGTGCAGCTCCAGGGTGAGTATGTGTTGTATGCACATTATAGCTGTGTGTATAACTGTATTTTAAATCCCATTCTCACAGATAATCTATCTGCTCCCGTCCACTGCACTGTTTTCACTTGTACCTGGTCCTTTCCTCCCAAAACCTATTGCTAAATTAAGATTTGCAATATATTCCTTTGCAATATATTCCTGATCACACATTTTCATTTACTGAAAGTGCTTGTTAGGCCTAAGATGTCCACTTTTGTTTACTTAGTGTTGATATGGATACTGCATTACATGCAGTAAGATCATGTAAATGCTGAACATACACATGTCAAAGACATATGAATGTCTCCTTTATATGGATACATCTACATTTCAGAGCTGCTGGGAATTACATGAGAAAAAAATGCATCTGTTTATACTTCAGTGTACATTACATTCAGTGGAATTATTCACACACATATATCAAATCTTTATATTGCCATGTCAACTTAGTTTTCATCAAGCTGTTCAATGCCTTTACCAGGTTTCAAAATCAGAGAGACGAAAGTCTTCCCCCTCAATTTTAACAATTCTTTATACTATATTATTTCTTACTTAATGCCAGCAGAAAGCACATCTTTCTTCTGTTTGAAACAGTTCAAATAGTTCCAGTGGCGTAGTTAGAGTTTTTGTCGCCCAGGGCAGTCTTTGAATTTCGAGCCAACTTACAAAACAAAACATAATACGTATCTCTATTATAAAAAAAAATCTTTGGGAGGGAGACTAGAGAGACGAGACGTGATCTTCTCGGAAGACAATTTGAAGTCCCGCGAGAGACACTTTAACTTGCTTCCAGCTCTTAAAACAATGACAAGCGACAAGCAAAACACACAGCTCGCCAGCAGCAGAAAGCCAGCAGATGATCCGACTGCTTCTCCTTGCTTGCTTTCAGCCACCCTAACCCCCCTTCACAACGCGAGCGGCAGAGACACGAAGTGGTAAAAGGACAGCTGCTGTACAGGCTTTATAATGATCGACAGACAGAGCAACAGAAGCAGCAGAAAGACAGTAGATGAACCAACGGCATCTCTTTCACATGCGTTCAGCTGCCCCCCCTTCACAGCGCAAGTAGCAGTATACGTCCTGCGAGAAAGAGATTTAACCACACCCAGGGCCGGAAATAAAGGACAAGTATTGTTTTTACAACGTCACGCAAGACAAGGCAGTGAGACATCATTTAAAACAAGTCCACAGACATCTAACCTAGCAGTTGTTGGATTGCTTTTGGCAGACACTCTTCATGTGCTCCCAGCTCTTAAAACAACAACAAGCGACAAGCAAAACACACAGCTCGCCAGCAGCATAAAGTCAGCAGATGATCTGACTGCTTCTCCTTAGCGTGCGTTCAGCCACCCTATCAAACCACCCAATACCCCCCCCCCCCCCCAACTTTCACAACGCGGCAACAGAGACACGAAGTGGGAAAAGAACAGCTGCAGTACAGGCTTTGAAATGATTGGGCAGCGAGACAAGCAGTGCAGGCAGCTAGCCAGCAGCAGAAAGACAGCAGATGATCCAATGGCATCTCCTTAGCATGTGCTCAGCCGCACCCCCTTCACAACGCGAGCAGCGTTACACGTCCTGCGAGAAAGAGATGGAACCACGCCCGAGGCTGGAAATAAAGGACAAGTATTGTTTTTACAAAAATTTTAAAGTAAAACTGAAAATAATGCATATGTAACAATTCCCATGAAAATAACAATCTCTTTAAATTGTATATCCGGTAAACCAAACCCGGGGGTGGGCAAGCGAAGCGCGCAGGGGGCGGAGCCCCATAGTCATGCAAAAAATGAAAATAAGTGAAATTTTAACTACATTTTTAATAATTACTTACAATTACAATTTAATTGCAATTGATTCATAAATTTCTTCACGTGCAGTAACGGTAGTTTCTTCACGACTGAGGTATTTCAATAATGCCCCTTCATTTTTTTTGTCCCTTTCCTTTTTGTTTTTTGTAAAAGCAGAATTGCTCTCTTTTGTTTGCTTCATCTTGAGGTTGAGAGGATAATACAATATTAATAATGAGAGTGAAGGGTTTGTCCATTTCAGTTGGAATAAGTCGACAAGTGAGTCTTCGGTCGGAGTAAGTCGGAGGAGAGAGTGTTTGGTTTTAGTAAGTCAGCAAACTTGTCAAGATTCACATTTGTAAAACTAGGGGGCTCTGCCCCCTGCTCACTTCGCTTGCCAACCCCCATGTTTGGTTAATCGGATATACAATTTTAAAAGCTTGTTTTTTTCTTTGGAATTGTTTCAATTGTGTCAGTAAAAACAATATTTGGAATTACCTTTTCTTCAAGATCACATTGAATTTTGATTCTGTTTTTGGACTTACATCATGACAACACAATGTATAACTGCCCGTGAGTGAATATTGTTTCTTTTTCTTTAATAAATAATCTGACTTTTTCAAATGTCCCTGAGATTTGTTAATTGTCATAGCAAAAGCTATTCTCATGGGAAACTGTAAACATTTTAATACGAATGGCATATCAAGGTCTCCTTTCGTATCTAATGTTATTCGCGGAATATATACTACATTACCATTCTTTTTGCGTATTAAAATTTGCATCACTTCTCCGTGATCATAAATATACACCTGACCGAATTGTGGTTTCTTCGAAATTAAACTAATTGCTGCTGGAACACAGATTCTCATAGCGTATGGTCCATTATTGTGTAAATCTACGTTTTGAGCATTGAATGATGTGAAGGCGAAAATATTATTGTAGACTCGTATATTTTGCCTGTAGTGTTTGTGGATTCTGCGGTGGGCTGGTGCCCTGCCCGGGGTTTGTTCTCTCCTTGCACCGTTTGTTGGCTGGGATTAGTTCCAGCAGATCCCCATGACCCTGTGTTCGGGTATAGCAGGTTGTGAAATGACTGATTGTCTGACTGTGGATTTCACTTTCCCCAAACATCAAATCTTTTAATTCTTGCAGATACACCTCCTCATTGTGTAGAAACACTACTTTTCCCTGATGGAAACACAGATTAGACGATCTACAAGTCTCTGACTTAAACTTCAAAGCCTTACAATATTTCCATGCTTCTGACATATCATCTATGTCCATATATTCGATCACTATTCGTCTTTCCGTTATTTCACCAAGTAATAATTTCTCTTTGTTAGCACTAATGCAATCTTTACTATCTTTTTTTTGATACTTTTGAATTTTTCTGTTTTTATATTCTGCAACTTGATCTGCATGTGTATCGCACCTACATTTTTTTTTGTGTCTTTTGAATTCCACTGTTTTCATTTTCTCTAACCAGCTCTGCATCTGTTTCGCCCCCTCGTTTTTGAACCTCTTTATGACGTTTTACTTACATTTTCTACTCTTTGTCTTTTATTTCTGACCTTGGTTTGTCCTGCTATTTTTTCAATTACACCTGGTCTGTGATGATTATTTTCCCTTTTTTCGAGTAATAATTTCTCTTTGTTAGTGCTAATGTGATCTTTACTATCTTTTTTTTTGATACTTTCGAATTTTACTGTTTTCATATTCTTTAGCTTTCTCTGCATGTGTATCGCACCGTTTTTTTTTTTTTGAGCCTTTTGAATTCCACTGCTTTCATAATCTCCTATCTGCATTTTTTTCTCTCCAACGCTTTTGGGTCTCTTTTCTCCACGCTGCTCTTACTCAAACATATCCACTCTCTGTATCTCTAAATTGGATTAGGAGGGTTTACTATATAGCTGGAGTAATCCATAGTATGCCCTACTGCTTAGGGACCTTAGTGTGTTCTGAAAAAAACAGAGATGAAAAATCAATGAAGCAATGCGCAGTAAAAAATGTATAAGAATTGAAGTGCTCTCCCTGCACTGTGTTGTGTTTTCACTGCTGCTGGAATTCCATAATGTAGAAGTATCATATATTTTCATGTAAACTTGGCCTCCTTTTCAAAAGCCTGACACAGTCAATTGAATACCAGATAGCCTGTTTTTCTCTGATCATGAAGGTCTCCTCCAGAACTCAATGGCATGATGCATTATCACTTGTATCACCAAAAACTTATCCTGGTACTTTGAAATTATTTTTCCAGCCCCGATTTGACCCAATCCTTATTTAGCATTGCTTTTGGAATCATTTCTTCTTCATATATCACTTGTTGCACGTTTTCATGAAAATTGAACTGTTACTTCTAGGCATACCTATTTTTGTCACATGTAAGAAATACTGCAACAAGTTTATCCCACACATTTTGGTCCTCTCATTGACACAAAATGGAGTTCTTATGCTTTCCACCCCAGTTTCATGGTGGAGAAATAAATGACCCATGACAGGTTTATACTTTAAAATTTTAACAATCTAAGTTTTAGGATTCATACAAATAAAGAAAAACCAAAGATAAAGTTAATGCATTCTGCTCATAAATGCCAAAGTATTGGAAATGTTCTCAAAGCATATGTCTTTTTAATAATGGTATTTATAATGTTGATAAATTTTGGTTTGATGGTGACTTTGACAATATTGTCATATATGAAAAAATAAAAAACAAAAATGAATTTCCTTTTACTCCTATGTAAATTCTCTAAAGTAAGAATTAAAATGTTCTCAGTCTGATTTTGACACCTAGAGAAAGACCACACTTACCTTTTCTGTTTTATATGTACATTTATATATAAAATCTTTGCTCTGTTGTATACATTACTCTGGGCAGGTTGACACATTCACTGGAATAAATATATCAGTTTAAATGTTAGCTTTTACAGCAGGTTATGAAATAATATTTAAATATAAGGCGGCAGCAAGTGTTTTAAATGCAGGAATATTCTAAAATAGGGTAACACAGTGCTCTCCCAGGTCGTTCTGGTCAATGTTGTAAACAAAGTGTCTAAAGCGTTGAACTTTAAAACAATGCTGATTCACCATTTGACCCTGAACAAATCATTTAAATTATCTTGGCTTCTTTTGTAAAAATATGTGTAAATAATTGCACTGTATCAATATCTATTAATTCACCTTGGATAAAATAATATAAGTAAAAATGTTATTAAAAGACCACGCACAAGACACATTGAATTCACAATTCAAGGGTTCTTGAATATGGATCTATTAAACCATTGGCTGCTATTTTGTTTTTCAAACAATATGCAAGAAGCCAATGTCTATCTTTAATGGTCTTTTGTTTGCTAAACATTTTAGTTTCTTATATAGACATTTTTAGACTGCATAGATTGTTAAATTTTAGGTTTTGTTATACAGAACCATAATATTAACAGTCAAAATGTTTGAGCATCTTACTATTATTAACAAAATTGTTGTTTGTTTTTTAATTATATCAAAAAAACATATATTTATAAGGAGTAGTCCATACAACTTTCAGGCTACTCTTAAATCATTATTTATATTTTTTCACATTACTAGGACAGAACTAAAATCAAATTCATAAAATGGAACACAAGTCAAAAACAGATTTTTCTTTCCCTACTTGCTTTCTTTCTTTATACTTTTCAGAACTAATCTCTGACAAAAGCTGTCCTTTAAATGGTGAAATTTTGGACACTTTGCTATGCTTGCTGCCTTCCTCTATAGTACAAGCATTCCAGCAAAAATATGCACTATGCAGCCTGACAATAAGTCATTGTAGGTAAAGTTAAAATGGAAGTGCCCATTGAATTGTAAAAGAAAATCAAAAATAAATAAATATTAATACAAGATAATGACAATAATATCTGAATGTAAATGGTACTTTCTTAATAACCATAATATTACAGAAATGGCAATGAAAGTAAGAAGAAAATGGGAGAAAATTAAAATAACTTAAGAAAAAAATATGCTTAAAAGTTTCAGTCTTCCACTTCTGAAAGTAAGTTTATGTATTGATCTATTAAAACCATTTATAAATTAAAAATTAATGTATATAAAATATTTTCATCTCTATTAAATGATAAAAAAAATCACCCAAATCATACTTAATGTTTTCCCCTGGGGACTGAATGGAGGGTCCTTTGATCAAGCATCTGGCTTTAATCAAAGATGTTGAAGAGTTGGTGTTACAAGATGGATTTTACTGGCAAGGTCTTTACCTTACACATCTCTAACATGATCTGATTACTAAGCTGTGAATCTTTATTTTATATTCTACTTGTAACATACTAAAAATAGTTTCAGAAATATTATTTTATATACCCTGACAAGGGTTAACATAAGAGATTTTATCAGAGCAGCCCCTGATCTAAAAAGCCCTCTTTATTATTTTGTAATAAAATGAAAGCAGAAATAAATACATAGCAAAAACCAACCCTGGCTATGATAATAGTGCATCGCAGAATTACTCACACAGTCACAAAAAGTACGTTTAGGGTTGCCAGTCAGCCTCACAGCATGGCTTTACATTGTCAAAGGAAAGAGAGTCACAGAAGGAAGCCCTTCTGATCACAAAGAAAACATGACAGAACACATGGAGACAACCCTAAACAGAATGACACTGAACAAAAAGCATTACAAGTACACAACTCTAGTAGCTTTAGAGGACATTCTGAAGTCCTCACTGCCTCACAATGAGTCGGAAATGAAATTTTTCATACATAGTAAATATACCATCATGGGTTGAGTGGTGTGCACATGTAAAAAGTTAGTACAGAATTGTCCATACAGTACTCCCATGTAAATTTCACTTTTCAGAAAAGCATTAAATGGAATATTTTACAATATAATACAATCGATTGTGTTGTACAATAATATACAATTAAGTACATTAACTTATATGTATTATGAACACAAATAAATGTAGGGTGAAATGAACAACAAATTGAATGAACGAACAACTTCAGTAATGTTTAATTTTGAACTAAACACATTGAAGTAGAAGAAGTGAACAAGCTGCACAAATGGAGAGATTGGTACAGGGGTGCTTTAGTCTCGGGACAGCCATAAGTGAATTTTGCTTAAAACTAGGTTGGAACAATTAGACAATTCACTCAGTGTCATAGTAGGGGAGGTGATTTTGTACTGCAAAGACCAGAGGTGTTGTCATGAACCTCGTCCAACAGACAGCAAGCTTCTGATTGGAATGAACCATCTACAGTCGAAAAGTCTCTTAAAAAACTTTTAAACATATACATGTGTGTTGTGTGTGCAGAGAACACACTGCATATTTTAAAAATAAACATAGTCAAGGGGAAAATATCTCTAACATCAGATTATACATTGACGTTCAATTGCATCAATGGACCAATAGTAAACGTAAACAATATTTTGTCACAAGTGCTGTGTGTGCTCTCTGTTGTCCAGAGTTGCAACAATAGTGTAGGAATCAATGTAACCTTGAAAGAACTGGCAGCTATATTAATGAAAATATGAACTACAAAATATGTATTTGAAGTAAACAGTGTTTCACATTCTGTCAAACGTTCTGCTGTTAAGAGAGATGATAAAGAAATGCCACAGGAGATACCGATTTCAAAACACTTGAATCAACAAATCTGCTTTACAGCACTAGCAGATACACAGATGAGGCTGCACAACCTCCTTTCTGCACATCTAAATGAATAACTGAAGAAATTTAAAATTGCTCTATATTTAGAAATGCAAACATGCCATGAGAAAATAGCCGCTGCATTTAAACATGTTGTATATCCATAGATCACAATGCTTATGTAAACTCTATTTGCTGTTGTTATGTCATATAGTGATGCAATAAGTTAAATGACAAAAACATATTGTAGCAGACATAGGTACTTCTCAATGTGTGGAGCCCATTAGTTGTGGTGATCTGTTTGTGTGTGTGTCTGTCTGTCTCCATTGTCTCAGCACTTAATTATTTAGCTTCAGTTAGCTTGTGCTACTGAGCTCCTGAATCGATAACAGCAATTTTAGCTTTTTATTTTCTCTCAGTATCAAGTCTTTTGTTCAGTATCTTTTGCTCTCTCCTTGAAACCTCAGCAGTGATTCAAAACACATGGACTGGAGATATTTTGAATGGGTGTTTTAGGAAGAAGTCCTGTGGGTGTAGCCTTTTCAGCACAGGATTTTGCAGCTATTGTCTAGACACTTTTTAATGTGTCGTCTGCAGACGTGTATTCCCAAAAAAAAAATCACGAATGGCCCTATGAGACTAGTGATAGCTTAATACTTGTGTCCACAACAACCTTTACAGATCTAATTGTGTGTTTATGTGTGTTCATTTCTTTCTTTTTATCTACTACATGTGCTGTGATATGGCAAACAAGTTATTAGCTATCTTCACTTATAAATTCCTTAAAGTGTATGAGTGTATACGCATGTGCACACTTGCATTTGCCTCCATGTTTCCGTTCATATATATTTAAGTAAACTATGTATCTCAAAAAATACAACAATTTTGCAAATCAATAAAGCTGATCATATGACTAAACAGAGTAGACTGCTAAAATCCCAGTTAAATTAAACAATTTCTATGGCAGTTATTATTTGACATAGGTCAAACCATTCTAAACAACACAAAAATAAGTTGTGGACCAAAATAGGCTTAAAGCCAGTAACAACACAAACACAGTGCAACTTTTTTTAAAAAAACATAGGTCAATTTTTTTCTGAAGTTTTAATTGTAAATATTTTAGGTTTCTACAGACACACATACAGACACCATGCTAACATCAACTTTTCTGTACATTTTGAACATCACAGAATCAGAATCTGAACATAATTCAACAGAGAATTATTTATCCATTCAACAAACTTCCATTTACATAGAAGTAAAATGTAATAAATTTGCTACAGTTAATTTTTATGATTTGTTTAATTCAGTAAGCATATGGGTGTAGTACTTCTTATTGCTTAGTTTAAAGAAATATCACACAACAGTAGTTACTAAGTGAAATCAGTGGGTTTTTTATTGTCTTTCAACCAGGTATTTTGAAAGGTGTGTTGAAATTGGGTCTGTAAGCAAAATTCATTCAGCCAATGTTGACTCTGTGGTTGAAATCAGTTTCTGTCCTTGCCTCAGTCTAACTTGTACTGAGTAACAGACAAGCTACAGCCAATCAGCCTACAGCTAGGTTAAACATTAAAAACACCTACCAGAATGCACAACTCATCTACATATGCATGCAATGTGGTCCTATTTACTAAATAAAAGTGAGAGAAATGTAAAAGTATTTCATTCTTATATTCTCATAAAAAAAAAGGATGAATTCTATAAATTAGGCAAAATTTGATAGATAGATAGATAGATAGATAGATAGATAGATAGATAGATAGATAGATAGATAGATAGATAGATAGATAGATAGATGTTTATTAATTTGTGTGACAAAATATACACACTGTATAGTATGTTATTTTATATAATTATTAAAATGTTTATTATTATTAAGCATAAAGCTTGTACTGAAATCATAACATAATTTACCTATTAATTATAATTCATATATGCTGAATGAGTTCTCAACTAACATTTGTTGCTGCCTGTTCCCAATGACACTGAATGAAAAAACCTGTTTAAAAAATAGATGGACTTATTAAAATATCTGTATTTTTATTAAATTGATGCAACTGTGTCATGAGAACATCCATCCATCCATTATCCAACCCATTATATCCTAACTACAGGGTCACAGGGGTCTGCTGGAGCCAATCCCAGCCAACATAGGGCGCAAGGTAGGAAACAAACCCCAGGCAGGGTACCAACCCACCACCGGGCACACACACACACCCACACACCAAGCACACATTAGGGACAATTTAGGATCGCCAGTGCACCTAACTTGCATGTCTTTGGACTATGGGAGGAAACATGAGCACCCGGAGGAAACCCACGCAGACACAGTGAGAACATGGAAACTCCACACAGGGTGGACCCAGGAAAGAAATCCATGTCTCCTAACTGCGAGGCAGCAGCTCTAACACTGCGCCACTGTGCCACCGTCATGAGAACAAAAACTGTATATTTGGATTATGCATTTTGAACAAAGTAAACAGTTGAAGAATCATTCAGATCAATACCATTTACAGCCATACACAGAAAACAGATAACAGCAATCAAAACTGAGTGCAGATGACATAAAGGGCTTCTGGAAAAAAAAAATATTGCATTGTGACAGAATAAAAATGAACCTTGAGAGAAAGAGTCGTCTGTGATAAGTGTTGGTTTTACCAGAAAGGCTCACTAGAAACACATAATAAAGTAAGACCTTTTCATTCCTCACTAACAGTAGTTTTTGTTCAATCTGTCTTCATTTGCTACCTCTTTTGCAAAACATGTCAACCAAGGCTGATATCTTTTGTAGAGACCAAAGTGTACAAAGTCAAGTTAATGATTTTTACTATTTTAAAACAAAAAACTGGACGTGTATTGCTTACCCATTGTGTATTGTTTAAGTTGTACTTGATTTTACCTACTTCAGCATTTTAATAGCTCCTTTTCACCTGACTGTTTAATTTTGAATGTTGTCAAATATACCTTTGTTAGAATGGGGGGACTATAACAAATTACTTTGTAAGAATAATGCAATTAAAGTTTCACCATAATCTTGTTTAATGTGCAAGCTACCTTTTTGTAGTATACTGGAATATTAATTACATGTGATTTAAACAGCCGATTGTTTTCAGAACCTGTAGTATGGAAAACTGTTTATAAAACTGACTTTGGTTAAACCCGAAGACAGGCAAATAAAAGTATTAGTAACATTTTCAAGCTTCACAGTAACACATGTACTATAGTAGTCAATTAATACAATAAGAGGCAGCACAGTGGAGAGTGTTGGGACCTAGATGAGTTTCTAGGCCCAACACTTTCAAATAGAAGCTTGCCCATTCTGCTCTAGTTTTTGTGAGTTTTCTTTAGGTACTCTGGTGTCCTCCTACATCCAAATAATGTGGAAGATTGGTTGATTAGTGACTCTAAATTGTCCTGGTATGTATTTGAGATGTCTGCATGGGACACTAGAACTAAAACACCAAGAATATGATTCATCAACTAAATTAGGCTCTTTAAAATTGCTCTTTTTTTAAATAGTACAAAACATGTTAGACACTGTCTGTTATACACTATGCATATCCATATGAGCAGCAAATATACTGTGTGTGCAATTTCTCTACATAAATTGCTGTAACAAACTGCAGATCAATACTTTGCAGCAGCAAATCATATAATGTTATTTATATCATGTAATGTTATTTATAGAGTATGTTATTGGTTAAAATTCTGATTTTTTTTTTTTTTTTACGCAATCCAATATTTGTTTATTTAATTACAGTTTCTGATGGGTGGCCTGCTCTAAGAAAGTTAATGTGTTTTTGAGAGTACACCTACTTTTAGTGTAAACTAGCACTGTACTGGGCTGGTTCAGTAATTAAATGTGCGTGCTCCTTAAATAAAGAGGTTATTTTATCATGTTGCATATTACTAACCCAAACACACACTTTGATACCTTGGACCACAGTTTGCAAGGGATAAAGCACTCAAGTAGAGAGAAACAGTACTTGTCATTTACATCTTGACTTTTAATATCAATTTTAACTTCCTGAAAAAAAATAAAAATGAAAAAGATCTTTATACAAAATATATAAGTCATGTAATAATAATTTATATTTACATATTATTTTATTTATATTATATAATAATGTCAATACTTGCTCTAGTTCAATGTTTTTATTTATTTGTTAATGGTAACAGTAGGTTTATGTTGGGGCAATGCTTTGAATGCAAGTGAAATATATGGAGATTTCACAATTTCTGCAAATAGGAAAGTCGATTTAACATGAGGGTGAACTTTAAACTACCGTATATACTCACATATAAGTCGGGTCTTGAAACCTGAAAAATCTATCATAAAATCAGACCCCGATTTATACGCCCGTTCAAAAATGCGATCCTTAAATTTTATTTATTTTTTGGTTTTTACATCTTCCTGCCTCCTTCAATCTCGCATCAGTTTCTCAGACGCATCGAATTTTGTTGCAGCAGTGCAGTTACCAATTTCTTTTGCTGCTTCAATGATATTTCATTTAAAACCAGCTTCATATTTTCTCCTGATCGAATGCTCCATCGTAGATAAGGGATGCTCTTACGATAAAGGTGTATGAAGGTGTGAGATACAAAAAACACAAATCAGTGCAAATGTTGCTTCGCAATAGTTTGGGTATTACCGCATGGTCACATAGGCACAATAGAGAGTGAGAGAGAGGTTAGGAGCACATGCTGATACGGCGCATTACCACACCCACATAGAAAAAAAAGGCAGTGTGCTCTGTGGTTACTCTCTTAGGTGGGCGTTAGCATATCATAATCCTTTGTACCAATAGCATGAGTTTTCCACATTTTACTTTTATGACCTACATTATAAAATACCAGAAGTTATACAGTAAAATCAAGTCCTGCTTTATCCGCGAGAGAACTTATCCGCGAGTATATACTGTATTTTATTTACAGTTTACTACAAGCTACAGAACAGATGCAAAATTGTGTTTTGATAGCTATACAGTTACTGTAGCTCCTGTGTAATGTCATCATAGCCTAATCTTCTTATATGTAAAATTTTACTATTTTAAAAGCTTATGGGGGTTATGTAGTTTTTTTAGAATTTTGGAAACAGGATAGAGGAGTTGTGATGGTCCAGTGAGCCACAAGTAACTGATCTTTAGTGTGTTGTAAGTAGTGATGAGTGAACCCTGGTGAATTCACTTCAGTTCAAATATTCTCAAACTTCATCAGACTTTGCACAATGCATTGAAGTCAATGGGGAACTGAACTAGATTTAAGTGGATCAAAATTGTGCAGCGGTCTTTTAAATATCCCTGAGTGCTAAGGAGTAATCTACCAACTAAGCTAGACCGACCATTGTGGCCTGATATGTGATTAGAGCTGTAAGGTTGCAGTGCTCAGCACTGCTCAACCGTGCTTCAAACAACTAAAGATGCAGACAGAATGAATACCACAAAAAAAATGCAACAAACAGCCACAAACTAGTAGTAAGTAGATAAAATATAGATCATTGTGCTCACAGAGTTCCAATCTTGTGGCACACATTGCAACAAAGCAGTGGTCTGAGGCTGGCTTGTTCCATTGTTTGAGGTTGCGGCTCTGAGCACACCAGAACATTTTTTTTGTGTCCCCACCAAGAAGAAAGAAACACCTTGTAAGCAGCAATAAATCGTTTAAATTGTTTTATTATTTCAGAGCATTTTTTTTCTGTTGAGTGGAGGGGGTGGGTAAGGGCTCCTTTAAGGCTTGATTTGAGATTGTTGCTTATGGAATTTGCAAATTATGTAAATTTTTTGTAAATGTTTTGTAAATTTGCATGCCTAATTAGCCATGTAGTGCTGCAAGAATGAGAATTACATTTAGGTCCACAAGTATTTGAACAGTGATATGACTTTCTTAATTTTGGCTATGTGTGCCACCACAATGGGTTTGAAATGAAGCAATCAAGTTGTGGTTGAAGTGTAGACTTGCAGTTTTATTTACAGGCATTTAACAAAAAAATTACTTGAGCCATTTAGAAAACATAGACATTTTTATACTGTACATGGACCCTCCATTTTCAGGAGCTCAAAAGCATTTGGACAAAGTAACATAATCATGAATATAATGATCACTTTCAATACTTGGTTGACAATCCTTTGCAGTAAATGACTGCCTGAAGTCTGGAACCCATGGCCTTCTCCAAGTGCTGGTTTTCCACCCTACTAATGCTTTGCCAGCCTTTTACTGCAGTGGTCTTCAGGTGCTGCTTGTTTGTTAGACTTTCTGCCTTTAGTTTTGCCTTCAGCAACTGAAATGTTTGTTCAATTGGGTTGAAATCAGTTGATTGAAGAATATTCCACTTCTTTGCCTTGAAAAGCATTTGGTTTATTGTTACAGTATGTTTTGGCTCATTGTCCTTCTGTACTGTGAAGCATTGTCCTATAAGTTTTGTAGCATTTGTCTGCATCTGAGTAGATAGTATAGCACTGTATACTTCAGGAATCATCCTGCAACTTTTTTCAGCAGTCATATCATCAATAAACACCAGTGACCCACTTCCATTGATAGTCACACATGCCCATGCCATAAGTCTTCCTCCACCTTGTTTCACAGATGATGTGGTATGCAACAGATTATGGGCTGTTCCTTCACTTCTCTTCTCTATCCATCCTTCTTGTACATTTGATCTTAATTTCAATTGTCCAAAGAAAAATATTCCAAAACTGAACTGGTTTTTAAAAAATATTTTCTTGCAAAGTCTAAACTGTCCTTGCTGTGCTTGAGGATTAGCAATGGTTTGCACCTTGTAGTAAACCCTCTGTACCTGATTCTTTGGCAACGATAGACCTATCTCCTAGAGAATCTTCTTGGTTTGGCTAAATGTTGTAACTTGTTTTTTCTTCACCAAGTAAAGAATTCTGCAATCATCTAACATAGTTGTCTTTCGTGGATGTCCAGGCCTTCTGGTGTTGCTGAGCTCACCATTGTGTTCCTTCTCTTTCAAAATGTACCAGATGGTTGATTTGACCACTTCTGATGTTTCTGCTATCTCTCAGAAGTGTTTGTTGTGTTTTGTCTGCCTATTGATGACCTGTTTTTATTTGCATGGACATCTCTTTGGAACTCATATTGAGAATTCACAGTGAGATCTCCAAAATGCAAATTCCACACTTGGACTCAACTCCAAACCTTCCACCTGCTTAATAGATAATGACATAATGAGGGATATGGTTACATCTGGCTATGGAACAACTTGTCAGTCAATTGCCCAAATACTTTTGAGCTCCTGGAAATGGGGGACAATGTATAAAAATGTTTGTCATTCCTGAATGCCTCATACTATATTTCTATTAAACTCTTAGAATTAATGCTGTGTCACTGTCCAAATATTTATGAACCTAACTGTATATATCTGGTGGCAGTACTCCTAATACTGCAAGTTTTTAGTATTTATTTAACTGCACATAGGATGGAAATCTGGCAGTGTTTCTCAACCTTTGTGGCTTTGGGTTACATTTTTAAGTTCACTGACAACCCAGTTAAGCAACTGAAGAGCTGTGCAACTTCAAGAAACGAGTGTGGCTAAACACAGGGAGAAATATCGCACAGGACTGTCAAGCGCTTCATTGGATAGTTTAGGTTTATCTTAGTAGCAGAAACGGCATTTTGATTTTTCCTTGTGTGAGTGAGGCACATCAATAGTCATGTAGTCAACATTCTAACAGTGATCATGTGTGAAAGGTGTGTGCACGGCTGCTACAACTCTGTGATGTCACGCTGGCCTTGCAAAGCATCATGGGGTGCTTGGAAAAAAAATGTTCACATAAACCAGCTGCATAGCAAACTTCCACGAAAATATTTGGTGATCAAGGTATTTGACAAACACTTTGGCAAATTTTCACCAACACGAGTTGCAAGTAAATCAGGATTGAATTGTCTAATTCATTTTTAATATGTTCTGTGTTTGCAGCACACATTTGCATCCTTCACATTTAATAATCAAAGCAGGATGAAAGAAATAATAAAGATTCTATGGTATTATATGGAAAGAATTAAACATCAACTGTATATTTTACAGTATACTTGATATAGCTAGAAAACAAGTACAACTACAGAATCAACCACAATTATTCAGGACACCTGCTGGTGATCAACATATGCCTTTATGTGGGCCATACCTTTCTTACCTATTTTGTCACCAGGGACTCTTCTCTTTGGCAACTCTGAACTGTCACTATATGAATTATTGGTGTCTGTTTGAGTGGTACCTGTGATGGACAGGTGACCCATTTAGATCATGTCTCGTGCCTCAGTGTTGCCATCCTCAGCTTTGCCAACAACCACAAATTACTTTGGCAGTGTTACATTGGACATGTTAATTACAGCTTGTCTGTTCGTTTTTTTTACTGCCTCATTGGCTTTTTAGGTAATGCTTCCGATAATAGTATTTCGTCTGATTCTCTTATATAAGTAATATAAAGAAAACTACTATGGTTTCATTCCTTCAGTGATTTGCGTAATGAGCCTGGCTTAGCAGATGCAATATATTTGTTTACTTTTATTGAAAACTATTGCACTGTACATAGCCAAACATTGGCTTTAAGCAGTTTTCAACAACAAAATATTGAATTTGGCATTGCATGTTGTTCTCCCAGGTGAACAGCAATGATTAAAATATATTTTTAGACACAACTGCAAAAGTTTTTTTCAAGCCCTTGTATAATAGTTAATAAAGGTATAAACTGTCAAACAAAAATATTAACGTTCACAATGATACCTGTGAATAACGCTAATGATGGCTGAGATTTTAAGAGCTTTACCACAAGAAGAAAAAGAAAATTATACTAATTGCCATCATTTTGCAATACATTCCTCCACAAAGACAGAATAATTTATTAACTAGACTCTAGACCAGCATCTTTTTTATTTATATGTATTTTCTGTTACTTTCCTTCTTAAAGAGCAAACTTACAGTAAGAATAAAAACCACTACATTTAATAAAAATATTAAGATTTCTATCAGGAATGCTTAGGTCATAAAATATATGAAGTGAATGTGTTTTTACATCAGAGAAAAAAATACTCTATATAATCTCTAATAATTTGATATAATTACTCATAGGACAGAAGAAATTCAATAAATCGATTAGCTGTCTTACTTGGAGCAAACAGAAAGTAACTGACTCTTGGAAGCAAGATGGCTCTTGATGAAGCATTCTGTCCTCTTTCAGATTTTAATAGCATTTGGGACTCTTGGGAATGAGTGCTGTTTGCTATAAACTGAAATTATACTACAGTAGTTTTCCAATGCCACATTGTCAAGACAAGATTTGTATTATTAGTTTTGATTTTTAGCACATGATTTATATTGTATTTTCTGCTACTGTGCCTGTCTATAAATTGTATAATCTTCATTTTGTGTCTGCAAACTGAAAGCTATTCAGTAAAAATAATTTTTATTTGCTTTACATTGTTGTTTTTCTGTAAATCAGGCTTAAACCGGAAGAAAGCAACAGTTTAATTATAGTCCCAGCTACAGATATATTTGACAACACGTTTGTTAACTTCATGTTTTGCCTTTTTGGTAATGCCTTTTGCCTGTTGATGACTTATTTTGCTCATCCCTCTAGTCATACTGTTTTCAGTACTTTTTTATGGAAAGCAAAGTATGCACATCGTAATTTGCACACAGGTTAGGAAAATTGGTGTCTCTAAGTTGACTCAGTTTGGTGAGTGAATGATTAGACCCTACAAGGCTGCCAAGATGGGCTGTCATCCATGCAACCTTGTATTCATTTAAACAAGGTTTAAATGTTAAAGTTTAGCTCATGCCCGAAAACCACTGCTATATATGTTAATATTTTTTAAAGGATGCTTCTGCACCTAACACATTGATGCTGTACACAGTACTGTAACTGTAATTCTTTTTTTATTTATGCTCCATTTTTTTAACTTGCTAATTTTTAGGTTTCTCCCTAATGTTTATCCTCCTGAAATTTGTCATGGATGTGAACTATCATGAGTTGCACCTTGTTACTTAATTAGTTTGAATTATATTCCTTTGTGCTTTGAAATGGTTAACAGAGACTAACATTTGTTCCCTTTATACAATAATGCCTGTCATCTTGTATAGTTCATGGTCATTTGGGTGTGACACCAGTCGGTTTTCCATTATTTAAAAATTACTCAAAGAAAATACAGCTTAAGTAAACTGCATATTGTAAGTAAAAAGTTTCTTTAAGAAATTTTTTAAAAAATGTAACCATTTATACTTCAGAACTTCAAAGGTACCAGTATACATAATTAAGATCTTGAATAATACAGGTATGTACATGATATGTTTATAAACAAAATAAGAAGTCAGCCCCATCATCTGGTAATGCACCTGTCAAATTATAACAGCATTCCATTATATCACTGCAGGCAATGTAACTTATTGTGAATTATCAGCCAACAAAAACTGATTTGCATTTCCGCATGGGCAGCAGGTTAACATTTTAAAGTGCTTTACTATGTATTTTTCTTCACAACAAGAATGGTTTAGTCATATTGGATTCAGGATGAAAAATAAGCTCCATCAGACATGATCACTGTGAGTTTATGCATTTGATTTACCTCAGTATCCACATAAAAGATTAAAAATTAGCTTCAGAATTCCTCTAGATCCCAATGCCATTGAAAATTAGACGTATTGAACTGTAATCTGCTATTTGCAACAGTCTTGCTGGAAACATAAACTGATTCATAGTGTAACAGACTAAACACTAACATTAGCTAAATTCCTCTATTGTGAAATAATGTAAGTAAATTCTAGAAACGAAGAATAGCGTATAATACCAATTCAGCCAAAGTATTGCTTTCATCACAGAGGTCTTCTTAGTTTACAGTCACTGTAGGTCCCATAATTTGAATGCATATTCTTTAATTAAAAAAACTGTAATTTTAATAATAATATATTTGTTACACACAGGCATCTATTTTGTAGATAACCAAAGAAAGACATTTAGAAAAAAATCCAAAATATATGTATTTTTAAAATGTTTCTATGTACAATACTTCTTGAATATTCAATGCAATGTATTACGTTATTATATCTTTTTCTGTAGAAAATTGTAAATTTGTTTATTGCAAAAAATGACTTGTCTACCATTCAGTTTATATTTTTCACACCATTAAAGACAAAAGTAAATAAGAAAAAAAACCCTAATATGACTCTTCAGATTAACATGCTTTTTATGTTCAGCAATGGAAAAATTCCTTCTGACAATCTTCTCTTATTTAAAATCCCCACAATTTTTAAAATACAAAGTTTCACATAATTTTTCATGAGTAATTATTAAACATGCTTAATTGAATCATTCAGAAATTTCAAAATCTAGTCTCAAAGCGTAGTCCAGTATATTTAATTAGACAAAAAAAAATTAAAACCCGCATATGCATTAATGCTGAAGTAAAAATAGCTACATAAGAAAGATCACATCTCAAAAGAAATAACCAGACATGAAATGTGGTTCAAGATTTTTTCTTTATTTATTTTTGTTATGCCAAAGGAATATGGCTAAGCAGTTTAAAAATAGAACAAAAAACTCCTTCTAGGCCTGCCCACAACATCAAGTTCAGAAGGGTTTGGCAACTGTCAAGCTTAATTTTCCCAAAAATGTACTCGCTTCCTAACAGTCATAAATAAAATCCAAACCTTCTCCCAGCTACTGCCTTAAGGTTGAACAGAAACTGATTAACTTACTTTGTGAAACTGGAAGAAACAGTAGCACTCCCAGGGGACAGCTAATACCAGAAACTTCTGCCTCAGACTTGAATGAGAGAAAATTAATTAGTTAATAATAATATTATTCATTCATTTGCTTTTGAATTGATATCTACTTTAAACAGTTCCACTGTAAATTGCACAGAAAGGTTTGACACTCCAGTAATGGAAAAAAGTTGCACTGTGCATGGCTTTCCCAAAAGCAACACTATAATGTCAGGTAAATGAAAAAAAGACCGTGTTTAATAGGAAGAAATTAAATTTCTCTCTTTTTTTGATACTGTATTGTAGTATCATGAACAAAGCATAGCCATCTGTAGGCGTACATGTTTCATTTTCCAGTCCCCTTCTTCATACAATGTAAATCAGTAGTATTGGTAGAATGTCAGGTATTGCACATAAAGTACAATAAGTAATCAGATATAAGAATGCTGTAGCTTTTAGTTGTAACATTTATTTGTTGATGACAAAATTATAATAATTACATTATATAAAATTACAGTAGCAAGTTAAACAGATATGTACAGTAACTCATTACATATAATATGATGGAGGTAGTTTTGCTGATGATTTCACTTGCAGCTGTCAAAATAGTCTGAAAGTTTAATGCACTGACTTTTAGCTGAATGCTTAGATCCTTTAGTCTTGAAGTGTAGGTAGACTTGGACTTGTTTGCCCTGTAAGTAACCTGGGTAGCTGGGATAGGCTCCAAGCTACTCTGTTCAAGACTAAGCAGGACAGAAAATGACTGACTGACTATATTTCAGTATGTTTCATTTTCTTGCTGTTATTATATTAAGTTGAGTATTAAAGAGGTAAATGTGTACTTCACACTATGTATTCAGCATAGAGGCAGATTTGGTAATGCATAACTGTAATGATTATTTTTAAACATTATTTAAGGTAACAACACACATTTAATAATACATGGTTGAGTCAAAGATACAGTTACACAATACAACAATACATTCATTCTGTTCCAAGGGAAAAAAATCCATAAAGCTAAAAAAAGTACAACTTCCTTCCTCTACCGTCCTCAGACACACACAACAAAAAATCAGTGCACAGTGTCTGTTTTAAAATGTTCCTCCCAACATCAATCAGTATTAATTTGTGTCATGTATCATTTGTCATCTGTCACTCATTCCTTTTTAATCATTATGCATCTTTTCTCACACATTACTACTCACTTCTCGTTCATAATGTTATGATCAGTAGTTTTCATTACATTTTTGTGAGTTTCCTTAAAAGAAAATAAACAAAGTATGCATTTATTTAGGGGTTCTGGCATTTTCAAAAAGATTAAAAGTTTAAGTTTCATGCCACAAGCCATCTTTGTTTTGTTTAAGGCACCAGCATTACAGAGCATGAGTTTCCGTAATGATAGTACCTTGCATTCCCTGGGATGAGTGACATGGTTGATGTCACCAAAGTGTCCATATAAAGGGTTGCTGCATGCATTTCCTGAGCATTTGAGACTGCGGATAAATCTGTGTTAGAATGCAAATAATGTTTGCATGTTGTCTTCCCAGTTTTGAAATGAACTCTGGTTATTAGGTACTTTGGGTTTGGGTTTAACTTTAACTTTTGGCTTTGAACTTGGCTTCTGACTATGTTTCTTCTCCTGTCCATTACCATTCAAGTAACTATACTGTCTTCATCTCACTCAGTAAACATAAAGCATCACTTTTGGCTCATTTCTACTCACCTTATATGCATCACTTCTCACTACTTACTTTCACTCATCACACATGACTCATCATTTCTCACTCATTATTTTTCATTTTTAGCCTTTCATAACAAACCATTCACAGTTGAGAAAAAGGAACAGTGTGCAATTCAGATAAATGAGCTACATGCACAACATCAATAGTTTATTCAATTATCAATCAAATGTAAATTTTTTAATGAATGCTGCTCTAAGCAAGTCTAGTGTGTCTGATTCTAAATCTACTCAGCATAAAAAATAATTATTTCACAAAAAAATCTGGGCTATTTCTCAAATACTGTATGAAGCCGATAGTACTGCACATGCTTTTTCATAATATGCAATCAGTGAACATGAACTAAGCCAGCATTTACACATTTACTTTTAATCATGTCATTTAGTACAGATATTCTAAAAGGGTGTGGTGCAGTGGTGCTGAGCTAGCATTCCTACGTCATAGTGATAAGGGTTCAGATTTGGTTCCCTGCCACAATGCGTTCTGCATGGAGTATGCATATTTTCACCATATCTCAGTGGATTTACAGTAGTGGTTTGACCTACTTTGCCCTGTGCAAGACTTGCTGGGCTGGCTCGCAATCTAGAGATGGTTTCTGCTGTATACACCATGCTGTCAAGAATATTATCATCTGCAACACAGCACCACAACTGAGGGAGTTTAATTTCTGGAATTTCTATGAAGACTTTCATCACATAAAGATTCAACTAGTCATGCTTTATTTTCAGTTGGTAAGGCCACTGCATCCCCACTGACTTTGAATGGGTCTCATACCCACTCTTCTTCTTCTACTTCTTCTTTCATCCTCTTCTCTGGCAAATATTCACAAGGCTGCTTGAACAATATATACAAATGTGAAATCACTTTTTTATTAGTAAACAATCAAAAGTTTTCAGGTTTTATAGTTCATGACAGACACTTTGTAGTATATCTAATGTGCCAATGGAAATACATGCTTAGTCTACAGTTTGAGATTTTTCTTGAAGGCACTGATTTTATCCATTTGCTAAAACTAGTAATGGCTTTTCCCTTGTAGTGACATACTGAGTGTGCTAAGATGCTGGCAAAAATCCATAATCTGTTCCAAACTGTAATTCCTTTCTTTGAGAAAGCCTGCCAGTTCAATCTTCAGCTGTTACACTTCTGACACTACTTAATCTTAGAAAAGGCAGTAAATTTATGAATAAAACAAAATCTGTATTTACTCCGTTTTCACCTCCTGAAAATATCCTTGATAGCTTCTTAATTTTGCATATATAATACATAATATATATTATATATATAATATATATACAGTATATATATATATACAGTAATTTGCAAGTTTTGCTTTTTCACATAGAGTTGCAGGAAACTCTAGCACCTTCTCTTAACTGCTAGCGGTACTATTCACAATGTAAAAAGCAGTGAATACTTGAATACAGCCACAGGCATTTGATGTGTGGTCATTTTGAATTACAAGTACCATGAGCAGAACTTTTAAAGACATATATATAAACCAAACAAGACAAAGGTACTGAAAATCCATCAATACTTCAAGGAATGGGAGTGTGCTTATTTTTTGTGTTTTCTTGACTGCAATGCTAATGCCTCTGCAATAAAGGAAACATAAGAGGACATTTAAAAATTACAAATGATATGATGCAGGCTTTCCTGCTAAAAGTGAATTTTAAAGAAGAAAAGTAAGAGTTAAAATCTCAACTAGCAGCACAACAATTAGTTTTCACAAGAACTAAAATAAGAGGGAAAGTTGCAAAGATTGCGTCTTTCTGTGCACACCACATTTTGGTTAAACACAAAACGTTATTGAATAATCACAAAAAAAAATATTTACACTGTGATTGATGTTTAAAATAGTGTTTTTCAGTAGAATATTAAGTACTTTAATTTTTCAAACACTGCCACCATTAATTGTGGTAATGCTTTATAGAATTCCATTTTATGTCCATGTTGGCTTAAAACAGCTTTCCTGTTCCTCTGAAGTGTTACTTATTTCTTTTTGTTGTCTGATTTTATTTTAAACTGTTAATCTCTGTACTGCTAAAATGGGAAAATATATTTGTGACTAGGGATAAGGATCAGGAGAAGAGATATAGTTAAGGCAAAACTGAAATCATAAAATCATAAGATCTGTCGTCAGACTTTAAAAATGAAGCAAAAATCAAAGTCGAATAAATGAGGCAATTAATTTATGACCACTAAGTCACAAAAACAAGAACTTTACTATGCAATTATTGTAATTTATCTGCAGTCTTGGAGACAGACAACACACAGTACTTTGTGCACTTCCATTGTGTTTCCTAGACAACACAGTAATAAATGGTAAGACAACTAAAGCAAAATCAAAAAAATTATTTTAACAACTTTAAATAAATGGTTAAGTGAGAAACTGTGTTAAAATACATACTGTATTATCCATGATTCAAAACCCTAAATGGGTTAAATAAAACTCAGAAAAATCATGAAAGGAAGGTCACAAAAATTAAGTAAGAACTGTCATTATAACAATCTCTTCTATAAAATACCAAGTGTCCTTTTTATGTATTTGTAGTGCTAACATTTTTAGTCACAATAACGGTGGCATTACTTAATAAAGATAACCTGAGTTGTAAATGAGTTGCTCTGTTTCTCTTGTATTAAAGAGGTAAAATTCTGTTTGTACTGACAAACATTTTTGTAAAGTATATTGTTCATTCATTAATTCAAAATTTAATTTTTCTTTTATTTATTACCTTTTATAATGGGTGCCACAATTTTGTCTCGTGGTTTCACTGGCCGTTGCCAATCATTTTACAGGACATTGCATCATATCTGTTAATCATTAAAGGATGGTGATGATCATGGTTCAAAATCTAAGCTTTTGAGTAATACATATATAGCCAATCTTGGCTTGTGTGCTAAAAGCTTTGATTAGGGAATTCTCCTGCTATTTCTGGTATTTTTATAATAGCCTGCCCTTTAACCACTGATTTTGTTTTGCAGTTTCGGTCCTGATGCAAATTTAGATCCAACTTCAGTAGCTAAACCTTGGCTACCTCTGACCACATATTTTTCCTGCATCCTTTTAAACCACTTTATCTCCTGGTCTTTTTGACTTAGTCTTGTAAAAGTTAAAATTTTCCATCACATTATATTCTCTATAAACTTTGAGGTGACTACTGCAGTTTACAGTAGATATTGTGGTAATACTGTTAACTTCCTACAAATATTTTGACGGCCAACACAATGACATATCTTTTATCATGGTAGTCATTGCAACATTTATCTAAGGCAGTGTTTTTAGACCAGTATGCCATGGCACAGTGGTGCACTGTGGGAGTCACCCAGATATACCATGCAGATAATAGTGTAGAGCACCTGGATCTGAACGTATGTGGGACAAGTTCTGCAGGTGGTTGAGACATGTCTGAGGAGGACAGGACTACCTGGAGAAGCTGGCGTAAAATCAGCTCTGCAATCACTATGTTGCAGACACAGCACTTAGAGCACTTTGGACACATCTCCTTTCTGCTAGAGTTCATCTCATCGGGTATATAATCTCAAATGAGCACCTCTCAGGTGTACAAGTTGCTTCTGATGCAAAGAAGGGTGGGCAAAGGGATGAAGCAGATGGGATATGTCTCCAATGTGCTCACTAAGTTGCTGTGTCTGTGAACGCTGATCTTGGGGCTGTTTTGTTACTGGCTTCTCCAGTAGTCCCATCCCTTCTGTTAGTTAAGCATGTGTATGAGATATTATGTGTTTGTGGTTAGTAAAATAGTGGTGTGCCTTTGGATGTTTTTGGTTACATAAAATGTGATAGCACAGAAAAAAGATTGGGAAAGACTGATCTAATGTAACATTAACACTAACACTGATACATAGCATAACATTCTCAAATCTGATTAGTGCAATTCAGCGTCACACTACATATTCTGGCAACATGAAACACAGGCCAAGAACCAGTCCTGGACTGACTGCCAGATAGTCACAAATCCTATTCATGCACTCACCTAAAAGAAGCCAATTAGAATTTCGAATTATAATAACAAGCATGTTTTTGGGATGTGGGAAGAAAGCAAGAGTACATGAAAAATAACCATGCAGAGATAAGAGGATGTATCAGTTCCACAGGGAGAAAGACTTGGTAAAAGATTCACACCCAGGGTGCTGGATCTGTGAGTGCTAACTATTGGACCACTGCACTGCTCTAAACTACATGTAATGTCTAAACAAATGCAGTATTTAACCTACTGAGTCTAAATTCCTAGTTATGATAAACAAGATATTTATAATGGATAGACATTTTAATGAAGGAAACCTAACATGTAAATCATGTGCCCACAGAGTCACTATTTTATATACTTTCAGAGCCTGCACATATAAAACCATCCCTTCATTTAATCTTCCTATCAGAACCTAGAGTCTTGCCACATCATGACATAAAGGTGATAATTTCATTCAATATACTATAAGCAAAGGAAACAGAACCTAGTGTAAATGCTTTGTGCAAAAACAATTACTGTCTAAGATGTGCTGCATGGATGTACTCTAGATTTATTATTATACCATATAAATAAATCTGTCTGTGATTACATCCTAAATGCATTGACCATGATAGAAAAACAGAGTATTTGTTCTGCTTCAAGAGCTAAAAAAAATAGTATAACCTTTCTGATAAAGTCAACTCCATTTTGTAAACTGCTCTTTCCCTCGGGCCATTTTTGTGTCACCCTGGCTTTCCTGCCTCTCAGCAAATAAAATCTGCCTTTATAATCTGCCAGAGAAAACCATAACTAAAACTAAGAAAGGTGACTGAGATAAATGCTCATAAAAGAACTTCAGATGGTTTGGTGGATGCATTTGCAACATTTATTAGTGTTTGTCTGCAAGAATATATGTCAAGCTCCATTACTGTAGCAGTGCCTGTTTTATTAAATGCATGCAGATTCATACCCTGAGGTTACTTGGTGTCCTAGGTGCACTGTGTTAGGCATATAAGAAAGAGATTCAGTGATGCACTTGAATACTAAGAATTATAATGAATACTGCCAAGTTATCTGTTTGGGTTTGCATGTATTACTGTCACATTTTATTTATTATAATTGTTAATCGAAATGCATTTAAGTTCATAGTAAAAGAGTGAATATGGAATTCATATTACTGAAAAACACTAAGTACAGTGACATATTTTAATATTTTTGTATTTATTTATTAGGTGTTTTCATTCTCAAGTACAGTATATCATGTTAGCTTACTTTGTTTACTTAACACATTTAGAATTTATTTGAAATTCTATAAAATAATGTCATTCTTATCATTTGTAATATACTTTAAACAGTGCAACACATTTAAACCCAGCTTAGTTCTAAAACATAGTTGAGCCCTTAGTGTGCATTTACTTATGTAAAAACTCTGCTTGTGACACCTTTCCTTGCTATAACAGTGACCCTTAAGGCTATAATTTTTATAGGCTACTAATGTCATAGTATGGCTTACCATAGCAGATTTGTTATTGATCTATCAGAAAAGAGCATTTATTCTGCATAAATGAAACAGATTCTCCAGTTCAATTTTGATATCTAGAAACAATTGACTTCAAGGGTTTACTGTGGTGGGCCTGAGCAAACTTTATTTCCAAACTCAAAGCTGTTCAAATCATTAAACTCTGATGTCAAAATGGACTTAAAATGTTTAAGTATAGGGCTATAAATAACTTAAAATTACAAACTGTTTGGTATATTATTTAACTAAACCTTTAGAAAGTGATTATTAAAAGCCTACCACTTACTTATCCTGTCTTACATCATGCTGTGTCTTTTTTTGGCTGTGCAGTTTCTAATTTTGAGTATTTCTAATAAAAAATGCCTTTGTTGTTCTAATATCTATTTTGATTGTTTGTTTAAAGCTTATACAAAAAATAAATAAACATACAGATTTTCTAAATAAACTCCCTTTTATTTTATATTAATGTTCAAGGAAAACAACATGTAAGAAAATTCATTTTATATTTAGCAGCTGGATATTGGCAGACTGTGATTGTAGTTTGCAGTGAAAATTACATCTGCTGCAGATTTCACTCGTCAAGAAAAAGATTTATTTTAGAAAATTCTTCCTTTTTCACTAATTTTGACATCTACTATATACTGTGTTGCCTTATTTTATTTTTAGTCAGGCATTTTTTTTAAAGATGCTAATGATCCACCCAATTTATCACATAAGCAGATTTACTTTTTATATCATAATTTCAGTTAAAATGTTCAACTCTTTTCAGGCCCAGCACATTGAAGTATTCTTCATTGACTATTGGGTCAATAACAATGTTACTGCACCTCAATTATTTTTCCTAGTCATTAGTTCAGGTTAATATGACAACAGTTGAGTGAATAATTATTTGCAAATATGGTTAGTAAGATCTGGTAAATGCTTTTCAGAATTTAAACATTGCTGGCTCTATCTGTATAGATGTACTGAGGATTAATATTAGAGATCAAGTTATAAAACTCAGCAATTTTTGTTACTTTGTATAATTACATTTCATTATTTAATGTTAGAGAAACTAATGCCACATAACCCTGATCTACATGGGTTAGATATTACACGAATGGATTAGTACTTGAAAAAAATTAGAAATTGCTGCAAATATTAGACGTATAAATGTGCTACTGCTCTTTTTCATGTTGTGTGTGTACAAGTATTAATTCTTAACTGCCAGTAATCAGTATTCAAAGGGTTAATATGAATCATCACTTTTCACTTTTGAGGTGATTTCTGATATGATATGTGACACATTTGCATGTTTCTCATAAGGCATAGTTCTGCTTCTCTCTTTTTACTAGAGGGCTCCGCCCCCTGCTCGCTTTGCTCGCCAACCCCCGGTGTTGGGTAACCCGAAATACATTGATGTATGTATGAGATATATTGGAGTGTAAAGGTGTAGATGATGAACAAAGGAAGTGAAGAACCCATAGCATGGCACATTAGAAAGATTTATTGGAATATTTCTTTATACACAACATTTGTAGTAAAGATGGTGTGTTGTCCTTGAATGAGTTTTCCTTGGTATGGAGTATCTACAACTTTAACTTTAATGTCAGATGAACGCCGAACTCTTGAGAAGGCTACATAAAGTTCTCGTTATCAGCTCTGTGTATTGCTTGTTTTCAGGAAGGTTCATTCATTGATAGATTGCGACATTTGGATCTAACACGTAGATTTGTGCATATTTGCATTCGTGATTTGGTTCAGGGTGCACTGTTCCAATCTGATGTAATATTTGTCCACATACGCAAAAGCAGTATGGGCCATTGCCAGCTGGTGGCCTGATATTTACCCCGGTAGATGCAAAAGCAAATGAACTATTGTAGGATCCAATGCAGTCCATAAAGTTTTTACTTTCAAGTACATTGTTAGTTAGAAGCTTCCGTAGATATTCAGGAAAGTAATCTAAAGGAGGCAGTCTAACCTGACCCTTTTGACAACAACATGTAAACTCATTAGTTGTATTGCCAGTTGTTTCTTCAGGGAAGTTAAGTGAATGACAATGACAGCAAATGATATTCATTAATCCTAATGAATGTTCATTAATAGTGGACTCATTACAGAATGCATTGTCAGCTAATTGGCGGAATTGTTTAGCGGCTGTGTGTCGTTCCTTTCTTTGCCGTTTATCTATTGCCTCTGCTGTTTGAGAGGCGCGTTGTAGGCGCCTGCGTTCATTAATTGTATTCAGGCGGGCTCGTTTCTGTATGTCCGTCAGTTGAGATGTTTTGTTTTGGAGCCATGACTCCTTTGGTTGCGTTGTTTGAGAAGCGCGTTGTAGGCGTCTGCGTTCATTGTTTTTATCCAGGCGGGCTCGTTTTTGTAGCCCTGTTAGTTGAGCTCTTTCTTTTTGGAGCCGTGCCTGCTTTGCTTGCGGCATTTCAGACGTGCGTTGTAGGCGCCTGCGTTCATTCATTTTATCCAGGCGGGCTCGTTTGTGTATCTCCGTCAGTTGTGGTCCTTCATTTTGAACCCGTGCCTGCTTTGCCTCCGCAGTTTCAGATGAGCGTTTTAGGTGTCTATGTTCATTGTATTTGTCCATGCGGGCTTGTTTTTGTAGCTCCGTTAGACGAGCTATTTGGTTTTGGAGCCGAGACAGTTTTGCTTCCGCGGTTTCAGACGCGCGTTGTAGGTGCCCACGTTTAATGATTTTATCCATGTGGGCTCGTTTTTGTAGCTCCTTTAGTTGAGCTGGATCGTTTTGGAGCTGTGACCGTGACTCCATTAGTTATCCGTTGTCTACCGTTAGTAATATGGATAATTGCACTTACTGTTAATACGGAGCGTTTTCTGTGGTTGTATTGTTAATAATGCATCACTGTAATGTGATTCACATATGCTATATGGTTTGGACGTGTGAGGATGCCGAACGTTTAATACGGAGAGTTCGTTTATTCTTATTACCCGGACCATGCTGTGTAGTGTGGACATTTAGTTCAGAAGCGCGTTGTAGGCGCCTGCGCCTTTCGTACTTTCTTGCGCCTTCCGTACTATCTTTGTGGACCTTTGCGGACTCCGTAGTGTCTTCCGTTTGACTCTGGGGTGCAGTGCAGAATCCTCTTTTCTGTGTGCCGTTAGTTGAGCTCTTTCGTTTTTGAGCCATGACTCCTTCGTTAGTTGAGCTCTTTCGTTTTTGAGCCATGACTCTTTCGTTCGTGGTGGATCAGATTTCGCTTGCAGTTTATGAGACGCGCGCTGTAGGCACCTGCGCACTGTCTCCTGCATCCATCGCCGTGTACCTGTGTCCATGCCTTCCAGTTTACCATTCTTGGTTAGTAATATGGATGCTCTCAACACCTTGTTTTTTTGTTCATTCCCAAACATCTCCCACGACCCATTTTAGCATCTCTGATTTCTTCCATTGACCTGCTAAAAGAAAGTACTGTATCTTGCTTATCTTGAATACACCAAATGAAGTCACAGTTAATGGATAACTACCCTACATGTATATCTGCTGGCTGTAGCCTAACTAATACCATTGGAAATGGACAGGATATAATGAAAGCAGTGTGTTTTGTTATAATCAAAAATGACATTATAAGACATTACAGGTCAGGATAAAAATGGTATATTTAATTTTACTGTGCAATGAACACATTTGACAAGCATTTCATCAGGTCTGAAGTGGTAATTGGAGGCAATTCATCCAAAATGACAAGATAAAAAAAATTATGTTCAATGATCATAAAATGCAGAGATGAGATATTGTGGTAAAGTGGGATCTGTGGCTGAAAAAGGTGGCCATTTTAATAAATTAATTGTTCTAATTGCTGCACTCGTGTCTTTGTATTGTTTAGTTGATAGTTGTGGAAGGTTTAATCGCTAGTTACACGTTATATTTCTTAAACATAAAATCATTCAAAAAGTATAGTATCTGATAGAGTGTTAAAAATTTTTTGGAGTCTCCAATTATAATCATTGGCTGCAAAATTATCTTAATGGAAGCAAGGTCATTTGGTGCCTTGCCAGGAAAATTCTAATGACAGTGAAATACTGAAGCATTATAATCTGTAGATATTCTAGCTATGATGTTGTTTTTAGTGTTATATAACTACTGTGTTCACTCTTATTCACTGTATGCTTAACAGCTTACAGAGTCACACATAATTTCTAGGTATGTTAACTTACTCATATTTCCTTGCTTGTATTTTTTGCTTTTATGGTTATATAGATCACTTAACTTACTTGGCACAACTTCAAGTAGCATAAGAAATAAGTTAGTGTTGCAGAGGTTTGTGCAAGCTGCTAACATGACAGCAAACTCCCACATGTGACTCTGCTAGCATTTCAATAACTTGTATTGGAGTTCTGTATTGCCATCAGGTGAGGCTATCGGAAGTGTACTACAGCAAACTATATACAGCTCCTCTCAAGGTAAATATAAAACAGTAAATTAATTAGTAATTGAAGTCGCATACTTTGACAGTGCCTGTAAATGGGAGCTTTTCTTGACAAATTTCCTTGACGAATAATTGTACCAAATTTGAATGAAATAGACCTGCTGGGAGCTGAGTTATTCTGTTGCAGACAGAAAAAAGAAATATAGGTATGATGATAATAAAAAAAAAAAAAAAATTAAGTTAACATATTTTGAATTATAGAATAACATTTCCTTCATAAAGTTGATGCCTAATTAAGCAGTTTAAGAATGAGATGAGATAAGACAAAAATTAGTAAGAATATTTGTTAATAATGATGTGACAATGAACCACTAAAAGCAGGGGTAAGCAAATCTCCTGCAGACTAAATCTAGTAATTATTTTTCACTGTTTGTGGCGACAACAAGTGATCATATATGTAATTTATTGTCCCAAGTCAGTTATTTGGTGCACAAAGTGTTGCTAATGCCAGTTTTGCAGTGTCTAAATAGTATAAATATATGTAAGCATTTGTCATAAATTAGATACATACTGAATTCCATATAAAATATCTACATTTACTGCTAAACTAAATGAAAGAAACAAGTGTCTGTGATAGCTCAGTGACTCCAACACAGCACAAAAACAGAACCTTTAAAAATACAAGTCACTCTTTAGTTCTTTAATTAAACACCATTTATAGTTCCTTCAAGTAGAGGGAGTGGCGAGGATGGGTGAGAATGTTACTTCATTCATTTGATTCTCCCCTTTGTTGTCATTTTGTGTCTTATTTCATTCTCTTAGTGTTCTCTTTCTCCACTTCATAGATGGTGCTTAATCTCTCAAGCGTTTCTCATTCATGAGCTTTTTGCCTGCCTCTATTTTAGCTATAAGATATGAATATTTCTGAGGTAAGTTGTAAAATTAAATAAAACTAAATAGTTGTAAGTTGCTTTGCTAGGAAGGCATATGACTTCAGAAACATAAATTGCCTACCATAAATGTCCAGCGTAAATACTGCATCAAAATACAGGTTGGCCCATGAAAAAGTGGCCCACCTCCACCGAGGTGACTCCAGTCTTGACTGCTGCCGATAGGCGGCTGCGGTCGTGTCACCTGTTTGTAGAGATGTATTGACACACAAGGAGATCACTTTCATCATCTTCTGTAAATGTGAGTACCAAATTTGATCATTTTTCTCTTCACCACGTAATGCAGTCATCTCGGTGGAGGCGGGCCACTTTTTCATGACCCACCTTGTACTTTATATAGAGAGGGAAAAACACAAGGAGCTACATATAAAACAAAAAGAAAGTACATAAATTGATGCTACTTCTATCAGGTCACCTTCACAAGTATGATCCCCGTATGATCACAGTTTGTTAAATATATAAATATGCATAACAAAATGCTGCAGAATAGATTGTTTCCTTCTCTCTTCTATCTGACTCTTTTTCTCATTCTCTCTCCCACCTGACCAGCATTTGCCCTTAAATAAATTTCCTACTGTTCACTAAGTACGTTTCTGTGTGTGGGGTAGCATTAACTCCATTGGAGGGCTGAGACCTGGAATCACATTCATGAGCAAGTGTGGCTTTGCTCCTGATACACAAGCTCAAAATTCCTTCTTGTGGACTCACTATTTTTAAGGGCCAGGTCTTTCAAGTATCCTACATGTTGCCTGCTCAGTTTTAAAAAAGAACATCCATCCATCCAACCATTTTCCAACCCGCTGAATTCGAACACAGGGTCACGGGGGTCCGCTGGAGCCAATCCCAGCCAACACAGGGCACAAGGCAGGGAACCAATCCAGGGCAGGGTGCCAACCCACCGCAGGACACACACAAACACACCCACACACCAAGCACACACTAGGGACAATTTAGAATCGCCAATCCACCTAACCTGCATGTCTTTGGACTGTGGGAGGAAACCCACGCAGACACGGGGAGAACATGCAAACTCCACGCAGGAAGGACCCGGGAAGCGAACCCGGGTCCCCAGGTCTCCCAACTGCGAGGCAGCAGCGCTACCCACTGCGCCACCGTGCTGCCCAAAAAAGAACATGGTCTCATTTATTCTTTGATATTATTGGGCACTGTGCCCTCCAATGGCCTGGAGGCGGTTTTCTGCCTGGTCTCAAGAAAAGGTTCAGGTCTCCCTGCCCATAGCTAGATCTCCTGTACCCCTGACATGTTTCCACCCTATTTTGTCATGGATTTACACATGTGGACAGCAGTAGTAGGCTGCATACATCTACTTCCTTAGAAGCAGCACCCTTTTCTACGCCATGACCAGTAAAACAACTGTTATCCACACGCACCAAGGCACTGCTTCTGAGCACTGCCAGCAGAGTGCTTTCTGGTGACATCAGCTGAGTTATCTCCCTCACCCAGCTCAGCTCCCACCTTACTGCACATCACCATTGTTACATGCCTAGACTGCTGCACTGTTACTGTTTCTGCCTTGTAGGTAACCCTACTTATTGGACTGTAGTGGCTTACAAAACACATAGAGACCATATGGCCACCAAGTGGACCAAATGCTCCTTCTCTTGCCAGGATGTCTTTGGTGGTACCTAGTCCTTCCTTGTGCCATCACGTTTGCCCCTCACCCCTGCAACCACTTTCTAGCTAGGTATCTCCTCACATGTTAGATAGAATGCCTAGAGGGGGCTGGGCGGTCTCGTGGCCTGGAACCCCTGCAGATTTGATTTTTTTTCTCCAGCTGTCTGGAGTTTTTTTTTTTTGTTTTTTCTGTCCTCCTTGGCCATCGGACCTTACTTTTATTCTATGTTAATTAGTGTTCCCTAATTTTAATTATTTGTTTTGTCTTTTTTCTCTTTCTTCATCATGTAAAGCACTTTGAGCTACATTGTTTGTATGAAAATCTGCTATATAAATAAATGTTGTTGTTGTTGATGTATAAAGTATATTGCAACATTCGGTGATTACTAATAAGGTGTTTTTCTTTATTATTACTTTATTAAAGGAAGATATCTTACACGCAGTCGCAGAAAACAGAGTTATGAAACATTTCAGAGTTTAGCACCAATTGTTCTGTTCAAGTATGTTCAGTTATCTCAATAATTTTGTACAATGTTCATACATAATACGTAAAGATTTTAATGTGCTATTTCAAATTTTCAGTAAAAGCAAATAATGGTAAACTTTGAAAATAAATCACACATCTTCAACAGCACTACAGGGTTTTTCCGACAGTATAACCCTTGCTTGGCAGAATATAAAAATTATTGCTATGCAGATCAAAACATACTGTACATGCATCATACATATAAAATTACCTTCTAGCTTTCACAAGTGTCCAATGAACTACAATGGATTTCTGTAATTGCATTCTGGCCTCTGGAAAACATGTTGGCTGAGTGGTAGTGCTGCTGCCTCACAGTAAGGAGACCAGGGTTCACATCCTGTGTCCTTCCTGTGTGGAATGTATGTATGTATGTTCTGTCTGTGTGAGTTTCCCCCCACTGTCCAAAGACATGCCGGTTAGGTGACTGACCACCTGCTTGTGACCCAAAGTAGGAGCACCCAAAGAGAAACACAACTCATCCTTGTCCATTTACAGATAAGGTTCTGAAAAGTAGAAATATTTTATCTGTTTATGTGCATAAGAAGGGTCTCTTATTTCACTGAGCAATGTAGAATGTACAGTACTCAGAATTCATTTGTCAGGGAGAATGCACATTATTTCCTTGGGTTTAAGGTTGACAGTTACATTTCAAATGTGTGAAACTAATGGCCAAAATGCGCTTCCCAAAGGACAACATGATGAAGGAGGGTGGGGAGTGGTTGGGAGGCAGCTGCAATACAAAAGTCAACTCAGAGCAAACAAAGAGACAAGTTATTACTGACTACCACATGTTTTGCTAACTGACAGGTGCTTTTTCAGGCAGATGCTTTTTCAGGGTTTATGTCAGAAAGGTGTTAATCGAAAACAATGTGTTCTTGAAAGAACCACTATGAGTAAGATTATTTTTAAAAAATGACAAAATGAACATAGTTCATCAATTCCTAATGTGAAGTGTGATCTGAAATGATGGAGGTGTTAATTTCAACTATTCATTATAATAATAATCTAATTTAAAAATGGAAGTTTATATGCCTCTAAAGTTCTCTGTTTGAAGAAATACTGTCTAACAATTGCATAGAATATTCCTCATGCTGGCTCTTCCTTGGCCCAATCTTGTCTTCAGGGAAATAATTTTTAAAGAAAAGGATGATATTATTGTAGTGTTATGCTTTCTTCCTCTCTTTCCTCTCTATGCCAGTTGAGCTAGAGTTAAAGTGAAATTGTTATCAAAAAGGACAACATCTCCAAAACATAATAAAAATTTTGGGCTTGCAGTTTTTCAAGCTCAGTTTCTGTACCGTGTTAGCCATGTAGCAGGTGCCTGAGTTGCCTCGAAAGCTTGCATATTGTAGTCTTTTTAGTTAGCTAATAAAAGGTGTCATTTTGCTTGACTTCTCACTACATTAATAATTGTTCAGAAATCTCTTCCTGATACTAATGAACTCAACAAAGCATTAAAATTTGGGTACTGAGGTCTAATCTATAAAGCTTGCGTATGTACAAAAAGAGGCTTGAAATGTGCATACGCAACTTCCCACGCAAACATCGGGATTTATAAAACAAAATTTGATGAGGGAACACCAACTCTGAGAGCCTGGGACATGACAACACCCTGGATCAAGTAAGGAAATGCAGCCAAGTCAGGTAAATGACAGCTCACAGATATAATAATTAATATTACTGAGCTGTTATTATAATGCGCCTTGACACAACAAACACATTAAACTTCAAAAGTCATCAATATGATGTAAAGACTCTGTTTTTCCTTTCCTTTTATGAGGGCTGCATATTTGCATTGAAAAGCTTTTTGTTTTTTCGTCAATTTATATAAGCTACCTGTTGTCACTTCTCAAGATTAGAAACCAGTACAATCACTTGTTAACAATAATTGTATTAAGTAAAAATACAGGTGTCATTCACTGCATGTGTACAGAAAGCTATAAATTTCATTCATTACAGCCTATTCATAGCTCATTTTTTGGCACTGCTTGAGGACTATGTAAAAGGTCATATACAGAGGGAGTGAGCTTGCCCATTATAATGACTGACTTCTGAGCCAATTTAGACTCCCAAGAGCCATTCTCTTGGAACTTTGTGCTGGGTCTGGTATTAGAAAGAGAGAGTGACTGAAACCCAGCTATATCTGTTCATATTCAAGTTTTGACAACAGTTGGCTTTCTGGTAACAGGGACATACCAGGAGGAACTAGCCAACAGTTCTTGAATATCTCAACCAGGTTTGAGCTCCATGATGCCCACTGTGCTGGAAGCAGGTGCAGGTATCTGGATGCATCAGGTGGGATGTTTCTCTACCATTCAAAGAAGGTCTGCATAACCTTCCACCCCCTGAATTCGTTGAAATTCCAGGTGACCTCACTCCCTACCCATCTACTGAGGCAGCTGCCCTTCCTGCTGTGAGGACGTGGCCAGACTCTGCTGGGACCAACCTCACTGTAGTCAAACTGACTTATTCATCAACAGCCGTAACTGCCTTTGTCATAATAAAGATTTTCATTAAAGGTCTGACAAATGTGTCTAATGCACTAGCATGGTTGTTGAAAGGCTCTGTGTGTGTGTGTTTTTTTGTTTTATTTTGTTTTTTTAACATGATTTCCCCACAGCTGTCACATTTGCCATATCTGTATCTCCTAACTGAGATCCAGGATGCTATTGACAGATTGAACTCAGAGAGAGTGGATGTCTTTTTTCCTCCTCTTGTTCCACTCATACTTTGCCTGTGCTGGACAATCAGTTTATTCGCATGCACCTTGAGATCTCACTGTAATTTTTTTTCTCCCCCATTATGGTATGGTCGGTAGAGCTCATGGCATTTACATCACCATTTATACCAGCAGTAACTTGTTGCCAATCTGCATATTTTCACTCGTTAGAGACACCCACACTTAAACTAAAAAATTAAAGTCCTCTGCCCACCTCTGTTTCATAGACGAGAATTTCTATTTTGCAATCATCAAAGTTATGCTTTCTTCCTCTCTTTTCAGTTGTCTCCACTATCAAACTTTACAGGTAACTCTGTTCATTATATATGTATGAGGTTTATTAGCGTGATCCATATATAGTTGTTTCAAGGTGGAAATCTATATTTTTTGTTTTTTTTTTGGTGTATGCATTTTCCTGTTTTTTGGTTTGTGCATATTTTCACGCTCAAATCCACACAAAGTTTAATAAATGAGGCACCTGGAACGCTGTATGGTGATTCCATTGTGTACAATAGTTACAAATCATCTGAAGTGAGTTTTAAAACAAAAAGCTTTCTTTATTATTTTTTTAAATGCTAAAAGGGATTCAGATATATTGACTGAGGAGGCCTGACTGACTTTTGCCCATCTGTTACTGCACAGGAGGTGCCAGGCTCTGTTTGCTCTTTTTTTCAAATGGTATTTTTCTGAATACAGTAGTGACATTAGTTGAACAGTGGCTCATTCTGTACTCTTTCATGCATTGATGTAACAGAGTTAATTGTTCCTGTTATTGAACTGTATTACATTGTACTGCTGTATCCATGGGTGCAGTAGCTCTGGGGTCTTCTCCATTCTCTCTCTGAATTACACACCCAGGTAATCAATGCATTTTTGCAGTACTTCGCTGCATTAAACAGCTCTATCAGCAAATACTGTATGATTCTCTTACATATTTCACAGGCAAGTATGTGGAAAAACCAGTGTACAGAATTATGCAGCTTCTCATATACTACAAATTTAAAGAAATATCAGTTGAATGGAGTTTTTGATACCATATAAAAAACTGTGTAAAAATTAATTTATATAAACAATATTTAGCAATTACTGAGGCACTGGTGTCTCACAGAATCCCCCTTTTGGATAAAAACTAAAAACCCAGGAACTGCCTGTGTGGAATATTTGTCCCCCCCCCCCCCCCCCCCCAACGTGTACTCCAGGTTTCTTCTCACATCCCAAAGACATGTGTTAGTGTAAGTGGCCCACTGTGAAGTGTGGATGAGTGCATGAGTATGCCTAGAAATGTACTGTCGCTGCTACCTGATGCTCAGACCTACATAGATAAATAAATGAGTTAGAAAATAGATGGTTAGATTTTTTTGAAACTAAATGCACAACTTCCAGATGCAAGATTTGAATCCTGGACTCATAATGCAGCAGTGCTAAACAATAACACTACCTGATCCCACAGCAGGTTAAGGTAATGTGATATTTTGCTCTTTAAAACATAAAACTTTTTTTTTAATCCCTAGTTTTAATTTTCTGAAAACTAAATATCAATATAAGGTTTGGAATATGGACATATTTGAATGATTAGCTTTCTAAATGTCAATCCATGGTGTATTTCAGTGCACAATAACCGGTTGGTTGCAAAGAGGACATTTGTTCCCATTAATTACATAGTTTCCCATATAGTGTGCAATTATTGTATATTTCCTTCTGCTTAATAAAATGCTTGGTGGCTTACCCATCAGAAAGGAAAGCCGTATTTTCCTGAAAAGTTGTATTTAGCCTATTTTATTCATGGAAGATGTTCTATCGAAAGCTCATACACAATTTCCTAGGGGATTTTCTTTCCCCCTTTGTGGGAAAGTAATGCAAAAAAAAAGGTTTGTGAAGAAAATACACAGACCAGCATTTGTAAGATGTACAGGAATAAATTTTATGCTGAAAATCCTTATGTAAATTAATATGCCTAAACAACTTTGTGAGCATTTTGTCAGTTTATAGATAAATGTATCATTGAATATTATTAACTTTACTTCTGACTTACTTTAATGTTTAGCTCAATATCTATTACCTTTTTCATTTTTAAAACATTTTACTTGCTCAAGATGAGCTGTTGAAATGTTAAATGCAGTTGCTTTGCATAGACTTATCTGTGTTTTTCAGATGGCTGTTTTCATGGTCCAAAGCAAGCTACTGCTTAACACTATAGTACCCTGTATTTGTAATATAATCTTAGTTACATGTGGAAAAATGTGCAATGGAAAAATACACTTTGGAAAATTAATTTATGGTTAAGTTATTTTAATTAGATTTATTATAATCCCACTTTGCTCTTGCGGCTCAAATTAAAAAAAAAAGAATGGTGCTGAAATTATGAGACAGGAAAGAAATCAGTTTCTACAGGGTTTGCGAAATTCACTTGTTCTAGACATAGTGATTGTTAACTACAAGATGTACTCCTGCTGGTTGCTGCCACTGAAAGTGATTTTTTTTTATCCAAAAACAGAATATCATTCAATCTTTATGTGATAGGTTTGATCTGATTCAGGGCAGTCTATAAAGATTTGCTTTAGCAAATATAATTGTGCCTATTTCAGAGCTGTAAGGTCTCTGTTCACTCATTTCTATTAAACAAAGTATGCCTCAAATGAATCTCTTCAGGAGAAATGAGAACTATATACATTAAAGTCATACCCTAGTTATGGAACCCTCAAGTGTAAATATTTTTGGTAAATACTTGTTAAAATATATCTGCTATAAATACAAAGTACTCAAAAAGTTATCCAAAGACAATTCAGGGGGATGACATTTTGATAACTCTGTTAGCAATCTCACATCAACTCAAGTCTCAACCAACATAGGATCTGGCTCAAGTGTCATTAATGTCTCTTCATCAGATCATTTCAGCTTATTTTCGTACAGTATTGGCAGATGTTTTCAAATGTAAAGCAATTTATAGAACATCAGTATCAAGGAAACTTGTTTTAGGCAAGACAGATGAATGATCGTAAAACTTTACTTGATAAAAATTTGGGCAGGTAAACCTCTAGATATCATGTTTGTGGAAGTTGCTGTACATTATGCTTATGGTAACAACTGAAGCACAGTACAGGGGGTTAGCCAAAAAAGTAGTCGCAGGCTGGGTCAGAAAACACCAAATAAACTGAGGTGACCAAAACCAAAGTGTTAAGCAGGTATTGTGAGCAAGTAACTACAAGTAGGTAAAAAGTCAAAGATAAAAGAGTAAAAATGAAATTAAATTGCTGTTCTTGAGGTGATGAGTGTTTTTCTCGTTGAAACATTTTGGATTTTCATGATATAGCATGTACACACACATATATAGTGTTCATTTCCTGATACAGGGTCATATTATACTACAATAGGTTGAAACCTCTTCACTACAGACAGGTGATTTCCTTTAATTAATTATGTGAATTCCAAAACCAGATGACTGCATCAGTGATGATTTAGGTGTGTCACACGTAAGGAAATGAATACTAATGCAATCAACTGTTTTCTGTTTTATATTTATAATTAATTTAGACCTGTTTGCAGGGATCTGTTTTACTTTTAAGGAGTCTTTTTCTGTTGATCAGCATCAATAAAACAAATCCACTGTGATTTATTGCTGTATAATAAAAACTACCTATGTTACCCATTTAAGGCGGGTTGAAATCTAAGTAATCAACATGATAACATTTGCAGTGCACCATGCAATGCATATGTCTCTGTTATATGCCATTTGGTATGGAATTAGTAAAAGAAGTGTTAATGTCTGTGATGCGCTGTCTATTGGAATGACAAATACAATGCCCTTTATTACTAAAAATGTTTGTGGTGTGCCATCTTTTTAGATGGCAGAGACGTAGCAACCAGATGGACACAAAGACGGGCACAGAAACACATCCTTTTATCAAGGTGGAAATGTGAAAACTTCCAAGGGTGGTGAATTTTTTTTTTTTTATAGGGATTGTACATACATTGTGTAGGCACAATGTGCAGTGTCACAAAAGAAGCGATAAAAGCTTAGACATCACTGACAAATAAACAAAAATAAACTGGAGAGATTACTTAATTTATGACTCTTGGGGATCTTGGGTGTTTATCTCTTGGTTCTGAGTGTTGAAATATTTTTTTCATATTGTGAATGTCTTGCTGATGAGTGTCCATCTTATAGTCAGTCCATTAAGAGTGATTCAGATTTTTTTTTTTTTGCTGTGGCACATAGTTAAAAGGGCTTATGTTTAAGGGAAATGTTTTTGATTTTCCTCCAAATTTATATCTGCAGAGTGATTTCCCTGTGTCCAACTAAGAATCAAAGATTCCAGTAATAAGCATCCACTGCACATGTTGCATTTAATAGAACTTTGATTAATGTGAATTTAATCAGTATATACAGTAATAGTAGTAATAGTTTGACAGAAATTCAAAATTGTTTTTCTGAGTAATCTAAGACATGCAGATGCATATTTAAATCAATATCATGATTTTAAAACCTTTTATATCAAAACATTTTGTATATTTTTGAATTTTACTACAGATTTTACAAATAATTTTCTCAAACCAACGGTAGTTTGGGATAGCACATTGGTACAGTGGTTAACCAGCTGTTTAGCTGCTTATAAGACCTAGGGCCTCATATATAAACAGTACGTATGCCATGCACATTTTCACCGCAGCCTCACACCATATGTACGCACTTTACTGCTCGAATTTGCAAACTGGTGGCGTCCAATGTCAAAGCAGTGCTACTCTTTCTGTGGTCTTTCCTTTTTAGATTCACATCCATGATGTGGGCTTTATCAAATACACCGTAATTAATTGTATATTGTTTTCAAATTTAAGGCACTTGATTGTAATCATTCTGTAACAATATAATGGTGCGCCAAACCATTCCAAATACCGTAGCTGCTTTAGAGTTGTTACTCTCAGTGCACCAAAGAGAGTATTTTAACCTATTTATTATATTTGTGTGTGGTGTCACAGTTGCACAGGTTGTGTGGAGAGCACAGGGAATTACAGCTTACAGCAGAAGATACAGCTTCCAGTCCTACAGGACATTTATAGTACAGACTGTCTCAGGAAAGCCATCAGCATCTACATTATTATTATTATTATCATTTTATAGGAAAAATATTTTATGAAGGAGCTGCATATTGAATCTCATTGTACCATACAGTGACAATAAAGGAATTCAGTTCAGCAGAGCTTGTATTTACAGGTGATTATGAGTCTTCTAAGTTTATTTAGATTTCCAAGAGCTATCCTCTTGGAGCTGTGTGCTGTTAGAATGTTAGGATGTATACTTGATATCATTTTCATGATGAAATGCATTAAAGCATGTATTAAACATGGGGGCACGGTTGTGTAGTAGTAGTGAATACAAAGATGTTTATTGTGTTGTGATTGGTTACGTGGATAAACAAAACAGAAGGACAGGAATTGGGGGTTGGTACATTTGACAGAGACAGCACTGCTAAAATAAAGGATAAAGTAAGCTCGTCCAGAAAAACATCCATTTCATTCCCAGGACACCTTGCCACAACATCTTAAAAAATGATTGCAAAAGCAGCTGTACGTTCAATGCAGAGAACCTTTCTGTCAGTTCTGATGATGCTAGTTGTGTGAATCAGTATCCCACTAGTTTAATTAAAATAATGTGTAAATGTGTAACTATAAGGTAACTGCTAATTCACTTCAATGACATGTGAAAATTAACCCATACATTTTTGAATCTGCTTAATGCAGTTTATTGTCAGGAGTTTATCTAAGTCATTTACATAAATCAAGAACATCAGTGTGTACATTATCGACTCCTATTAAACACTTCTTTACCGTGGCTACTTCAGAATAACTTCTCACGACAACCAATGATGTTTCCAGTGTTTAAGCTGATTCTGCAAATATCTGCATACTGTGCCCTGGATTCTGCCTCCTGCAGTTTCTTGACTAGCCCCTCTCTCTGTCAAACACATCAGAAGCCTTTTCACAGTTAAAGATTCTTCTGGAATATAAAAACAAAGACAATAAGAACCACATCCCCCTTGTTGTCACCTACAACCCACATCTTGAAGCACTTCGAAAAATTATAAAAGAACTTCAGCCAATGCTAAACAATGACCAAACACTGAAAAATATATTTCCTGAACCTCCCCTCCCGGCATACAGACAACCAGCAAATCTGCAGCAACTAATTGTCCGAAGCTCCCTAAGTGAACCAACAGAAAATGGCACATCTCCCTGTCTACAGAAAAGATGTGAAACGTGTGCTCACATTTATAATACAGACCATATAGTTATAGTACACTGCCGACTTGAACATCACATAAAGGGATCATTTTCCTGCAGATCATCTAATGTGGTCTACCTAATTCTCTGCATGAAATGTCCTGACACTGCACTCTATGTGGGAGAAACTGGACAAACACTCCGCCAGAGAATGAATTTACACAGGTTCCACATTAAACGTGGCAACACAGATGTTCCTGTAGCGGCCCACTTCAACAGCCATGGACACTGTGAGAGGGACTTTAAAGTCACAGTGCTTATGGGCAACTTCAAAACACAGCAAGAGAGAAAAGAATGGGAAGTTAAACTCATGCTAAAATTTAATACATTACAACATGGTTTAAATAGAGACAAGAGTTTTATGGCCAGGTATGAGGATTGTTTGCATCTCTCAGACTGACACAGGCAACCTGACTACAGACCCACATTGTATTGAAAAACTCATCAGAAACTTCAAAAGACTTTGCTGGACAGTTATCTTATCCAAAGATCTTGACCATACATTGTTCTTCTCTCTTGTTAAATGAATCTTAGCCTGAAGAGGTCTATTAATTTTTTACTTTTAAGATTTCTCACTTAAAGATTTACCAATGTTGTTATTTGTCCTAGTGTATATATAAACACAGGGAACTCCAGTTTCTGTATTACATCTTGCTTGAAGAAGGGGTCTGAGTTGCCTCGAAAGCTTGCATATTGTAATCTTTTTAGTTCGCCAATAAAAGGTGTCATTTTGCTTGACTTTTCACTACACAGTTAAACATAATATGGATAAAAATGTCAAATGTTCACCAATGAAATGAAGGCAGTATGCATATGAAAAGAAATATGAAAAAAAACTATGGAATTGAAAAAAGGGATGAAGCACAAACCTCTGTATTTAAACCTTGGCAAATTTTGGATGAAATGATGGATGCTTAAAGTGTAAAATTGTGGAAGCATTCTGACCAGAATGAATGTAGAGAAAAGCCAAGCAAAATGACACCTTTTAATATATTTAGAATATTTTATGCTATCAATTCCCTTTTAACATTGGAAGAGTTGTAATTTACAAATATATAAACATCATCAGTATGTTGATAGAAATTGAGAATATTAGCATGTCATTACAAAACTCATTTTTGGAAAGCCAAGAAATAACAGTACAGATAATAATAAGTACAGATAGTCATGCAATCTGCATTGACATTGTTTTCTTGCAGCTCTAGTACCAAGTAGAAACATGTTTGTATATTTTAATATACCATATATTTCAAAATATGGACATATCTTAGTTAGTTTTGATTGATACAAATATGTGGTTTGCTGATATATTATATATTGAATTTTATTTTCCGGTTAACCATGCTTTCTAGTATGTGTGTTTTTTACCAAGCATTACAGTTTCATTTCACATCTCATGGATGTGTATGTGAGGTTGATTGGAAATTCTAAATTTGTTTCAACATTCACGATTATGTGATGAATACTTGAAGACTCCTCCAGTACACATTCATTGATTATAATTTTCTTTATAATTTTCAGTAAAAAGGAAATACAATAGTTGGATTAAACAAACTTTGTTTAGTTCTACTCTAAACAAAGCAAACATCATTAAAAAGGCAATGACAATAAATAATTTACAAGTTGCAATTTGTAAAAATAACACTGAAGTTTTTACTGTTTTCAAAGGGAAACACAAATTTTCACATAAGAAGTTTTAATTCACATCAGACAGATTGTACTACGCAGCATGCTTAAGCAGACATGTTGACTTTAATGTTGTGTTTACTCTGTTTTAAGTAACACCTTTGATAACATGCTCTAGTTCAGCATATTGCTCAATGTAGTCATGCACAGAAGTCCAGGCAACTGGATTCAGACATGTGCCCAGTCACTGCCTCTGTGGAATGGACGCATTCTTCTCAACCACTTCTCCCTCATGTATATCAATGGGCTTTATTTGATCTTTTTCAAAATAAAATGTACATTTATTTCTTATATGAAGACTTATTCTGTTTCAAAGAATGCACTCTCCTAATTCCCATTCCCTATACATCACGTTGATTTTTTATAGACATGAGTAGACTTTAAAAATCTGTCAAACATAATAATATTGTTCTCTTTAGAATTGAAAATTCAAGATCAAAGGTTTTTTGAGACATTTTATTCTGGCTTTTATTCCAAGTATAGTGCCAAAATTGCGCTAGTTAAAGCTGTCAATGGCTTACTTTTAGCTGCTGTTTTGTTTTGCCTTTATTTATTCTGGCTTTTGATACTGTCAAGAATGGATTAGATTGCATTAAATATATTTTATATACAGCATTAAGGTAAATAACAGGAAGCATCATATGGCAGTCAGCGTTTTTCCAGTTCTCAGCATTTAATGATTGATCCTGTGTTATTTAATATTTACCTTGTTTGGTTGGGTGTCATTATCAAACAGTTGGGACAGAATGCTCATTAGTATCTTGATGACAAACATATTTACATCGTTTTATTTATGCCACAAAGGATTCATTTGTTAAAAGTAAAATGCCTGTTTGTTTTGTATTCGCCAGTTAAAGACTGATATTAAATGAAGAAAATCCTGAACAGAGTTAATTTTAAATGGCAGTTAGTAACTTACTGACTTGTTTGTTGGCATTTTTGATATTTAGGCTTCTCATAGTGGACGTACTGTAATTGGGGGTGGAATTTTCTTTTGAGACAACCTTGTCCTTTAAAGCTTATATAAATGCCCTTGTTAAAGGATTGCTTTTCACTTGATGAAAATTGCATGACTGTGCCCTTTTCTGCCCCAAAAGGATGCTGAATGCCTAATCCATTCTTTTATTACTTCTAGGCGAGATTACCATAATGTTTATTTCTGGGACTGCAATGTGTTTTAAACTCAGCTGCAGGGCCCTCATACAGTATGTACTGAACGTGAAAGAGTCATATTACACTCAAATTTGTAGATGGGTTTAACTGCACACCCCAATATTTGGCTCATGTTCTCAGTTTCAATGTCATTAATACTTTATTGTCAAGAGCAATTTCTTGCTATTCTCAATTTTTTAATGAATTTATTTCAGTTGCCTTAAACTGATCTTAATGTGGCTTCTGATTTCTAGGTTATTAGGGTCATTATTTTCACATTTACAAAGTACAGTGAAATTCTTACTTGCATAATTCAATCAACATGCAACATGTCATCACTCTCTGGCACCAGGATTTATCCTAACAAATTATTTATAATTACTTTCTTTTGTTATATTTGTTGTTCATATCATATTCTGTTGTATTTTAATTGAATATGTTTACTACACTTTCTTTTAATCACCTTGTTCATTAACCTTTTGTGCTATGAAAATACAATATTTTTTACTAAGTCATAGCTTACTAGTAATAGGCTTTGACTCTGCATCATATCACCGGACTTATAAAGAAAATGTGTTGGACAATATTAAGTGTTTTTATTTCATGGTCAATTTATTCTAATGCAGTCAATTACAAGATGGTAAAACATTGGTTGCTCACAGTTAATATATTGTTACCTAATTAATATTTCATATTTGCCTTAGAAGCAGTTTATCACATAAAATTTAGCAAAGTAGTACATTAAGAAATTGTAATCAGTAAATGTTTTTATCACTTGGACACCCATTTTCCAAAACTATTTATTCATGCTACTTTTCCACAAGTTCTATGAACTAAAGGAAAATTTGCTCAACTGTGCTGCCAAATGACACAATAAATTCAAAGTTTAAGGTAAAAAGGTTGTGAACAAGTACATACCCCAAGGGTGTTTTTGTTAGTCTGTTGCGAAATCTGCTTTTGCAGAATACTCAAAAATCTATGCCTTACTTATAAGATTAAACATTTACAAGTGAAGCGAAGCAAGACATTCACTAGTTAAAAAGAACATTTGCTGACTCTCCTTTCTCAAATGGACTGCACTGCTTTTTGTTTTTTTTTTGTTTTTTTTTTTTAGCTTGGCAAACATCTACCTAACATTTACACACTTTTGAGAGTACAGTAGTCAGGCTGCTTTGAGTCGTTTCAAATCAATGTAGATTAGAGAACATTTATTTTCAGAGTAGTCTGCAGGTAGCTAGGCAGCTTTGCTAGGACAGTTTTGCCACACTTGTATCTGCTTTGATTGTCTATTTACTTTTCTGTGAAATCAGGATAACCATCATATACAGTATAGTTTTATACTTCTGTTACTCTTTTCAATATAAGAATTAAATTAATTCTATGCAATAAATTTAAACTTCATTTACACATTAAAAACTTGATTAATGGGTAAATTTAAACATTCTAAGTTTGTTTTTCTCCAGGTCTACATCCATAACTTCTATAATTCCATGCTTCTTATTTTGTGGCAGAAGTTTTGGCTACTAGTTAAAACCTTGTTTCTTGGTGTTATAGTGATAAAGCAATGAACGCTTCACCTCCCAATACTGTGATTAGTTCTTTTGTGGATTTGGCCTTAAATACCAAGAAAGTAGTTTAGCCTGGAGACTGTGCAGATGTTTTGGTTGTTGACCAACTAATGTGGAAGTGCAATTCCTTTTGGTAGATCTTTGCTAAGTAAAAAAATGCCATCCAAATGAGATGACTGTTTATCTCTTACTTATCTCTACTTTTCTATTTATTCTTAACAGTGTTTTTAGTTTTAACTAAGACATGCAGAAATATTCCCCTTTAATTCTTGGACAACAAACAAGTGCATTAAGCATGAGAAATGTGCTATGTAAATAAAATGTATTATTATTTTTAATATGAAGCCATTAATAATTTTAACCATGTATAAGAATTTTCCAAAATTACATTTATAGGTCAAGCACATAGGCCTTAAAACTTTCCTGATTAGCTGACACTGCAATAAGATTGTTGATTTTTTCTGTTTAATTACAGTTATTATTATTACAATAATAATAATATCATTTTCTGAATTTACAGGGATATGAAGAGCTGATATTATATTAGTAATCTGGATTACAAACTTAAAACCAATTCTGGATATAACACTAGTCTATTAAAGGGTGTATTTTGTGAATTGTCCTATTGTATATCATAGTAAGAAATCAGAAAAGTTGGTCACCCTTAAAGCATTGACACAAATGAGAGGAAAGCATAAAAACTACATTCAGTGAGCTGGTCGAGAAATTACTCCCAATGCCTGGATCTGTTCTATTATGACAACTGTATTTTTGCATATTTTTATGTATAATGGAAGAATTATGAAAAAAGAAATAGACATTTACAAACAACCTTAAGCGAACTAAACATCCTGAGAAAAAAAATGTTTAATGGATAAGTAGCTTACATTATTATAATTTACAAAATAAATATATAACATACAGTACATAAAAATGTCTCATTAAAATAAATTGCTATCACAGTGCATAAATTCAGAAAACGTGGTGTATCATTTTCAGATATTATACTGTCTTTCAATAAACTTTAGAGAGGTAAAATACGTTGGTTTCAATGGTGAAAATGTTGTATTCAGTATGACTGGGGCATTTTTTTTAATAACTTTCTTTTAATAATGTTAACTGACCACGTGTGGCATAAATTGGCTTTTGAATTCAAAGAGCATAGCTCAAACTGTCTGAATATATTAATTATACAGTATATAAGTGGAAACTTGAGGAAAAAATGCAAAAGCAAAAACACAACCCCTTTCAGTGCAACTTGTTAGAAATGCTGTGTTTCCTATCAATGGATGTTGTAGGTAAAACAATATAGGCACACCAGTATTTTCATTGTTGTTTTTTTTCAAGGTATGGGGACAGCACAGTGACAAAGTGGTTATTATTGCTACCTAATAGTGGTGTGTGAAGTGTGTGCATTCTCATGCCTGTATTGTTGGATGAATATTAAAGTGACCCTTTTTCTGAAAAATAAAGATTTGTTGACAGTAAATTAGTAATGAAACAATTAAATGATTGATGGTAAAGAAAAAAATGACTGCACTAAAAGTAACCCAAATGCATCCCTGTAGGAAATACATACATACTGTACATATGAGGCAATGAACAGCTATTGGCTTAGGCAGGTTAAAAGAAAGACATTTAAAAATCATTGGTAATACATACTTTCTGCAAATTAAGGAACATTAAACTGTAGCACTCATAATTCACAGAGAAGCAATAGCAAACTGTCACTTGAACCACTGCGGTTTCCAAAGATGACAAATGCCTTGCTGTTTTATACAGGATATATATATATATATATATAAATAAAATATTTTTAATTTTACATTTCTTTTTGGTGACAGTCTCTTCTCCAGTAAGGCTTTGGGTCAGTGGCAGATCACTTATCGCATTTGAAAGCCTGTACGAATAGATCATTTAATATTCAATTGAATTCTTTTTATCTGATTTAGAGATGCAGCAGAACTAAACCTTGAAGATTTACAACTGTATCACTGGGCATTTGTCCTCTGCCCCTTACTAACTGAGGTTAAGCTCTCTATCTTTGCTTCCCAAAATGAAATTGATGCCAAATCTGCACACTGCAGCTTTCAAGATATTACAATGTCTGTAATCTTACCTTCAGAAATCCTGCAATTTACACTTTAGTCACATTATGTATAAGATGGAATCTTTGGCTTCAAACCAACTTGACACGAGTAATGTCCTATTTTTCAGAATCTCATCTTTTATCTTGGAGGCCATTCATGTACTTACCGCCGTAGTCCCAGGTAGTCATTCCCGAGTTGCTGCAGGTGTTATTGTACTTTCAACTAAATGTCATTTAAATGGAGTGGTTTACTAAAGCAGGTGGATCAATGGAGAGTGCTGCCTCCTTGCAACCAATAGGAGTTGTTTTGGCTACTATAAAGCTTATGTAGAGTTGTTAGTGGTCATACATTCATTTATCTGGATGTTTTCCTCAGTAAAAAGGCATATTGGTAGTTTGCTTAAGTTGTCAAGATATGAGAAACAGAGTGTGCTTGAGTGTACCTAGTAAAGGACCAGTAACATTGTGTTGATAAACGACTTAAAAAAACCACCATGATTAGCTCCCTGTTTCAAAAATGTAACTGAACTGACTCAGTAGTAGCTGACATCAAAACTGAGTTGACAACAATATGAGCTGCCATGCCATATTCAAATCATCAGCTTCAGTAACAGTGGAAGGGGAAAGTATAAAAGGTTAATGGCTGCGATAGTTGCATGATCATCATTCCGATATGACCAAAGCAAGTGGCCCTTCTAAAGATAGCAAGCTACCTAAAAGACCAATGAAATGAGTCAAAATCAGCTGTGTCAGCACTGGCAAACATCCCAGTGCACTACAGTATTGAAAGAACAAAAAATGGCTGACTGGTAGATTAGGGACTAATGTTATTTTAGAACATGCTTGAACAAATGCCCTCATTAATTTTTTTTTTTTTATAAACATTGTTGAAGGCAGGAAACAGCTCTGGATATTGAGTTAGTCCATTTTCTTTTTATTGATTTTTTAGATATATAATTAAAGCTTTGAGTATTCATTGCTGTCTACTAATATTAGAGACATACTATTCGAATCAGCATTTAAATCAAGGCTGTAGAACAATTATATTAGAATAGCATACTGCTGTTAGGGCTGCCGCTGATGACTGCTCGTATTACTTTTTCATAATTCTTTTTAATTTTTTGTATTAACTGGATTTCTATTGCTTTTTTCCTCTTCTTCGTGTCCATGGTGGCACTTGGTCTACCTTAGAATGCATTAGAATACCTTAGAATGAATGTGTCATGAAACTTCTGGACCAGTTTTCAGATATCTTTTATTGAATTTAGGTTTCATTATTGCCTAGGGAGTGATCCATTTTATGAATGTGGCTAACTTATGAAAGCTGAAATATGGAATTTGAAAGAAACAACACAGCTGCACCACTGTGTATGTATATACAGTATGTGTAATAATAATAACTAGCCAACCCGGGGCGTAACATACGCCGCATAATTATGTATTGATGGGTGAACACTTGCTGAACAACACAGTTGTCCAAATGGGGTGGGTTTGTGGATACCAGTGTGAGTGAATGAAAAGATGGACCTCTGGAGAGAGCAACATACAATTGTCTGTGACTGAAAGCGGGATCGTCTGTGACGATGGAGGCCACGCTGGTGAAAGTTACTTCCCAGCCCCCCCCCACCTCTCCCTCTCTCTCTCAGCAGCACGCAAGCCTCCCCAGCCCCCCCCCCCCCTCTCTCTCTCTCTCTCTCAGCAGCACACGAGCCTCCCTAGCCCCCCCTCCCTTTCTCTCTCTCAGCAGCACACGAGCCCCCTCCCCCTCTCTCAGCAGCGAGCCTCCCCAGCCCCCCCCCCCTCTCTCTCTCAGCAGCACGCAAGCCTCCCCAGCCCCCTCCCCCTCTGTCTCTCAGAAGCACACGAGCCCTCTCTCTCTCTCTGTAACATTGCAGCAGTTGTATAAACACTTTTTTTTAAAATGAGTTTTAAGCACAGGGGGGAAAAAAGGAACATTTCAACAAATCCGAACTTTATTTAAAAGCCAAGCAAGATAGTAACATTGCAGGAGTTCACCATTTTTAATCAGGCGACTGACAGTAGTGGAGTCAGGCACAGAGAAGGTCAGCTGCTGAGAAAGCGTCTCGACTGTTGCAGGGTGGTGAAGCAGGTGAGACGCTAATGAAAAAGAGGCACAGGGTTTATTTGTTTTTAAAGACTGCTTCCTTCATTGTGTTTTAACCTCAGTTTTAAAGGATTGCGCGGGTCTGTCTGTCGCGCTGCCTGTGTTTGTGTGACTCTGTCGTGCTGCCTGTGTGTGCGTGGCTCTCTTTCGGGCTGCCTGTGTGTGCCTCTGTCTCTCTCTTGTGCTGCCTCTGTGTGAACCAAGGTTCCACTGAGGTTGACTAATGAAAAGTCAACGTGGCTCAGAGCTGCATGTGCACTGTGGCACAGACAAACAGAAATGACGGCATGTTTTCGGAGGCGTCGCGTCCGAGTTGGTGGGCGTGGCTCTGTGAGTTGTCGTCGTATCCAATGGGCTTAGAGTTGGTGGGCGTGGCTCCATCCTGCGTGCGCCATGGGTGTCTTACTTGTGGGCAGCTTAGTGAAACCACGCCCCCTTCCGGCGTGCTTTCCATAGTTGTCTTGCCTTAGTGAATTATATATATAGATAATAATAATAATAATTCTTTGCATTTATATAGCGCTTTTCTCACTACTCAAAGTGCTCAGCAATTGCAGGTTAAGGGCCTTGCTCAAGGGCCCAACAGAGCAGAGTCCCTATTGGCATTTACGGGAGTCGAACTGGCAACCTTCCAATTGCCAGTGCAGATCCCTAGCCTCAGAGCCACCACTCCGCCATTGGTATACATATGTAAATACATACAGTGTGTGTAAGTGTGTGTCCTGTTAATATTGATATATTGCATTATATTACATCATGTTTTTAACTTTATTCTTCAACATTATAAAAATTTTCTTTGGTGCATTTTCCAACTATGCTATATTTGTAATTATTGTACATCACACTCATGTGCATAATGAAAATAAATAGAATTGAATAATATAATGAATAGAATTGAAAAATAAGTTGAATAAAGACAGGAATGCACTTTGATAACCATCCTCTTGTATTAATATTGCAAGTATGCATAACATCACTTATACCATTATTCTAGTTACACATATGAACAGCAGAACAATGCTAAGCATCAATGTTGTGTTTTGATGAAGTATGTAGTAAAGTGTGCTTTGATTTTTCATGGGATTAACAAATTCTTTCATACTGCTGAGATTAAGTTTTTTGTTGTCTTTAGTCTACAGTATGTTATCAGCAGTGCATGTTAGGTTTTGAGAGAAAGACCAAGAAAATCAATAGTTTCTTTACATTCAAAATCTATATTAAATCATTAAACATATTATGAACATTTCACACCTTTAAAAACAGATCAAAACTTGACTACATGTGCAGACACATTGATATACTGTATTGTGATGGGTTCACCACCGTATGTCCCTCCAACCAAAAATAAAATGTTAGACCACAGGCCCCTTATCAATATTAAATTATTGTACAAAGAATAAACACAACAAAGATTTAGTAAGGAGAAAGCATAATTCATCAGCACAATAAATAGACAAAAACCTAGCTGCCACAGTGGTCATAGTGATACAGTATAGGCCGTGCCTGAATTGGAGATACACAAGTGCTAGTGGTCTCCATTTAAGTATGAATTTTAATAGAGCTGTTCCCTCTTGAAATTTCAAGCGCCTAAATATACTTTTATTAGATTGCAGAGCTTTTGTTTCCCTTGAATTCCGAGTGCCGATACTGTATGTACTTCAGCTTGATTGAAGACCTTGGGGGTTGTTTAGGGGAGTTTGTCCCCTTTGGAAATTTGACCAAGAACAGATACATAAAATTCATCAGAGATCAGACCGTCAGGCATGCCGGTAAGCTACAAAACATTGCCAGTATACCTCAAAGACTGCTAGTACTCTGTATCAGTGCACAGCCAACCCAGAGTGTATGTTTAGCCCTCTGTCTGTAAGGTCTGTCCACCTGTTCACCATTCATTCTTTACCAAACCACTCGCAGTCATCTCCGGAAAATGTGTGGCTGCACTATATAACTGCTAGTTGAGTCCTTGTCCTTTCTCACTCTTGGAGTCTAAGCTTAAAGACCAGGGGTCTCATTTATAAATCTTTGCATGGATTCAAGCATATCAATATATGTAAGCCATAAAACAGGAAAACATATGCCAAAAAATAATCTGATTTATAAAACTTGGTGATGCAATTTGAGGCTTCTGCATGCTTTAGTTTTGATGTAGTTGCAGTTTAAAAACTACAGGAAAATTTGAATAACTCCAGACTAAGCATTGCAATAGCATAAGAGACCATGCACCATTGCTCCTAAGTAAGGATAGGATGTAAGTTATATTTATGCTACAATGCTTTAGTTAAGCTTCAGTTCCAAAAGGTTTGATTGAACTTTCATAGATTCAAAAAAGACTTGCTCTCTGATATTTAAACTGAATTGTATAAGCAATCTTGAATTTTGTAATAATACAACCTGATTGTATTTTCATGACAGATATAAAAATTAACTTGTACAAATTCAACATATAGTGTTTTTTTTGTCTTCAGGCTTGTCTTTTAGTGAATGATCAATAAGGTGATTTAGATGATATAATTATTTCCAAAAATGTAATAACCTTGTATGTTTATGACTGGAGGTACATATTAACCCTCTAAGTGCAGTCTAAGTTTACATCATTCTGTTATTACCTTATATTACTTTATAAGCTTTAATTTATTGAATTCAGCTCTTGTCCACTTTCTCTTTAATAATTGCAAGAAATAGCCATGAAATATTGGTTTTGAGCCCTTTTTGACAAAGAACCTTTTTGTCAGTGAAATAAAGGATTTAAACACTTTTTCTCAATGCAGAAAACATATAAATCACATTAACCACATCATAGTATAATATAATTCATACAAATATAGGTTGAATAATATTCCACTCCAATATGCTGTGTGCAGGGTTTAACAATAATGTTACACAAGGGAGTTACAATGCACTATTTTTGTACATTTTCTAAATTAAACTTAAAAAGAATAGTATTGCTGTAGCATTTTGGCCCTTTACCAGTCCTTTACTATGTGAAATTTGTACTTTTTTTTCTAACAAAATGTAGATTTTCTCCCACATTAAAAACTAATAAGAGTTTATTGTTTACCTTTACTGTGACATACCCATAGGGTGTGGTCCCCTGTGACACCGCATCAGAATAAGAGAGTCCACAAAATGGATGAATAAATGAGTAAATTAATTAAAGATGAATCCTACTTTAAACCCATCCAATTAGAAAATTCAGTCAACTTTTGAAAAAATCTTAACACCTAGTTTCATGTAGTATGTGCAAATTGATTTGTCAATGGGTGTGATAGCACACAAATTACCAGACATTAGCTATGTAAGATTGTAGTTTGTAGACATGTCACTCACAGTTGATGGACACTTGCATTAGGCAGCCTTATTAGAACAGTGAACTTTGCAATGCCTGACTACAAGGTCAATTTTTTGTATTTGTAGTATTAACCTCCTTTGCTTTCATAAATCATTTGATTTTAGGATAATGCTCATTGCCTGTTTCAAGGGAAGCTCTAAATTAAGATTGGATCTAAACAGATCTCTAGAGGCACCAACCATTTATTATACTTCTCTTAGTTATTATAAGTTACACTAGTTAGTTTAACATGTTCCATATAATTAAATAATATGGGGTGTGGTGGACAGCCGGGTCCCATGCCCGGCAGGGATGCCCCTTCTGCATCTGTTCCAGGGGAGCAGCCATGGGCAGCTCAATACCTCCCTCAGGACGCTTGGTGGCAGCCTCCCTGGCGGACGGTGATTCCCCAGCCTGTCGCATGGCTCCATGGGAGATGGAGTCCTCCACAGCCTGGTTGGTGGCTCAGATGGCCTCTAGGGGGAGCTGCATGGAGTCTGCAGCCCAGCTGGACGTATCTTCAGCCCCACCCGGAAGGGCAATTAGGACCAGGTGGTCAAGCACCTGGAACGCTTCCGGGTGGGATATAAAAAGGGCCAGCCACCACCACTCAAAGAGCCAGAGTTGGGAGGAAGGAGACAAAGCTTGAGGAGGAGTGGTGGTAAAGGAAGAGAAGATTGTATTGTTGGTGTGTTGAGTGCTTAAGGGACTGTGTATTGCCTGTGGGACACGGGGAAGACGTGCGCCCACGAGTGAAGATAAAATAAAAGTCTTGTGTGTTTATACGTGCCTCTGTGTTCATCTGTGTCGGGTCAGGCGCCTAGATAGCGCCTTTGTTACAGGGGATAGTCACTTATTGTACATTGCTTTGTAGTTAGTTTTTTTATTTTATTATAATATGACCTCTTTATGGCTCCCTATTAAAATTTCTATCTTCATTTCAAACTGCTGGTGATTATCTCCTATGACACTTGGATGGGCGAGCATTGTCATACATAAAAATGTTAAGTTTTTATTTAATTTTCAGTAAACATAATACCATTTACCTAATTGTTTTGTGGACATAATTAGATTTGTGATGAGCATTGCAGTGATTCATTGAAGAATTCTGATATCTAACAAAGCACACTTTCTAAATAGGGCTTATAACTGGGTATTCAATGAAAACCTAAATTAAAAATTAAGAGCAATTGCAGGCATTCAAAGGAGACTCCATTGTACAGTTTAAGAATAGCTTTTGTAAAAAGTATGAAGCATTTTTTGTGCAGCTTACAGTCTACGAAGTAACTTCAAATAAAACAGAATGCCACTAATATACGCTGTGTGTTGTGTCCACTTTAATAAGTACACCTACCCAAACTATTTTACTGACCATGCAGTAGGTGACTGCATGAAACCACATCAGCAAACATTTCTATTTAAAAGGGTAAGCTGGTACCACTAGATGTCGACGACTACAGATTTAAGTGGCCTTGCATACACTACTGTAATGGACAATAGATGTTGAGGCATGAAGTATGTTGAATAGAGACCACCAGACAAATTGTTAATTGAGGGGGCTGACATAGGCTGGTATGTTTTGGGCAGAGTAACAGATTGGCTATATCTAACAACTGGTTATACGAGTGGTGCCCTAAAAGGTGTAAGAATTCAACAAATGCCTTATTTTGTAATGGATGACGTTTGTCAGTTAAAGACTGAAATATGTTAGATCCTTGCCTGCTAGCAATATTCTGTGCTTACAATTAGCCAAGGGACCCTGCATACTATAGAACTGGAAAAAAGTATTGCTTTAACTACATTTTCCTGATTTTTATTGATTCAGGCTGATTCTGGACCAAGAAATGCTGAAAATCTCTTGAGTCTATGAACAAATGCGGGCTATGAATTGTGATGTAAAAGTGGTTTGTGTGTTTTCATGGTAAACACTGGCTCTCCTGTAACATGCAGAGTAGCATTTATCTTGAATGCAACAGAATATTGGGAGATCATTGCTAATTAGATGCAGCTCTTCAAAACAGCAGTCTAATCATTTGTAAATGGTGTTCTTCAGCAGGATAATGCTTAATCCCCACGGATTGTGAATTCTTCAAATAGTGCTACAAACATAACGGTAGTTTTATTATTCAGCGTTCTTTACAGTTACCTGATCTCACACCAACTGAACATTTAATTTCAACTAGAGTGACCTTCATCTAATTCACTGCAGGTTTTGAACACCATAGAGGTAACAGCCCTGTGGCTTCCTTAAGGCTGTTCTGAGAGCAAATGGGTAACCAACTTGCTCTTAAATAGCAAATAGCAACCATAGTTGCACTCATAAGTCAAAATATACCAAACTCCAATATCTAGTTTTTGAATCACCTTTATCCATGATTACAAAAGGCCATGTCGCATTATGTGACCTTTCTAGCGTTTTTCAGCTGGATACTTCATTTACATAATCCTAGTGAGAAGAGGGAAGTTGTGGTACACTCCTGAGAGAGCCAGTTGTTTAGTATAGCATTCCTAGCAACTCAGTCCAACTAGTCTCTGACTCACCTCAACAAAATCAAACGGGGCCTGTGTTTGTGGGAGAACTTAAAACCAATGACTGCTCACCCAGAAGTACAATAAATGGGACTCAAGTGTTTTGGACTGTGCAAACAGAAGATAAGTTCATGTATCTGATGTTGCACATTTTATGTACCACGACAGAATGAAAAAAAAATGCTAAGATTGCAGCTGAGCTCACCATACCTGCAAATCCTTTGCACAGGAGCCAGCTCCATCAGGCAGAACTTTATTGGCTGTCAGAAAAAGATGTGAGCTCACAATATTTTTGAAATGTTAAATTGTACTACAAAGTCATCACACAGTCATGTAGTTTGACATCCCCAAATGATTTCTCAGTTGACAAGATCAGCAACTTCATTATCAAATTAGGCATCCCTTCTGACATGGAGTCATATCTTGTCTCATTGGCTTAAGTTACTAACGGCCAGTGTTCCAGAACTGGGCACCTGGTGCATTCACTCTCATTCCTTTAGGGCAGATCTAGGGTCACCAATTACCCTAACAAGCATATTTTGGGAAATAACAAAAGTCTTTCCAGCAAAGAGAGAAACTTGCACGTCCTTAGCAACAGTAAAGCAACCTGGAATCAAACCCAGGTCTCAGGTACAATGAGGCAGCAGTCCTTATTACTGGGTCACCATGCCGTCCAAAAGGCCATTACTCTATTATCTATTCTTGTAAATATTTGACATTTGAATGATCAAAGAAATTTGGCAGCCCATGTAAGTGTCAGTGAAATACAAAGACCATATTTGAAATGGTAATTTTGCTATGTGACTCAGTAAACAGAGGGCTGCAATTTCTGGAAGAGTGGCATTATTTTTTAGTAGTAGATTGAAATTAATTTACATGAGACATGCATGCAAATATGTATTTGTGTGTATGTGTCTGCACATAAATTTATTCATAATATATCTCTGTTGATAAGATGAGCGGGCTACTTTAGGTCCCCTGAAAGCATTATTGCATATTTTAATATCTACAATTTGAATGATTCTTTCATGATGTCCCATTAGGTCTAAATGAAGCTAACATCTGATGACTGTAATGAAGCTTAACATTACATTAAATTTGTGGATTATTTTTACAACAGAACATGCCATTTGAATGCAACAGACATGGAGACGTTATAAACTGGCTGCCTAATTTTTCAACACATTAAAAATATCTATAATCTGATGAAATAAATTATGAGAAAGCTGTATAGTTATAAGAATTGCCCCATTTCGGCAACGTGGCCATACAGACCATCATGAATTATTATACACACCTACATTGTTTTGGTTTTTATGTGCATGCTCTTGGTAAAAACTAAACACTGCATGATGTCTGACTTTTTTTCATTGCATCAAACTTCTTAATCAGAGGATTATGAGTTCCTTTAGTAAAATATTTTAGATTAAATTGTAATCTTTGTTTAAAGTAATACTTCACTCAAAAGCTATATATATTTTTTAATATGTTGTTTACCCAGCCCCACCCTTCCCCATCGTTCATTGGTCAGGAGTCCTGTATTCAACTCCAAAAGTCCTCCCAATGAGTCTATACATTTACTGTTTATGTGCATGCTGATAGTTCCAGAAGTAAGTGCTTAACAATATTTTAGCAAAAAAAGCATTTATTTTGCACATTTTAGCACTCAACTGGATAAGAGATGTGTCATGAGTATCATGAGATTGTTTTTTGATGTTTTTCCTATCATTTGGCATTGTACAGCACTAATTACTATTGACTTCTGTTATGTCATACATTTCTTCCCCTCCATTCTGCATGAAAATATGAGATTTTTTTTTTCCTTTCCATCACTACAAAGTACATGGAGTAAGAAGCATATAAAAAATATCACTTTTGGGTGGGGTATTGCTCTAAAGCTGTTAAGTGAAGACTGCTAATAAATGAGTGTACCTTTTTAATTATAATTACTTCCTTTCTACATAATTTACACATGATACATACTGTATTAAGTATATCATTAGTCAGTAAATCTTATTTAAGTAGAGTTGTTCCCAGTTGTCCTCATCGTATTCATAGCCACTGAGCATATAGGTGCACAGAGGTTTGATTCACTGCTCCTTAATGATAAGACTGTGTATAAAATATTTTATTAAGACATACATGTGGGAATCTACTGCCTTGCTTTAAAAAGATTTGCACTTTTTATTTATTTATTTTTGTTACAATTGCAATATTGTGATTATTACTTTGCTGCACATATTTCTCATCAAGTTGCACCAGCTGCTGCTCAGTATTCAAAGTTATGCAACAATATAAAGGAAATAGACAGTATAATAAATATAACATTTGTTTATTTTATACTAATTAAAAATGGTACAATTCAAAATATAATTTGCAATGTAAATATCTTTTGATTGATGAAGTATTCTTTTTATTTTCTTCTTCTTGCAGAAATAAATATAATATTCGTATTACATGAAATCACTTTATAGCAATTTGTGAATATTTCCTGGAAAATGATTAAATTAATGAATGAAAACTTAGAAAGCATTTTTTTCAATAGCAGAGATATAAAAAGATACTGCTACAGAAGGTATTACTATGTTGTTTATAAGAGTGATCACAATGAACACTTCTTGTTTTATAAACATAAATGTGACAGTAAATAATTTTTCTAAAGTAATATAATTAATAAGAAGAAAACAATAAAAAGTATTTCTTGTGTTTGTAAAAATTGTGGGACACATAGTGGTTTTAAAGAAACTATTCAGGTACATATTTATCTATTTGTTATTGCTAGATTATAGCAATACAGTACAACAGTAAAGCCCATTTATTCTCTCAATCTATTCAGTGCAGAGGCGCTGACCTTACAGACTCGGTAACAAAGGGTGCTTAACACAAACTCTGGCTGTGCATACTCATGCTCAACATGCACAAATGTTCATGTAGGGCTGATTCATCATCATTAGGATGCCGCCTGACTCTGAGAGAAGCCACAAGAAAAAAAAAAAATATTTATATAGACACGTAATATTAAGGTAATGTTCTTTATGTAGTATTCAGTATGCTTTCAGTTATATACAGTATAATAAACATAGTGTGTCTTCTGGGATGGAAGAAGCAAGTGGAATCACAATCAAATTATCTCCTTTGTCCGGTTATTAGAATGGGGCTCTACTTAAGCTTAGAAGAACATTAACCAGTCCTTGATATAGAATAAAATCCTGCAGTAGACAATGTTTTGGTTTTCAGAGAAAGCTTCTTTTTTCTTTTTCTTTACAGCAAGCACTATATTTTGGGCACATTCTAGGTTTATTTTTTTCCATTCTTCATAAACCAAACTCTCTTTCAGAGTTTCTTGTTTTACTTGCCATGGGTTATGTTACTGAAAGTGATGTGTTCCTGCTTGCTTTTGACCTTACAGAGTGGAGTTACTTCTTGGTGTCGTTGTATCAAAGGGAACACCAAGTATTAAACAGTACAAACAAAACAGAAAAAAGAAAACTCTACATACTGTTACGTGGAGTGGCTGTTTCAATTAGGCACCTTCCAAGTACTGCAAATGCTTTGTCTTCCTTACTATTTCTCTCTATATATTTTTTTTATCTCTCTCTTTGGTTTCTCCTACTACCAGCCATTAAGCCCTAGACTCAGTTTAAGTTATTTTTGAGATGGTTTGTAAACCTATTTGTGGGGTCGATTTCATTGTCAGGCAGTACTTATTGGCTACAAGAACAACAGGAGAAACTTCATCTAGTGACCTATGGTCTTCTTGTAGTCCTGGAAAAATATGTAGTTCTTCAGGGAATGGGTCACTCAGACCTTTGAAAAATTATAATTATTAGTCTTATTAGTCTTACAAGACTCATTACTCTCTGGTAGATTCTCAAGTATCCCCAGAATATCCTAAGGTATCTCTCAGCATCCCTGGGGCATTCTGAACATTTCCGGCTAGGTGCCCCACTGTCTATTTTGGGTTTGTGCCGCTGTTGTAGTATCAACACAATGGTAGAACTTGCATCTTGGTGGTCCCAAGTTACCCCTACTTCTGTGCAAAGATACTCACTGTAATCACTTGTGTGGATGTCTCTTTATTAATTATGTCACTTAATACGCTTCATTGTTTTTTTTCTCTCTTTCAATGATGACAGTAAATCACTGCAAATACAAATAAAAATGTCCATCCATACATTCACTCAACTTGCTTTTCCCAGGTTGGCATAGGACCCTGGGGGAACCAACCCTGAACAGGAGCAGTCATCATAGGCCACATAGCTGTGCTCACTGATGTCTGGCAAATTTAGAGTAACTGTTTATAAAAACATGCAGCTTTTCATAAAGTGTAAGGGAACTGATGTCTCCAGAGAAGGGCCATAATTAGAGTATTAAGTGGGGAATCAAATTTAGGTCTCTGGAGTTGTGAGGAAACTTCTAGTTACACAGTACCTATAAGAAGTTATTTGCACCATACTCTCTGTCATCACATGTTACATCACATTAAACTTTATAGTCAAAAATGCAAAATAAACTAAGGCAAAAGTAAGATAATGACCATCCACTAATCTGTAATCATAAATGCTTAATTAAAAAGTATTATTGAACAGGTATAGTGTGTGGCTGTAGTAGTTGGAGCAAGGAAAGAAGCTTCAAATATAACTACAGAAATATTGAAACATTAAGTTAACTTAAAAGGTAGTTACACTCTGATTAAGAAGCCCCTCGAAAGAAATGTAGAGGGACCACTCTTCTGCACATCGTAATGAAATATACTGTCCCCTAACAGTTGCTTTATCAAAGAGAAGGCAATTGACTTAATTTGCTATGCCAGTTTAGTTCTTTACAAAACCTGATGAAATTTTGGTCAGCAGCCAGCTAACATGAGTAAGTGAGTCAGTCATCTACAAAGATCCTACAAAAATCGTCTTCCTAAAATAAACCATATTTCAAAACAACATTTTTATTTTAATAATGATAAAGTCCTTACCTGTACTGACACTATTCTCACCTTATAAAGGTGAGAATAGTGTCAGTACATGAATATGCAGCAATTGTCAATGCAGAATAACATATAAGTAAGGGGTCACTATATTAGTTTGTTTTATTTTTATGGAAGAATTTCATTTGATTCCATAGGAATTGTAAAAGGCTTTTACTGCATCAGAAAATTGTACATCAGTAATAATGAGAGCAGCTTACTGTATACCTATAATTGAAATTCTTTTGGAGAGTAATTTCTTTACTGATAGCATTAACTTGATCCCCTGCTTTGAAAACAACCATCCAGAAATCATCCTACCTTATTTCTTTAGCTCTTCTCAATTACATTCCACATCCCAATGGCATACTTATTAATATAACGTGTAAATTAACTAGTGTTCTACAATACATTGATGGCCTTTCCAGGGTTGTTTCCTACTTTGTGTGTCAAAATGATAAAATAGTTTGTAGTGATGAATGAAAACTAAAAATATGATAGATTTAACAATTTAATGGTGCTAAGAAGTGTTTCAAATAATGAGCAAGTCTTCAAAGAATCCAGTTACCATGCAAGCTTATTTAAACCAGCTGCATCCAGAAAAGCATTTGCTTACTAGGTCCTCACATTCTGCTAAACACGCTCTTTAACAGAGTCTAAAAACCCTATTTGTACTCCATTTGTACTTGGTCACCCCATTCTTGTAGTCGCTACACAGAGGTCACTACTCAGATTTGGGGATATAGTCTGAGTAGTAAATCAGAAGTTTTATCCAAAGACGTAGATCGCTGTCTGAGAAAATAGACACATCTTCCCAGATTATGTGGACTATCTCACAGTTGCTTTAGTCTTCACTTAGAATCTAGACCCTGGAGCAGCTGTTCAGGCCCTTACTTGAAGAGAACAAAACACCTATTTCCTGGTAAAGTACCTTAACTTAAGATTTGGAGGTACTAATTCTAATCACAGTACCATCACTCTTAGCTGTTAACTACTAACCCCTCCTTTAACCGCCACCTTATCATGGTGGAGGGGTTTGCGTGTCCCAATGATCCTAGGAGCTCTGTTGTCCGGGGCTTTATGCCCCTGGTAGGGCCACCCAAGGCAAACTGGTCCTAGGTGAGGGATGAGACAAAGAGCGGTTATACAAACCTCCTATGATGGAAAACAATTTTGGACGGCATTTTCCCTTGCCCGGACGCGGGTCACCGGGCCCCACTCTGGAGCCAGGCCTGGAGGTGGGGCTCGATGGCGAGCGCCTGGTGGCCGGGCCTGCACCCATGGGGCTCGGCCGGGCACAGCCCGAAGAGGCAACGTGGGTCCCCCTTCCCATGGGCTCACCACCTATGGGAGGGGCCAAGGAGGTCCGGTGCAGTGTGAGTTGGGTGGTGGCCGAAGGCGGGGACCTTAGCGGTCCGATCCTCGGCTACAGAAGCTGACTCTTGGGACGTGGAATGTCACCTCTCTGAAGGGGAAGGAGCCTGAGTTAGTGCGCGAAGTTGAGAGGTTCCGGCTAGATATAGTCGGACTCACCTCGACGCACAGCTTGGACTCTAGAACCAATCTCCTTGAGAGGGGCTGGACTCTCTATCACTCTGGAGTTGCCCCCGGTGAGAGGCGCCGAGCGGGTGTGGGTATACTTATTGCCCCCCGACTTGGAGCCTGTACATTGGGGTTTACCCCGGTGGACGAGAGGGTAGCCTCCCTTCGCCTTCGGGTGGGGGGACGGGTCCTAACTGTTGTTTGTGCGTATGCACCGAGCAGCAGTTCGGAGTACCCACCCTTTTTGGAGTCCCTGGAGGGGGTGCTAGAGGGCATACCTTCTGGGGACTCCCTCGTTCTGCTGGGAGACTTCAATGCTCATGTGGGCAATGACAGTGAGACCTGGAAGGGCGTGATTGGGAGGAATGGCCCCCCCGATCTGAACCCGAGCGGTGTTTTGTTATTGGACTTCTGTGCTCGTCATGGATTGTCCATAACGAACACCATGTTCAAGCATAGGGGTGTTCATATGTGCACTTGGCACCAGGACACCCTAGGCCTCAGTTCGATGATCGACTTTGTGGTCGTGTCGTCGGACTTGCGGCTACATGTCTTGGACACTCAGGTGAAGAGAGGGGTGGAGCTGTCAATTGATCACCACCTGGTGGTGAGTTGGCTTCGATGGTGGGGGAGGATGCCGGTCAGGCGTGGTAGGCCCAAACGTGTTGTGAGGGTCTGCTGGGAACGTCTGGCAGAGCCCCCTGTCAGAAGAAGCTTCAACTCCCACCTCCGGCAGAACTTCGACCACATCCCGAGGGAGGTGGGGGACATTGAGTCCGAATGGGCCATGTTCCGTGCCTCTATTGTTGAGGCAGCTGACCGGAGCTGTGGCCGTAAGGTGGTCGGTGCCTGTCGTGGCGGCAATCCCCGAACCCGTTGGTGGACACCGGCGGTGAAGGATGCCGTCAAGCTGAAGAAGGAGTCCTACAGGACCCTTTTGTCCTGTGGGACCCTGGAGGCAGCTGATAGGTACCGGCAGGCCAAGCGGAATGCGGCTTTGGTGGTTGCTGAGGCAAAAACTCGGGCGTGGGAGGAGTTTTGGGAGGCTATGGAGAACGACTTTCGGACGGCTTCGAGGAGATTCTGGTCCACCATCCGGCGTCTCAGGAAGGGGAAGCAGTGCAGTGTCAACACTGTATATGGTGGGGATGGTGCGCTGCTGACCTCGACTCGGGACATTGTGGGTCGGTGGGGGGAGTACTTCGAAGACCTCCTCAATCCCATTAACATGCCTTCCAATGAGGAAGCAGAGCCTGGGGACTCAGAGGTGGGCTCCCCCATCTCTGGGACTGAGGTCACCGAGGTGGTTAAAAAACTTCTTGGTGGCAGGGCCCCAGGGGTGGATGAGATATGCCCGGAGTTCCTCAAGGCTCTGGATGTTGTAGGGCTGTCTTGGTTGACACGCCTCTGCAACATCGCATGGACATCAGGGACAGTGCCTCTGGATTGGCAGACCGGGGTGGTGGTCCCCCTCTTTAAGAAGGGGGATCGGAGGGTGTGTTCCAACTACAGAGGGATCACACTCCTCAGCCTCCCTGGAAAAGTCTATTCAGAGGTCCTGGAGAGGAGGGTCCGTCGGATAGTCGAGCCTCGGATTCAGGAGGAACAGTGTGGTTTTCGTCCTGGTCGCGGAACAGTGGACCAGCTCTACATCCTTAGCAGGGTCCTGGAGGGTGCATGGGAGTTTGCCCAACCAGTCTACATGAGTTTTGTGGACTTGGAAAAGGCATTCAACCGTGTCCCTTGGGGAATCCTGTGGGGGGTACTCCAAGAGTATGGGGTACCGGACCCCCTGATAAGGGCTATTCGGTCCCTGTACGATCGGTGCCAGAGCTTGGTCCGCATTGCCGGCAGTAAGTCGAACCCGTTTCCAGTGAGAGTTGGACTCCGCCAGGGCTGCCCTTTGTCACCGATTCTGTTCATAACTTTTATGGACAGAATTTCTAGGCGCAGCCAGGGCATTGAGGGGGTCCGGTTTGGTGGGCTCAGGATTGGGTCACTGCTTTTTGCAGATGATGTTGTCCTGTTTGCTTCATCAGGCCGTGATCTTCAGCTCTCTCTGGATCGGTTCGCAGCCGAGTGTGAAGCGGCTGGGATGAGAATCAGCACCTCCAAATCCGAGACCATGGTCCTCAGCCGGAAAAGGGTGGAGTGCCCTCTCAGGGTTGGTAGCGAGATCCTGCCCCAAGTGGAGGAGTTCAAGTATCTCGGGGTCTTGTTCACGAGTGAGGGAAGAATGGAACGTGAGATCGACAGGCGGATCGGTGCGGCATCCGCAGTAATGCGGGCGCTGCATCGGTCTGTCGTGGTGAAAAAGGAGCTGAGCCGCAAGGCGAAGCTCTCAATTTACCAGTCGATCTATGTTCCTACTCTCACCTATGGTCATGAGCTATGGGTAGTGACCGAAAGAACGAGATCGCGAATACAAGCGGCTGAAATGAGTTTCCTCCGCAGGGTGTCTGGGCTTTCCCTTAAAGATAGGGTGAGAAGCTCAGTCATCCAGGAGGGGCTCAGAGTAGAGCCGCTACTCCTCCGCATCGAGAGGAGTCAGATGAGGTGGCTCGGGCATCTGATCAGGATGCCTCCTGGACGCCTCCCTGGTGAGGTGTTCCGGGCACATCTAACCGGGAGGAGGCCCCAGGGAAGACCCAGGACACGCTGGAGGGACTATGTCTCTCGACTGGCCTGGGAACGCCTTGGGATTCTCCCGTAAGAGCTAGAAGAAGTGGCCGGGGAGAGGGAAGTCTGGGCATCTCTGCTCAAGCTGCTGCCCCCGCGACCCGACCTCGGATAAGCGGGAGACAATGGATGGATGGATGGATGGATACTTCAGAGTGAGCTGGAGGTCATTGTCTGATGACCAAGAGATGCAACCTTTCGGTTCTCAAATGGCACACCCCCCAGACCTTGGTTCTGCCTTGTTATCCAGTCCATAAAATTCATGAAGACAAGCAGTGGAAAGTTGAAATCTAAGTGGAGTCCAAAACCTTTGAATCAGTATATAACCTTTAAAAACAATAAAACTGCAGCATGTACAACTATACCTTTTATATTACTGCCTGTTGTAACTCTTGTATATTTTTTTTCATTCCATTACCTGCTCTTCAAACTCAATTGCAAAGTCAGACTAGGTTTGTCTCCTCAATTTTCATTTTTGAGTTTTTCAACATTAATGTTTTTATGCCTCCTCAGAAATTAAATTTTTAGATTTTGTTTTTGTTTGTTTTAAGAAGACATAAGAGAACAGCGTTTAAAGTGTTTTTGAGAAGTAACTTTGAGTATCCAGGCTTTCTTTCTGTATAGGTTTTGGCTAGACACCTATTTTATTAGATAATCTCCCTACTGCTTATCTATTGTTGATTATTTAAACTTTGTTCTAAATTCTTGTGCCTATCCATCAATCAATTTTCAAACCCGAAATTATAGTTGTGAAGGAGCCAGCACCTGTCCCAAAAACATTTAGTTCAAGATAAGATCCAGCCCCATCACACAGTGCAGTCATGCATACACCAAACTAACACCCATGCAGAGCCAATTTAGACTGAAATTAACCTAACAGCCATACCTTTGCTATGTAGGAAGACAACTTGGGTACACAGAGAACAATCCATATAAATACATGGAGAATGTGCAAACTCTAAACAAGAGTGATATTTAAACACAGTCTACAGGAGCTATGGAACAGCATCCCTATCCAATGAACCATTCTGTTTCCCCTATGAAGTTTACAAATTATACAGTATTTCTAGCTATTAAAACAGTTTACTTTTCATGTATCTTGTAATCTTATTGGTTATACAGTAATGATTCTAAATAAATCTGAAGCTGCTTGCAATTCTCTAGTCTCATTCTGCTTTTACGTCCACGGAAAAATTACTTACATCAACTTAAAGCATGTTTTTGTCTGTCTGTATATAACATTGGTCTCTGGGATTCATTTATTGGCATTATCTATGTCTGTAAAAAATACTCCCTGAAAGTGAAGCATCTGTCTTGCTATTAAATTATCATTGCTTTCCTGTTTTGAATCAGAAAGTGGTGCTTCTTCAAGATGAGTTTGTTATACACTGCTGTTTTCATGATTTGTGCATTGTGTTCCCATCTGTTGTGAAGAAGCCAAATAAATAAATAAAAAAAGTAAAAATAGCACTCTGAAATAGAGTATTCATTATGCAGGAGAATCAATGTTTTTTTCAGACTGTAAGACAGTACAAAATATATGTCTGATTTAACTTCCATCACTGTTAGTTATACAAGTCTTGCATCTTACATCTCACTTCTTGAAGTGCAACAATATTACACAACCTTTATTTTGATACTCATTGTATATATTTTCAAACTTGCTCAATCAATTTCAGCAACATAGAGTCTAAGTCACTAACACTGAACATTGCAACACAGTGAGCAGATGTTCACTCACTTATAATCAGCGGTTAAGAATAATAGCATGTCTTCGGATTGTAGAAGATGAAATTAACATAAAAACTTTAGCGCCTCACCAATGTAAGGTAGCATGCTGCCCAGGCTGGATAATTTTTTGTAAGTATTCCAGTTTACCAGTTTTCTAACAGATCTTTTATAAAAATGTAAACATTCATGATAAAATACACTTATTGGTACTTGTGTTAAACACATTCTTTGCATTGCTGAAGGGTTCTAGTTCATTAAATTAGACAGTATTATGAAGCATGATGAAAGTGAATTAGCTAGGACTAGTACCTCACTTTTTCTATTCACATTGCAAATGGCTTGAGAGGGTTTGGTTCTCTGTGTAAGTGTGCTCTTAGATGGACCTGTCCCCCATTGAAGCATTACTTCCTGCCTATTGGAATAGGCTCCAGCCCTCACACCCAGAATTGGATTAAGTGGGCTTTGGTAATAGATGTTTACAGAGTATTACTCAAATGACTTATTTACAGAGATGGAATTATAGAGTATAATCTTAATAAAAAACTCTCAGTAACAAAATGTCACTTCCAACTGCTCTTTTGATGTCTATCTGCTATGCTGTAACATTTCTTGTAATGAATCCATTAACTGCAACAAACCCACCAGTAAAGGTCACTTGCATAATAACATAAATACTAAATTCTTATAGCAAATGCATCTTTATGATGCAATTATAATAAGTTACTGAAAACAGATAACAGAAATTTCCATATTTTTAACCAAAAGGGTTATAAAAATATAGAAGGCACAAAATTATGAAATTACCAGAATCAGGATTTTAGTGGTGTAACATTCTTGGTTAAATAACTCTAAATATCTTGTATTTACTTGAAGTTAAGTTCAATAATTGACCAATGGCAAAACATCTGTTGTTATCCCTCGAATGTGTGCTGTGAATAGGTCAGTAGCAGAAATATCTTATAAATATAAACTTTAACTTCTTATTTTTTATCAATATATTTGAAATGTAATTAATTGATTTTCGGTTAATACACAGTAATCATGAATGTTGGACACAAATGTAATAAATAAACATTTTTGGTTTCCTTTTTGTCTCTCTGTTCAGTATATATTTATTTTAGACTACTGTCATTTCTCCATTTTTTAAGAACGTTAACAGTTTGTCAGAGTATGGCCATGTTTCACTAATACGTTTTTAACATAACATTCAATTAAATAAATTTCTTCTTATTAAGTACACTTTCAATTATGAGCTAAGCAAACTGTACAATAATTAAAAAGTACAACATAAACCAAAACATAATGCATCCAATGACTTGGGTTTGAATCTTGTCCAATGATGTCTGTGTGAATGTCTTAAGTGTGCACATCTCTCCATGACCGCATGGATTTCTTCCCAATATCCTCAAATTGTCCATGTTAGGTTAATTGGCAACTCTAAATTTATCCCAGTGTGAGTGTGTGTGTGTGTGTGTGTGTGTGCATGTGCAGGGCCAGTTTTACCATTTAAGCAAAGTAGGTGGTCGTCTAGGGTAACAAAATTTAGAGGGTATCATTTTTTTAATAATACAGATCCTGACTTATGGGCACTCTAAGTCTGTACACCTGGCGGACTCTCATTAACCCTGTTATATAATTTTATGTTATTTTTGCATACTACCAATCTTTGATCTTAATGTCTATGACCTATACACAAGCCCTTTACATGTGGTCTTCCAAATCCCACCCTGTTTCTTAGAGTTTCTTTTTATGCAAAATGTCCTTCTTTCTTTAGTCTCATGTTAAACTTGGTCGCTTTTCATTTCTTACTCTGAATGTGGTCTTTGTGATCCACCACCAGTGAATTCACACTTTTTTTTTAATGTGAAGCCATCCAATTGTCACACATATTAATGTAGGCATAAGTAAATATATATTGTTTAAGCTACAAATTCTCAGATGGCTTGCTGTCATTCAACTTTATGTGTTGACCACGTCACCTAACATGAGCACTTTTACAGGTGGTCTTCCAATTCCAGGGTACAATGTATGTCCTTTATGCCGAATGTCCTAGCTTTATTTTCTTCAGGTGCAAGTTCAAACATTTTCTTTTGTGTTAATACTGTTTGACATGCAGCAAGTTTGTTCTATATCTTATTTTCCATCCACATCTTAACGTTGGGTTGGCAGATTTTAGATACATGTATTTTTCTTTAATATTTTGCAAGCACAATGTATTGACACTATAAGCAGCTTTAAAGGGCCATTTATCTGCCTGCTATGAATCCTCACAGTATTTAACTGCACCTCATAAGGAACAACTTTACACCAAGGCTGAGGTTCTTTTTTTTGCAGAACTGGTCAGCAAACTCATACAACTTTGGCAGTTCTTGAATTGCATATTTACTACCTATGCATATTAAGCCAGTTTTATATTACTATGATTATTGTTGTTATTCTGTTTTAGTATTAATGTAAATAATTTCTGAAATTAATCAAATTACAGAAAAAAATCTATTATAAAATGTAGCAGTCAGTTGTGTGGTTTTTATAATATACTATAGATAAACCACATACTGTACATAACAATAGTTATATGCATATCCTTATGATTCATATATATCTCAGCAATCTTATGAGTTGGTGGGGAGAGTTTGGGGGTGCCTTTTACAGTTTTGCTTACAGCAAAAAGGCTAGAGCCCGGCCCTGTGTACTGTATATCCATGTGTGTTTGTGTTTGTGAGAGAGTGGACCCTGAAATGTGCTGGTGTCCTGTCCTGCACATACTCATACATGGTCAGTTTGTAATTGCCAGTTAATTTAATGTGTGCGTCCCATGGATAAAAAACAAAAACCAGAGTACCCACAGCAAAAGCCCACACAGATCATGCAGACCCCAGAAAGACAACAACCAAATATGGGATTTGATCCTGAAATGCTAGATCCAACATACACAGCAGTTAGCACTACACCATCATGCCAACTGGTAATAAGTCTGTAAATCTGTTCACTTCAATGCTAACTTATTAAAGAGAAAAACAGTATGCAACTAAAGCCTGTCAGTTAAACTGTATTTCGTTATAACTGATTAGTGAGTTTACAGGCACTGTTCAGAATGTGTCATAAAACAAAAAAGAAGGATTACATTCATTATAAAAGAAGGCATAATTTGTGTATTACACATGTATATTGCACATTTTTTCTTTATTATGTATCTTTATGCATTGCTTATCCATATTAAAAGTGTAGCACTTACATATTTGCCCTTTAAGCATTTACTTTCCCTTTTGCTACAGAATATTCTTTTAATCTTGATCTTCCTGTTCCCTTTTCACTGTTTTTTTCCCTTAATTTTACTTGCATTTTGTTTGCCTACTTCCACAAGGTGTAAAACCAAATTCTTCATTCAATAGCCTCCTTTTATACTTTCTGTGATTAATACTGTCTGTAGCCTTTCTGGTCACTTTCATATTTGTGATTTGTATTTCAGAAGAATGTGAGCCATTATGTACAGTAATAATAATAATAATACATTACAGTATGGATCCTTTAACATTTCTGTGCCTTATATACAATATAATAATATATTGTGAAGACTGAATATTTCTGTGTTTTTGTATGTTTTTTTCCTTCGTTACTTACTACAAGAGAGAGGCATTATAATATGAATAATTCATCTTAAATCTTTTTCCTGTGGTGTAGTAAAACAATGGCGTAATGTAGTTTTTATTTCTGCTTATTTTGCAACCTGGGCATCTCAGCAGTTCTGACAAAAGTCAACATACTGGTAGCAACATTTAACCAGTAGAGCATACTCAAAAACATTATTTTGCTTATGTTACATTTTTTGCAAAGCAGCATTCACAAATCTCTAGGAAACTGGATGAAATATAGCATTTTAGTCTGAACACTTTGATTACCTGCACAAGTGTTTTAGATGACTGATCTTGTGATTAGTATTTTGCGGTGTGCTTTAAACTGTTAAGATTAGAAGTGTTCATTCTTGCAGTTTCTGCTCATTTCATTTTTATAAATTACTTTTTTATTTCATATACAGTAGAGGCTGTAGCTGAGTTAGAAAGAAAGAACTTGATATTTACACATAACTTGTACAGAGTGCGGTTATGTAGCTGTTATATATTTTGAATCAAGCTGTTAAGTATTATAGCTTATTTTAATGATGTTCTGATCTTGTTAAATACTGTTTTGAATTACATGCAGAATGCTGTAAAATTTTTTGTATAAAAGCCCATCAGATATATCACTTTTTCCCTACTAGCTCTTGGTAATGGTCTTGCTAGCTGAAAAGTAATATATGTGTTTAGGCAGCTGTCTTTACCTCTCACTTACTGTGTGTTTTTTTTTTTGCATTCTCATCTTTAATGAGACCATACAAGCAGCAGAAGTTCACAGAGAAATATGCAGTATGTCAGTTCATTGGACCAAAACTCACCTTTCTATTTAAGCATAAGTTAAAATCTGTCATTTTTATTAGCAGTGTAAGTAGAGGTTTTAATGAGGAATTATAATATTGGACATTTAATGACTTCCATTGGCTTAATCAAATTAATTCAGACACTTAATAAATTAAGTGATAACATGCTTAGTCATACTTTTCTTAACTTTTAGCACATTAAGTTAATAGGTGTCAAGAATCCTTGGAGATTTTTTTTTTTTTTTTTTTTTGCATGGTCAGGTCAGGGTGGATTAAAAAGCAAACAGCAGTTAGATGTTGTAGTTTGCAACTTACCATAAGGCTATTTAATTCTTGGCACATTTCTTTGCATTTGTGGTACTGTCTGCTTTATTACTCATCACTCTTTACTCATTAATACTCTCATAAATGCATACTTCACTTAAAATAGCTAATAGCTCTGCTCTCTGCTTTGTTCAGATTGAAAAATGTTTAACCATCTTTCAAATTTTAGTATTTTGATTATTTCTTCATTGCAACAAAGATTTTCTAAATATGGTACTCAAAATAGTTTATACAAAAAAGTTGAATTGATTGGGATGTATGATTTATTATACTTCACGTTGCCTTCTGCTTAAAGCATTTGTAATCCCTGGCAGTGATTTTCCTGAAACACCAATGGCTTATTGCTTTACTCCAGTACACATGATTAATTAACAAGCCCAAGTGTTTGCTGCTGACAGCTTGGTTGCCATGGCAATTTGGTCTTGAGCTTGTCTCCTACACTGTGTAATTGTTACAAAAAATTCAGCTCATCCACATACATGTGCACAGAGCTGTACATTACCTGATATATTGTTGTAAACCAGCAGGGGGACCAAGTAGTTTTCTTGTTCTGTTTTCCTTTAATTAATTGATATTTCAAATGATATGCTTTGCATTGTATTTTGCTGCTTGATGATCATTAAAAGAGGGTTACAAATTTGCCTTTCTTAAAGCAAAAGCATGACATGAACAGTATGAATAACAACAAGGATGTGAGGTCTTGGATAGAAGAATGTTCTGTTACAAGCTTTCATTTTGTTTATTGAAGTGAAAGATATGGAAGGCGTGGTGTAACCTTCCCTAAATTTAGTCTTATTGTTTTCTTGTAGGAATTACACTTCAGACCTCCTGAAAATAGAGTCAATAATTTTAATGAATTATTAGAACAAAACATTTTTTAAGTGTTGGGCATGACTTTAAAATTGTTACAATTTTTTGAATCATCATAAAGCAAACTAGCCATTCCCAACGGAAATCACAGAATGTTCGACAGTTCCAGTCTAAATAATAGAAATCACTACTCAGTTAAATGTATATTTAAAGCACTCTGATTTGAAAGCAGTCCAAGTAACATTGTTGTTGAAGCTCACAGCCTAAATATGGAATACCCACAGCACATACAGCTCCTCTTCTACTACGCCTCATGGTTAATTTAACATTACAGTTTAAAATTAATTAATATGAATTAATTATATTGTTTACATGCATTCTGCTCATGATAGACTTTGGTAGTAGTCTGATAATATTTAAAACTAAAAATTGTAACCCTAACTGCAATCTATTTATTAAGTGAACAGAACAGCAATACAATACACATAAATTGATCTTTTATCAAAAATGATTGTGTGAAAAGCTATATATACAGTATTTCTGTGATCTCATTTTTGCATAACATATACAGTATATAGGGGGGAATCCCAATGTAACAAAATTCATGGGACCATAAAAATATTTTGTAATAATGGAAATTTTGTTATAACAAATATGGGAAAAATATGTATATTATTGTTACTGGGGTCGTCAGTGATTCACCATGTCTAATGGCAGCGGCACAAGGACATCTCCGTAGCTGCTCTACTGCATCTGGTAAACAGTAAACCAAGGGCAAAGTAATTGGTTGTCCTCTACAGGATAGGCTTACTGCATAACATGCTTTTTGCACAGTGTTTACAACATTTAACACCAGACTGTGACCTTCTCTTTCTCGCAACCTCCTGGTCTGCCTCAGTGGTGTTTCCAAGCCACTGGTGTTTTTCTATTCTGAAGATGGGGGCTAAAACAGGACGATTGACTTAACAGATCCTAATTTGAATGAAGTCTCAAGACTGTACCTGCCTTCTCTATACAGTAATAAAGTATCTGTATTTTCCTTGGAAACCTGGACGTACTTTCCTGTCTCTTGCACAACTCAGTGACCCAAGCTTTGCAATATATGTATAAACAAACAGCACTTTTTAAACTGCAAAAAATATTTTATTAGAAAATGAGATTTACATGTAACTTTTATTCAGAATTCGGCTGTATCTGTATGATGTCACACCTACACTCTGGCCAAGCCTCTCTGAGACTGCCCAAGACCGGAAATTTTGCAACAGACTGTCACTTTCTTTTGGTCTAACAAAAAAGAGACAGCATGCTGCAGAGTCCTTGAGACTCAATGAAACTCATAAACACAGCATTAAGTATTTAAGATTTATTATCTCATTATTATTTCCAGTGTTCATTTTTGATTGAATAAAACATTAATTGTACTGAAATTTACATTGTTAAAACAAAATCCATTAAACATGATATATTAACATTTTTCGGGGCCCACAAAAAGTATTCATTTTTCTGAAAATTTCATTACTGCGGTATTTGCTATGAAGTGATTTGACCTGTATGTGTGCATGTATATATGTATATGTATAGTAAGAGAATGACAAGACAATGAAAAAAATGTGGGGTCCAACCCGGTACCCTGTATGCTTGAATTGCAATGCAAAAAAAAAAACGGTAAAGATCAAAGTGAACGGACATTGGAAGTGATGTCAGCAATATCCTAGCTGTCAATCATCCAGTCTGCAGAGGGAGGAAAAGAGAAAGGCATTGAAACTCAACGCCAACTCCTGATGTGGTGGTATAATTACAGTCACTAGATCCCTTCAACTGTCACTTATGCACACATGCATGACTAAAAGTATATATAAAAGGCAAAGCTCACTGCCTTATCACAAAAAACATTTTTCCTGTTTAATTAAAAAGCTTAATTTGGCAAGATTGTACATCTAGGACAGTAGGTATCCATTAAAAAGAAAATTTTGATATATTAATTTTTAAGGATAAAAACAAAATCTACAACAGAAAACAGAAATTTAGTAATTATTGTCAATAATAATGCTGTTTCTAGTAAACTACACTAATCCTTTGATGAGATGAAGCCTGGACAGACACAGTGCAAGTTGGCTGTTTGTAGCCTTCCAGTTTATATAAATTTAGGCCACTAGCACAAGGAATTGGAGGGGCACATGAAGAGTGCCTCTGGCCAACTGAGTGGACTGATGAGTGAACAAGAAAATAACACAAGATATTTGGCATGGAGTGTGATCATACGAAGCTAAAGTATGGTGGTTAGCAAATGCGCTATAAAGTTTGAGTCCAGGTGCCTGCCACTGTGGCTCTGTGCAAAGGTCACTACAATACATTTAAAGGGACAAAACAACCGTAGATTTAAAAATGTTCAATTCATTGAATGAGCCACATAAATTTGCAGCCTGTAAACAACATTCCTATTTGTAATAAGTTCAAGTAAATACAATTCAGGGTTAGAACTTTATTATTTGCCTATGGCTTTCGGCATAAAATCATATTAACAAAAAAAAAAAATACAGAAAAATACAGAAGCAAAGAAGCTTGAGTGAATGATATAAACAAATGAAATATAATAATAATAATAATAATAATAATACTATAATACTGGATTCCCACACACCCCAAGTGAACATGTGACTACTTATAAACCTGAAAGAAATTCAGCAGTGAACAGAGTAAAAAAATCTGAAGTGGAATCTAGTTGGCTTGCTACCTTAATGTGATTCATAAACAGTGAACATTGCAAGCTTATATTTATCATTTGCTATCATTTTAATTGACTTTCTATCATTTTTTTCCATATGCTAGCACCGTTTCAAATTGTATATTGCTTTTAATTTAAATCCTACAAAGCTTTGTAATGGTTCAAGTTTTACATTAAATTGTAATTGAAGCTACCATTTTACAGAATGCCCTACAGGAGAAAAAATATTTATAGGTCTTTTGGCCTTGTAATCTCTACAGACTTTGTGTTTTTTTTTCCTTTACATCTTATCTGCTTATCTGGAGTTTGTCTTGTTTTCTCCATCCTCCTGGCCATCTAACCTTATCATCGTATTTATCTTCAGAGATTTACAATAGAATATTTTTGAAATTGCCCTGCGGTGGGCTGGCGCCCTGCCCGGGGATTGTTTCCTGCCTTGCGCCCTGTGTTGGCTGGGATTGGCTCCAGCAGACCCCATGACCCTGTAGTTAGGATATAGCGGGTTGGATGATGGATGGATGGATATTTTGGAAATTCACTTTTCTACTATTTATATATTTATGTTACTGTATGTAAGCCCATATTGATTTATTTGTGTTATGTATTCTTTTTTTTTACTTAATTTAATTTGTTTTTCTTTTTTTGTGACTATTTCCTTGACTTTTTTTAAAGCACTTTGAGGTTAGGTGGATTGATGATGCTAAATTGGCCCAAGTGAGTGCGTGCATGTGTGTGAATGTGTTCCCCTGCAATAGAAAGTGCCCTGTCCAGGGAAATAAATGTTGTTGTTGTTGTTAATAACGGCAAGAATGTTTTACTCATTGGCAATTGTATATAGCATGTTCAAGAATAATGTAATCGAGTGAAAAGATAATATTAGCTCCTGGTTAAAGAATAAATTAGTAAAATAAACGTACAAATAGTACTTCTGATACAACTGATTAACTGACAGCACTATCTATCAGTATACAGTATATGTATGAAAATATGTATATGTACATATTTAACAGAGAATGTTGGGTGTTGCAGTTTGGGCCCTGATGTTTGTTTACTACTGATGGCAATTTATCTATAGTTAATGATATGTGAAATTGTAAATAAAAAGTACATCACCTTCCCAATGATCCCTGTTAAAAAGATGGTTACGGTTATTCATATTTCTGTTGCAGTATACACACTTAATAATGTAGCCAATGACAAGAGATGCATAGGTGGTTCATCTTCTTCATTCACAGTACAGACCACTAGTTTATTCAGCACATATATCCTGGTACAGGATCCTAACAGTACACATTTTGCCATAAACAGAAATGTTCAAAATAATACTAAAAAAATGGTGCATTAACATGTACTTTTGTATAGTTTAATTTCTGTATCAACACACAAATGAATACTGTAGTGCCTCCCCAGATATCTTCCAGCCACAGCCAGAAACTGAGCCATTGTCTCCACCTTTTTTGTGGTTCCTTCTGTTAATGTGAAATTGATCTGCAATGCCAAACAAATTTTGGAGAAAAGTGTAGCTGTAATATTCCTGTAATGTTGATATAGCATTTACGACCGATGTCTTGGGCTCAAATACTCAATGGAGTAATCCATACATTTTGTAACCCAATACAACAAGCATTGTACAATAATATTGAAAGTGATCAGATCTTTCTTTGTACTGTAGGTTGTCTGTTGGGCTACATTTTTGTCATTGCATCAAGGCTGCTTATGGCAAGTTATCAAGATTCCTCTTTTTACTTAACATCTTGCATCCTTGAACAGTTCCAAAACAGTGAATATCTACAGTGAGTCCAGGCACCTTATTTCCAGTTATGTCTTAGATGTTAGAATATTTAAAAAGAGACTGATGCTGTGACAGTGAAAATACACAGTACTATACACCATATTTCTGTTATTAATGTTACATGACTTATTTGAGAAGCCACCCTACACATTTTGCAGTCATTTTGTCCAGCGATGATCTGTGAGGGTTGATACCAGAAATCACAGAAACTGTTGCAAAAACCGAACTACTAAACTGTGAAGGATGTCAAAAGGAAAGAATAGTTAGAAGTCCATGAGTGAAAGATTTACTTCTACCAAAAAAGATGCACAGCTGTTAATTGCGTCAAAAGGTGACTTGCTTTAAGATGATAATCAAAAGACATTCACAACCAAGAGAACACAATGAAGTTGTTTAGTTTTTGGAGCTGTAATTTCAGATGGCAAATTGTGCCTTCCGGTGTTATAATATTCCTAGCAGCAGTGCAGCATGTCTTAACAAAACAGGCACAAATTGGTGATGTGGCATACTCAAAAAACAATAGAATTATATTTACTTTAAGTTATGAATACAAAACACCCTTGCATTAATATTCCCCAGTGTTCAAAACTTTTATAAAACCACAACAGAGCAGGCAAAGAACTGTATTTTGAGAAAATAAATGAACATGATGTCCCAAATCATTCACAGTGCTGTATGATTCACAGGAAGAGTTGTGAGTAACCTGAATTTAGATTGCCACATCAAAAATATATACTCATGACTTAACTTATTTCTGGAAGCATTAGCAAACCACGTAAAAATGCTTCTTACATTTTCATACCTTGTTTGCACGAATAAAAAATTCTGGTGCTTTAATAAAGCAATTAAGACTCTGTTACTTTGATTCAAAGCCAGCATTGTCATTTAGGCATGGATTGTCACCAAGTAACCAGACCTGGCTTACCATCTCTATTTAGTTTTTTTTTCAAGCAATTCTTACTTCTATAGTAATTTGAATCCAATCTTAATTAAACAGTCTATTATTTTTAATTCTTTCCTTAAGGTCTGTTGTTATCATTCTTTCCTATAAAGACTGCTGTGGCTGCTGTACTAAGATACGTTTGTGCACTTACTAGACAAGAGCTACAGTACTAAAGGAGAACTCAGGTCTTTTTAGTTTATAAAATGCCAAAGAGAGCAATATATAGAATACCTCAATATTGATTAAATTTATATAGATACATCAGAGTGCTTGTGATATCAGACAAGTAGGGAAGAATCTCACTGTACTCTCTGCATTTTACATTATAACATACTTAAGTTGCAATTCTAGAAGGCAGTGCAAACAGTAATTAGTGTAGTGTTTAATTGACCAAGGTTCTTTTCAGCAGACTACATCTGGCACAACTACTAGGAAAGGTTGAAATCTATATCTCAAAATACCCAGACTTTTTTAATGTAATGTTTGTGACTGAAGGAAAAAAATCAGTCAATACAAAGATGGCAAGCACATTTGTATCACTGCCCTTTATTAATATGCATTATCACACATCAAGAATTTTTCACAGGTTGTTTGCTTTATGAGAACTGAACTGTGTTTACATACAAATTATGTAAAATTCACATTTCATAGGCACTGGAAAAGAATTGTGTCAGCTTCAAGAAGGAGAGGTTTTGTTTATTTGCTTTATAATATTTTTTAAACTCAGATCCCTTATTATTTACATAACAAAGCTTAATGCTACAGCATAAGATGCAGTGTACACCATCAGTTGGCTTTCAGAATTAACTAAGTCCACCTCACTCTTTGGTCTAAAAAAACAAGTTACAAAGAAACTTAGAAACTGGGTTAGTGTAGTTAGTCTGCACCTACACTTGGTGAGAAGCACTGTGCAAGAACAACATAGTTTGTACTGTTGTAATATATTTCTGAGGTGGCAATGACAGATTGGCCAACTAGCTCTGTGAAAAGGATTACTTGTGTTCTGTTTTGTGTAGTGTATTTCTCCCATTTTTTGACCCCCTATTGCATGGTCAACCTACCTGGAAGGGAGTCTGTCTCTAAATTGCTTTTCCCAAGATGTACTCCACTTTGTTCCCTAAGATTTTTTTTTTTGTTGTTTTTTCTTGTCTTCTTTGGGAGTCAAGACTGAGGTGCTGTCAAAAAAACTGGGCCTGTTGAAGCCGCACTGAGGTATTCCTTGTGTGATATTTTGGCTATACAAGAAATAAATTGTTGTTTTTGAAAAGATCAAGAACTATACTCAGAAAAAAAGTTCAAATGAAGCAGTAAATAAGGCATGCATACAGAAAAACACCCCAGCAGCAATGCATCACTTACTGTATATGTGAAGTGTCAGGTGATGGGTACACTGAGTTTGAGTTTAGTGTGCCATGTACTTACTGCACACTGGTGCTATTTTTGAACTTTCAGTATGATTTTGGCATTGCTTTATCAAAAATATGTTTCTCAACTTACAAAATGGGTTATGTTTTCATGGAAGCTTCTCTCTAGCTGACACCTTCTACAGCTATCTGGACTGATATTGTGAATTATGAACATAACAGATTATATTGTACAACATTCTGTTGTGACTGGGGTTCAAGTCTGTCATAGAAGGCTATTTAAAACACAAAATCTTGGAGCTCAACCTTGTTCTTTTATTCTTCTCAAGATCTAGTTATACTTCTTTCAGAGACAAATTTGGCCTCCCTAAATAAATAAACAAAATTACAGATTTATGGAAGAAACAAACAAGCATGCACATTAAAAGGTTATTACAACATACACGAGAACAGGTCATTCAGCTCCACTTAATTCTTCCAAAATAACATCAAGTCTTGTTTTGAAGGTCCCTAAAATACTACTGTCTACACCACTACTTGGTACATTATTTCATGTGTCTAGGGTTTTCAGTGTGAAGAAAAACTTCATAATGTTGGTGTGAAATTTACACTTAACAAATTTCCAACTGTGTCCCTGTGTTCTTAAAGTAACAGTCTTGATCCACTGTACCAATTCCTTTCATAATTTAATAACACTTCAATAATAATAATAACACTTCAATCATGTCACCTGTTAATCTCCTTTTGCTTAAACTGAAAAGGCTCAGCTGTTTTAATCTTTCCTCCTAACTCATGCCCTGCACTCATGGTATCAGCCTAGTTGCTCTTCTGTGGACTTCTTCTAGCAATTCTATATCTTTTTTGTATCCTGTAAACCAAAACCACACACAGTACTCCAGATGAGGACTAACCAGTGTGTTACAATGCTTGAACATAACCTCTTTGACATCATGAAGAGTATTTACACGTCATGGCATGCAAATTCTAAGGTGATACATTTTACTGTAGGCAAACTGAGCACAGCATCATTAGTGATTTCCTTGGTAGAGTTATATGTTCAGGTATTAAAGAAACTCAAAGACAGAAGAAAATTACAAGGACAAAAAACACCCAGATTCAGATACGTATTTTGACTTTGGTCAAGAAATGTGACAATATTTGACTGTATATGAAAAAATAATCCTTATAAGGTAAAAAAAAAGATAATGGATTTAAACATTTTAACAAGGTTAAAAATTCCTAAAATTATATTCACCATATTTTCTGATTTTGTTTTAAATTATTAAACTGTAATTTACCAGGTTCCATAAGATTTTTTTTTCCATGTAAAATCAAACAACACTATTTGCAAGTAGTACCATACCATACCATACCATATTTATTTGTTGAGCGCTTAAAAACACAGCATTACAACCGACCAAAGCGCTGTACAGTTAAAACAAATAGGACTAAAAACAAAATATTAAAAGCAAACATTAAGAGAGAATTTGAACTAAGAAACTAAAAACAGGTCAGAGGACCAAATAAAATAGAGAAAATAGTGAAAAACAAGTAGAAAATGAAACAAGTTAAGAATTAAAAGCCAATGTGAAGAAGTGCGTTTTTAAGCATAATTTGAATGTGGCAACTGAAGTGGCTTGCCTAACCACTAAGGGTAGGGAGTTCCAGAGCCTGGGTGCACCGACGGAGAAAGCCCTTTCACCACGAGCTTTGAAACGTGCCTTGGGAACGTTTAGAAGCAGCTGATCTGCGGATCTAAGAACGCGAGGGGGATTGTATCGATGGAGCAAAACACTCAAATAGGCGGGGGCTAGACCATTTAATGCCTTATAAGTTAGGAGGAGTATCTTAAAATCGATTCTGAATCTAACCGGCAGCCAATGTAAGGTTTTTAAAATTGGAGTGATATGTTGGCCTCTGCCACTCCCTGTTAGAAGCCTTGCAGCCGCATTTTGAACCAGTTGTAGTCTAGAAAGAGTGGCTTTGCTGATACCATAAAGGCAGGAATTAGAGTAATCAAGCCGGGACGTAATAAATGCATGGATTACTGATTCCAGGAGATGGTTAGACAGAATAGGCTTGAGTTTGGCGATATGCCTGAGCTGGAAAAAACAGGATTTTACTGTGCTGTTGACTTGAGCATCCATTTTCAGGAACGAATCCATTTTGATTCCGAGATTAAAGACAGACGAAGTTACTGGAGTGGGAAGAGAGTCGAGGCCAAAAGATGGAATCTGTTTGTAGTCGGGACTAAAAACAATGACCTCGGTTTTTGAATCATTCAGGTGAAGGAAATTTACAGCCAGCCAATCCTTAATGTCAGATAGGCAGTCGAGGAGAGGTTTGGTGGAGTCAGTTGGCTTAAGGGAAAAATAAATTTGGCAGTCGTCAGCATATAGATGATATGAAATTGCATGTTTACAAGTAGTGAACAGTCAAGCACAGTTTCTCATCCCACAGCAGACGGTGCTGTTATATAAAAATTAAATAAGCAGTATTAATAAATTGGGGCTTGAATGCTAGAACCCTTTCAAGCATTCCTTTGGTTGATTATTTTGTGAAGCAATTTAAAGGATTCCATTTATATATATATATATATATATATATATATATATATATATATATATATATATATATATATATATATATATATATATATATATATATATATATATAAATTTATAATATTTTTGTATGACATTATTAATATAATATATTCATTGTTGGTTCTAGTAGCTTAGTGCAGTGTGAAGTGCTATGTCTGTCCCTTGCTTCCTCACACATGGTTTCCTGGAGGCTATCTACTTCATCCATTGGTTTCCAACATCACTGCTCCAGTCTTAAACAACTCCTTCGATGTGACACAAATGGATAGATAGATAGATAGATAGATAGATAGATAGATAGATAGATAGATAGATAGATAGATAGATAGATAGATAGATAGATAGATAGATAGATAGATAGATAGATAGATAGATAGATAGATAGATAGATAGATAGATAGATAGATAGATAGATAGATAGATACTGTATTAATCCCTGCATCTATGGCCTGCATTCACATTCACAACACCAGTTTTGCTTTACACCATTCACTCGAGGTCAGAATTAACATGATTTTCACTCACTTTCTCCAAGCTCTGGCAGTGGATCCAAGTTAAGATCCTTTCTCAACTGCCGGCAGCCATGTATCCAAGTTGAAGTATTTAAGTAGTGGAATAGTTCTTGTATTCGTAAGTGTTGCTGTTTAAGTGTTTGATCACCTCTTTCTCTCACTCACAGTTTCACATCCTCTGCATGACTTTGCATGATGGCTCTACTTCTAACTGCATCACCATATGCCCCACCATAATTTTAATTCCATACGTGACACTGTATCTTCAATAAATAAACAGAAATGGGTAACTCTTCTTCAGTAAATTTTTATAACTCCCTTTCTATTCAGCAGTTGTATTTTTTGAGTGACATTAATTGTCTATCCAGCTAAATATTGTGTATATTTTCTTGGTTGTTTATGTGATATTTTGTTATTGAAGCCTATTTGATTGTAAGACACATAATATAGATCAAGATTTTTTTTTAACCACAGTTGGTCCATTAATTATCAAAATAGTCTTATATTTTTCAGTTATCACTTAAAGATTACAGCAGGCATATGCTAGACATTTGTGTATCACTAGAAAGCTTTCTAAAATGCTGTAACCAGTCATGGCAATCTCCAAACTAAAAGTGAAACTGCAACTCTTACTTTTACGATTACTGTGGAAAAATATATAAATTTTACATGCTAAGCAAAATTTAAAAATACATTGTTTAAATATATTCATTGAATACTAAATTTATTGTGAATTAAGATGAAAAGATGATATAATGCTGTTTGTGAATTATTTTTAAAATAAAGAATTATTTAGAATTGTAATTACAGTATACCATATTTTAATTTATTATTTTTCTTCTTCTATGAAATATTTGATGACCAGTCTTATTGTAAAAACAGACATGGAATACATGCTCTAGGGTTCTAGTTTGATTCCCAGGCCAGGTGCAATCTGTGTCCACACAATATTCCCATATGAATGTATAATTAAGTGGGAATTGCTTATTCTGCTAGGTGTTTTTTTGTGACACACAAGGCCGGTTACGGTCAGCAGATTTAACAAAGATGCAGAAGTCCATCTTCACCAAACCCTTACATACATTCCCAAGTAAGTGGCTGAACTGCTGTCCAAACCAAGATCAGTTTGTGCTTCATGTAATAGCAAAGGAGTAAATCAGAGTTGAACTGAGATATTTTCACAGGCCACTTTCAGATCAGAAGGTGTCAAATGGACATCCATGTCCAAACAAAGAGCTGTAATTTAAAGAGTGACTATTGATTGATGGACAAAATAACGTACCTATGAGAAGACACTAATTCTCTAACTGGGAGTGACTTAACTCCAATCACCAGAGAATACACCTTCCCTCAAAAACTAGCTGCACTCATATCTATTTGGGGTGGAAAGCTGCGGGAAGTCTTTGAAATTACCTCTTTTACTCTCTGAAACTCACTCTTCTCTAAACCTAAAAGCTGATGAGCCACTCTCTGTCTTTGTGGACATGAAAGCTGAGATCCACTCTGTCATGCCAAGCTCTGTACCAGTCATTAAGCCAAGTCTGAGATGACTGAGAAACAGCCATTACTTCAAGAAATGTACATCAGCATCTAATCTCTTTTGCTAGAAAGAGTCATGCTTTTCCCTATGAAATTAAAGACAACACCGCAAAGAGCCTGAGAAAAGCATAGAATACCATAAGCAAAGGACCACGCTGCAACAAGAACAAGTTCACCCCAACACGAGAAGAATCCTCTACTTGATCCTGGAGCAACAACCTCAGACATTATCCTTAAAGACTTGGCATCATAAAACTGTTTATCTGTGCCAAGATAAATCAGAACTCTAAACAGAAATAAACTGCCTGCCTCTTCTATGTTATATGTTTGACTGTCTGGTCTGCCTTGTGTCCTGCCTTCTATGTTGATATACTCTCTATGCAATTATCATATTTCTATAATCTTTGTTTTTATCAATAAATTGTATTGTTCTGTTGTTAAAACAAGTGTGCTTCAGTTATTTTGTAAAGGTCGGTGACCGTCTCCTACAATGAAGGGAAGGAAAATAAAGTAGGGCCTTGCTAAATTATTTAATTAATTAGTGGCATTGCTAAAGGCAAAACTGATCATTAATTAACCCAGTTAAATTCTTACTTCTTCTACATGTGCGACTCAGCTGAGAGATGATTTGATGCCCTTTCAAGTTTAGCTTCCTTCTTGTACTCAGTACTTCCAGAATAGATACCAGCTACCCACAACCCTAAAATGGGCAAGCAGGACTAGAAAATCAAAAAAACGTGTGTTTGTGCTGTGGTAGTTCTGGTCCATATATAAAGTTCAATAATGTAAAGTTAACACTCACAATAAGTTTATCCAAATCCAAGTAAAGTAGTGCAACTCTAGAAACATGTTTAAACATTGGTAAGTTACTCTTTGAATTGTGAGGGTAGTTTGACAGCTTTGTCCCATTCTGTATTTTTCTCTTGCACAGTACTGCTCTGTACACTTCTTCATAGTTATGTTCTTCTTCCTGAAACACACATTGTATGGATTCTTTTCAGTCACAGCTTTTCAAAGCCACCTTTTCAGACAGCATTGTACAATAATGTAAAATAAGATTTAGCAGAGCAAAACAAATGCATAGGAACCCAAATTTAACCAATAATGTACTCAGTAGAGGGGTTAAATAAGAACCTATAGAGATTATGGCATCTTATTAAATAATAATTACTAATTCAATTAGTATTTCATATTGCACCATTCATACAGATTGCTATTACAAAGTGTTTACTACATAATAAACATTACAACATGTGTTTTATGCCAATACTATATTAAGAAAGTACAATAAATGAAAGATTCCATCAAAGAAAAGGGGTAAGTGAGAAAAAGGGACCCTTTCAAGCTTAAGAAGTCATTATAAACAGTAATAAAAGATTGTGGGATTGAGAAATATCAGCACAATCGGATTAGATGGTCCAAGATGTGTGGTCCATTAATCAGGTGGTCTAGAAAAGCAAAGAATGTCACAGACATTGCATTGTGAAACAGCTAAGAAAGTAGAATGATGTAAAGAGGTGTCAACTTGGCATTGAGAGAAGAGGAGTGAGGTAGTGGAGAAGAGCAGAGAACATTAGTATTAGAATGAGGCAAGTCAAAGAGGATCAAGAGTATCTTCTTTTTATAGGGGAGGAATGAGTTCATAGTCTAGGACAAAAACACTAGGATTATTTTGCTTATGTTTCAGTCACTTGAGAGAAGTATTTCATTCTGAATGTTTCTGTGTAAGAGTATGGAAGACTACACTTCCAATTTCATTGCATCTTACATCTTTGGCCTAACATGATTGCATTGTGCTTTTCAGTTGTGTTTTTGTTATTCTGCTGCAGGTTATGTGTTTTATTTTTAAGTGTACTGCACTTGTTAATATATGCTGTTCATTGAGTATATTAATTATATGAAATTAACACTGCACTGAATGTTTATTCTGTTGTCAGTAGTGATCTTAAGATGTGCCTAATCTTGACTAAGGAGTGGATATATACAGACAGAAACCATCTTCTGCAGCAGATAATAAATACAAGGAGAGTGAAGAAGAAAATATGAAGAAAAAAATAAATGAAATAGAGAGAGATCTCTGTGGGTGAAGGATGACAGTATCTTAAGAGAGGGAGATGGAGATGTAATAGCCAGTCAGTTTTGATGTTGAATTAATGGAAAATATGAACAGAATTTATATTAGTACAGAGTGCAAAAGCAACTTTAGTGAACTCCAAAATGTAGACGGAGTTGGGGGAATAGTAGCCAATGACAAAAGAAAGCACAAGAGCATAACAGAAATAGGGCTGAACAATCTGAAGAATGGAAGTGAAACACAATTAATTGAGAAAACTGAAATGAAGATAAAGTCTCACTCCCACAGCCAGTAAAGGGAAGCATTTCATGGGAAGCAATAAAGTGAAGAAAGTAACAATCCAAATCACACTGTATGATTTCTGAAAGACAAGATAAATAAAGATTAGGAAAAAACATAAGTTTAATATGAAGAGATTAAGGGAGAGTGAAAAGTTTAATAGGTTTAGGATGAAAAGTGGAGTTCATTAATGATATATTAACAGGATGCTTAATAAAATTTAAGCAGGCAGTGAAAGAAATAGATCCTGACTAAATGGACATAAAGTCATGGTTTTGTTAGTAGCCAAAATGAGGTATTTTAGGAAAATAATTTCCATGTTGATCAAGTAACACTCCTGTCAATTTTCACACTCTTCTCTGAATCTAAAGGAGCTGTCTTCAAAATAGCCATACTGGAGTGCCAACAATTCAAATGTCGAAGTACAAATACAAATATAATGTCCAAACTGTTCAAATACAGTCCGCTTAAATCGTAACTAAATGAGAAACAAGACAATTGAAAACAGGCCGTATTATAAATTGTGGACCTAACAGACTTAGTTCAGCAAATTCTGTGCAATATACTTGAGTAGAAACAGGGTAAAACAAGTAAGCTAACAAAGCTAGACATACAAATTAGACAATGAAATGGCTAAACTGCCTAGAATTTGGCTTATACCTTACTGCCCATAACAAGCTAATATTCCCATTGTGCTTATAGGGTTTAATTAACTGTTTCAACAATCTTTTATTTACCTTATAGTGTAACTAGGGGGCAAGCTCCCCTAGTGCCTTCGGTGCCCAACCCCTAGTTGCGGACAGAATATTAGTAAAATGTGTAAATGTACAAAAGAAAAATTATTATTTATTGGAGTCAAAATCACGAAATTCTATAAATATGTAAAATAAAAATGAATTATTATTTAATGGAGTAAAAATCATGAAATGAGAATAAAATATTTACTCTCTTACCGATTGGAGTATTCCCATTAAACTGAGGTACACTATGCTCGATGAGTATTTATAAGAGACTAAATAAATGATCCATTCATTTTAACTGACATTCTTATAGATAAAAAAAAACTTTTTTTAAACAATGACTCATTTAAATAACAGGAAAAATCACGTGAAAACTAAAGTGGTATGCAGTGGGTCATCGCAACTCGACCTTCAGCTAACTAAATCACCTATAAACATTGGTGTTATGAATAGGTTTTTTTTTAATAGTTTGTTCCAGTGAAAGAAAGCGTACTCGATCAAAAATAAAAAACACGACTTACTTGATACTAAAAACCACGACTTTCTTGATATTTTAGTTTATACCCTAAGTTCTTGTCTATAAGCCGCGGCTTATCTAAGGAAAAAAGTTGTGAAAATGAAAAAATAGAATATCGGCTTATACATAAGTCCGGCTTATACATCCATCGCGGGGGTTGCGTTCCAGAGCCACCCGCGAAGTAGAAACCATTGTTTATATGGTTATTTTTATATTGTCATGCTTGGGTCACAGATTTGCGCAGAAACACAGGAGGTTGTAGAGAGACAGGAACGTTATTCAAACACTGCAAACAAACATTTGTCTCTTTTTCAAAAGTTTAAACTGTGCTCCATGACAAGACAGAGATGACAGTTCCGTCTCACAATTAAAAGAATGCAAACATATCTTCCTCTTCAAAGGAGTGAAGCAAACAAATCAATATGTCTGTTTGGCTTTTAAGTATGCGAAGCACCGCGGCACAAAGCTGTTGAAGGCAGCAGCTCACACCCCCTCCGTCAGGAGCAGGAAGAGGGAGAGAGACAGAGTTTGTTTTTCAGTCAAAAATCAATACGTGCCCTTCGAGCTTTTAAGTATGCGAAGCACCGTGCAGCATGTCTTTTCAGGAATCAGCTTTACAAAAGATAGCAACGTGAAGATAATCTTTCAGCATTTTTAGACGAGCGTCCATATCGTCTAGGTGTGCAAACAGCCCCCCTGCTCAATCCCCATACGTCAGGATCACAGATAGTCAGCGCAAGAGAGACAGAGAAAAGTAACCTGGATAGCTTCTCAGCCATCTTGCCAATAGCGTCCCTTGTATGAAATCAACTGGGCAAACCAACTGAGGAAGCATGTACCAGAAATTAAAAGACCCATTGTCCGCAGAAATCCGCGAACCAGCAAAAAATCCGCGATATATATTTAAATATGCTTACATATAAAATCACAATTTAAATGACCGCTACGCGCGCGTGTTGACTCGGCTACGCCCAGAGCAGAAAGAACGCGCTCTGGCCGCTCCAACCGCGCCATGCGGGGAGTGAGAGAGACGCCAATATCTCACACTCTCTCCCCCCTTAAAGAAATTAAATGGGTGAGAGTGAGACCACTGACCTCCCTCCCTTCTATTAGTTATAGGTTATAGTACGTTCGGCTTATCCATGAGTCCGGCTTATCTATGATACGATTTTATTTTAAAAAATCGTATGATTTTTGGTCTCCGGCTTATACATGAGTCCGGCTTATAGACAAGAACCTAGGGTAATTTAAAAACGTAATAAGAATCTGAAAATCTAACAACATCACATTAAAGTTCGATAAATTCTGAAAAGAATGATACCAAATATATATACTGTATGTAGGTTCTAAAATAAGCCCGATTTAAAGCGTGACAAAAAAGTGACATAAAAACGTTCCATAAAATCGTTGCACTTTTAGGTAGGATTTTATATATATAGAGTAGATATTTATTAGTAATTAAGTAATGTAATCTTATATAAAGACAATGGCCTTTTATTTGTAATTTGTTACTCTGTCTATATGTGTAGACATTTGCTTTTACTATATAAAGTGAGTAATTGGCAAAGAAAAATACTGTATGTTGTAAAATAAGCAAGAGACAGAGTACTATAAAGATTTGGAGTTGCCACCACAGTAACTCAATATACTTGAAACAAGTTGGCAACATGTCAAAAACAAAATAAGAGGACAAGAATTGAACTACATGTAGGCAAAAGATGACACTTCAAATGCCAAGGGAAACCGGAATCGAAAGTTACGTCAGTGGTGTAGATTTCAGTTGGCTAGTCTGCAGTAGAAGAGAGAGAGCATTAGAAAAAGCACCAACCCCTGATCTGGCAGGTTATCACAGTTATTAAAGTCCTTAAGCTGTCTTCCATTGTGCCAGTGCAACAGTATATACTTTTCTTAAAGTAGTTTTAGAAAGCATTATTCCCTGTAAAGCACATGATCATTAGTTTTTTTTTCTGCAGCAAAAATGATGGTTGACCAGAAATGTCAAAAAAGAATTATAGTTTGCAACTAGATTATTTAGAGATGGAAGTAATGATAGTAGCAAGGTTCAGTAGTCCTGACTATTTCATAATAGTTTTGTATAATTTTTAATAGAAAAACATTTTTATATCTTTTTACAGAATGATACATAAAGATATTATCTACATGGTCCAATTTATTTTACACTTTTTCTGATTCCTTAAATGAATACAGTAAATAGCTATCCTCATTAATTCCTCATATTGAACAAGTGCTGCTTTATCTGTGTGTCATAAGTATACTATAAATATGCTTTGCCAAATGTCCAAAAATAATCAAAACTATTGTATACTTAAATAACCCACTTGCAGCATACAATAGTGACTGCTTTAGAAACACAGTAATTTCATAAGATACACACAGGCCTCATAAAAGGGAAGCTGTATCATATGCTTGGGTGGTATCAAACGAACTGTTAATCGATTTACTGGCATTCCGCATAGTGATCCTACAACAGCATGATCCCCCATTACTGGAAAACCTTCACATGTGTAGGAAACACTAAAGTATATCAAACAGAGCACAACCCTGTGAAAGGTTGCTGGAGAAGCATTTAAATGATGTGCACATCAGTCTCAAACTGCAGGAGGCTTCTACTAAATTTGAAAGCTGAATGTCCCTGATACCAGTAGGAGATGTATTAGAAGTTAATAGCCCAGCTCTGTAGGATTAGGAGGAATTTTCACAGGAGGAATGCAGCTCAGGACACGTTTGCTAGGTTTATTGCCATACAGCTTTCAGTTAAGTGCATTTCCAGTAAAGCAACAGAATAGGCCAGTTTTTACCTCCATGGTACCATGACATAATCTATTAGTAATGCTATTTGTATTTCATCATTCCTCCTTTCACAAAATCCCTCAGAACTTTATTGCATACACATCAGCATTTGCCGTATTGTCATTGAATCTTTTGGAATGCACCAGAGTCCTCTCTTAAGAAATACCATGAGCTGCATTTTTATTCAGCATTATTAACTTATTAACTTTTAAAAGAGAAAGTTTGATCGTAAGTTAGATTGAAATAGTTACTAGTTAGGTAATTTTTATGTTAATTTAAAATAACAAATCATTTCAATCATGATTAAGTAACTTTATTTATCTACATATAAGTTTCCTCTGGGTGCTCTGGTTTCCTCCCACAGTCCAAAGACATGCAGGTTAGGTGCATTGGTGATCCTAAATTGTCCCTAGTGTGTGCTTGGTGTGTGTATGTGTGCCCTGCGGTGGGCTGGCGCTCTGCCCTGGATTTGTTCCTGCCTTGCGCCCTGTGTTGGCTGGGATTGGATCCAGCAGACCCCCGTGACCGTGTACTTAGGATATAGCGGGTTGGATAATAGATGGATGGATGGATCTACAAATAATTCACAGTGTCATTAATGTCATATATATAAAATTTCAAATCAAACAGTGTAGTCTGGAAAATAAATTTCCTGCTCAAGCCAAGCAAAGGAAACTGCTGTTATACCACACAAGAAGAAACAACCATGAAATTAACTTTCTTTTGTGTATATGGGTAGAATCCTAAAAAATTCTAAATTCTATTGGGAAGCTACCCACAAAAACTGACACCTTTATTGTGTCAAAGAATACATCAGAGATTTGTCACTTGCACAAAATTACCACAACATTCATGTGGCTGGGGTGTTTCCGTGGCAGTACCAGGACAGAAAATCATTTCACCATAACGAAAGAATATGAACATCTATGTAAGTAGTGTTGGGATCCAGGTGGACACTTTACATAATCTGAGACACACAGCATCTACACAGAGAAAAGCTGTATGGTCTGGCCTTGAGTCACTTAAACAGCCAGCAACTCTCTGAATTTTAAAACAGGCCACAAATAATCTGTTTTGGCAGCATAGGATATAGGCTAGCACAGTACATATATCTAACATTTAAGTGGAAAAATGTGTCCCGGATTACAGGTACAGTGCAAAAGCTGCAAACAGACAGTACAACTTTGTGGCTAAAGACATTTTTGGGTATCTAGAGAAGTAATCCCTATACAGAAAAATGTTGTAATGACTGTACAGACTGAAAGAGCTGACTTTCTAGTATGTACAACCGGCAGCCAGTTACACAGAGGAGCATCATGTGAAAAAATCTATTTTTTAAAACATGTTAGTTTGAAGAACAGCACAGTGGTGCAGTGGTAGCATTGTTGCCTCAGCAAGGAAACCAAGGTTCAAATTTGCATGTTTTCCTCCATGTCTGTGTGAGTGTCCTCCAGGTGCTCGAGTTTCCTCCTACAGTCCAAAGACATATAGGTTAGTTGGACTGGTAACGCCAAGTGTGTGTTTAAGTGAGTGTGAGTGTTTTTACCCGGTAACAGACTAGCATCCTGTCCAGGGATTGTTCCTGCCTTGTGCCCTATGCTTGCTGGGATAGACTCCAGCCCTCCACAACACTACTCAGGATTAAGTGGGGTTGAAAAATGGTATGGCATGCATGTTTTATTGGGGATTCTAAACTGACCAAATGTGTGTCCTGCAATGGATTGGTGCTCTGTCCAGAGCTTATTCCTGTCATGTGTTGAATGCAGCTGGGATGTTCTACTTGTGATATTAAATTAGACTGAATAAGCTCAGCAAATGCATGAATGAACAAATTGTACTTATTTTTGCTTTCATACATTTTATTTCTTTTTTATTTAATTCAGATAAAGTAATTTCACCTGCAAAGTTTAGTTTTTTTTTTTTTTTTGCTAATCAGCCTAACTTGCGCATATACCCAGAGAGAAAATATAATATACATACACAGGCAGAATGTTTTTAAGTGTCCTGGAGCTTTGTGACAACAGTGCTAACTACTGTGCCAGTCTATATGAGTTCAGCATATACAGTGAGTTAACTTCTGCAGTCAATTACATTTTAAAGGGGAGCATCTTCATGACGTGAAAATGGTGTTACTGGGTTCTTTGCACAACAAGCTCAGCAACAAACATACTTCAAGATAGGTTTAAAGGCCAGATAGCTTATCGCCAAGCAGCTGGTCCTGAATAAACCATTATTTGGGTTTTTCTTAATAAAGATTTAAAGCAACGTTCCTCTGAGATTCTATGCCTGAGCTTATGCGTTACTTAAGCTACATTAGCAATTTTTAGAGAGCTTAAGAATGAGTAAATAGAGATGCAGCTTTGATTGATCATGTAGGCAATTAGGGTAACTGCTACTTAGATTCAGGGGCACATACAACAAAGAAATATCATACTATTTTAGACTGTTACGCCTTTTTAGTTCTTGTTTCATTTTGTTACCACAACAACATGCTATTAAGCCAAAATTACAGTGACTATGAGAAAACATAAGCATTTTCTGTAACATTTAAAGAACGCAATAAAAAACAATATTTACTGCATTCACTTAATTGAATCCTTAAGCATACAGTTAATAATTATGGTATTTTATGTTGTAGTATTTTATTAAAGAATACAAGAAAACAAGGTTTCAGTTGCTGAGTATTTTGTTATTCGCTAAACACACCAAAAGTGAAATCAGTTCCTTCTCTATCAGACATGGAGTAAAATGAAATCTTTAATAAAAGCCACTAGATTTAAAAATATAAAATATATATCTACAATTTGAAAAAATGCTGTGTTTTCCTTCTTTCCCAGCTTGCAATCAAAAAATGCAAAAAAATCAATGTTCTTTATTTAAAGATAATCCAGTATGAAACAGGTTAGAATTTAGTTTCTGTTATTAAATGCCTTACACATTCCTTTGTTAATTTGATCAGTGTGTGTAAAAATAGCTTAGGTGAAGTATATGTTAGCAACTAAAGTCATCTGTGACTATTGTTGTTTCTTGAATTCTGTTTTAAACATAATATAGTGGGTGCTTTGGTATTGGAGCTCCACATGCACAGAGAAGTAACAGTTTGTCTTTGAAGTCTCTCACGTTTTTTCTCACAGTTCTTTGTTTGAGAAAAACATATTAACTTGGCTCTTCAAGATTCACATGCTATTCTCACATTTTATATTTTCCTTTACTACAAAATAATCTAACTTATCATTTTTGTACCTTTTCAATCGTGATTGTAATGAATAATTCAGTGCCTTACACATATTTCACTTACAGTAAATCAGTTATGAGCAAGATGTAAAAGTACTTACAGCTTCAGTGTTTTTAAGCATTTCAAACAGGGCACCGCAGATTGTTTTGTGAGTACGTCTAAGGCTTTTAAAACAAGAAATGATCAGTCGACTTCATTTTAATAGCATAAGCACAAAACTATAAAACCTGCTCAGACGAAGCTATTTTCTTTGTAACAGCAGTTTTCATGGACCATAGAACACAAATGGAATATACAAGAAAGGTACTCCTGCCAGGAAAGGGATGAGCAGAAAGAAAATAGAAATGCAATGAGGGGAGGAAAAGCATTTTATTTCTTTCTTTATTTTCTTTTTGGTTATTATACACATACAGCATTTAGTATTAAAAGAAACCCTACTTTCTCTGTAAACTGTTTGTGTTTTTTATTCAATTACATATATTTACTCTGCTTGAAATGTAGTCATAGTATCCATAGTAGTCATTTGTGGTGCATTCAAAATGATGTGAGGTATGCTAAATGTCCAGTTTCTTCAGCTTCATATTATTCAGTCATTATATTATTTTAAAAATCCATTTACATCTTTTAGCCATGTACTTGAATATAAATTAACCAAATTTTTTTCACAAGTAAATTGACAATAAAATACTTTGAGTACTGAGAAAAGCGCTATATAAATGTAATGAATTATTATTATTATTATTACTGAACCTAGTCGCTGTCTGAATAGAGACAGTGCAGTAATTGTGTATTATTTATACATTTTTAATGGGCAACATTGCTGGTAAGGGGCTGCATGGGAAAATATAACACTAGACTAGCACAGGACAGGTGAAAGGCCCACCATTGTCAAAATAGAGCTAAAGAAACAAATACTTCAGGTGAAGAACATGTCAGCGAAAAAGAGAAGGTGAGAAGACAAGAGGTAGAAAAAATTGCAAAAACAAAAGGAGCCATGAATGGAAATTCTCCAAAGAACACTTGGGAAGAAAAGGAGCCATGGATAACTAACATAAAGCCGGTAAAATGCCACCAGGACAGCAATCAACAACAAATGGTTTCCAAAAAAGATAAGAGGAACTGTGATACTTAGTACAGAGAGAAGGATCCCCTGGGACTGTGAAACTAGTTATGCAGTGCCAACAGGGACCAACAGAGGCAGTTCTGCTAAACATTTCCTACTGGGACATAAGTGTAGAGATTACCCTCTGCTGTGTAGTCTAAGTGGCACAAAGGCTTACTAGCTTAAAGGAATAGAACAACAGAAGTAAAAAAACACTATGTCATGTTTTCCATTTCTTTAATGTCAATAGGCTCCTTATTTTCAATAGCAGCAACTAACGTTTTTTGTGGGAATTATATTCTTTTGCTCTTGCTCAATGTAAGTGACAATGAACTGGGTACAGAGTGCGTCTGCTTTGAGGTATATTTCTGTATCTTTATAAAACCACAAAGCCAAAGCAGCTAAAGAAAAACATCTACCTAGCCTGACATGCATTTAATTGCTTGACAGTGTTTTAGATAACACAATTTTTGTGATCTATATAGATAATAAATGGCTATTCCATACCCTGTAACTAGGGCCTCCACTCCTTGTGTGCCAATATGGCTAACCAATTTCCATTTCCCACTTCCCACATCATAATTTGCTCAGCTGAGCAGATCTTCTTAGAGAAGTAGAGGCATTTGATAATACTGCACCAGTCCCAACAATAGATGCACCAACTTCCAGGTTAAAGGGAAGGGAACTATCAACAAGGTAAAGGATTGGTACAGTGCTGAAAAGAGTTTTAAGGCTGAAAGAAGCATTTTATGACTAAGGAGTCTAAACAAACTTTTTACAAAAACTCTTTTTGTGAGTAATTGGAGTGATACCAGTAATAAAGTTATGGATAAAATGAAGGTAGTTGCTGGAAAATCGTACAAAGCCTTGGGCTTGTTTTACTGAATTATAGCTTGAACCTTGGCTAAATCCATGCAGAGACAAAAATAAGAAATTTGGTAGCTCGAAAATGGTACAGAAATCTGGTGAAATTTGGGTTTATTTCTTAGATAAAACAGGGCCTTCCTTACTTACTTGACATATGTCTTGTGGTCTGGTGAAAAAATAGGGATGTCATCTATTTAGGTCAGTACCAACAATATGTCATGAAAAATATTTATAAATTATTGAAAAACAGCAGGTCTGTTGGAAAAACCTGAGGGCATTACTAGGTAGTCATAGTGTGCAGACACTGTGTTAAATGATGTGTTCTGTTCATGGCTCTCTCTGGCACAAATCAGTATGTATTGTACTCACTAGATCAAGTTTGGTAAATATTGTGGAAACATTTACCTGATTCAGGAGGGACAAAGTTATCAAGGTATTTTTTAGTTCCCAGTAACTTATACATGGATTGTTGTATGGATATGAAAAACATTTTTATTAGATTGTTTCTAATGTTCTCATCTAATGCCTTTGCTTCAAGACTAGTCAATGAAAACAACCTCCCCTTAGACCGGGTCATACCAAGTACAAGATTGATGGAACAGTCATAATGTCAGTGTGGTAACAATTCTAATGATGTTTCTTTATTAAACATATCTGAAAAGTCAAGAGGTAATATACCAGGGGAATTGCCTTTATGAAGGCAATGTATATGTAAATCTTTTCAGTAAATTTCGTAACCTTTAGAACTCTGCTGCAACAATGACTAAAAAGAATATTTTCATTCAGTATAGTCCAGTTCCTAAATTCCTTGTGAAGGAATGATGTTTTTGATAAATACCTTATTGACTAAGGCACTATCAATGGATGGTATACTGATTTTTATTCAGTGAGAAAGGAGGGTATTTGTAATTGTTTGATAAGGAAGGAGCTAATAAAATTGTTTACTGCTCCACTAGTGTTTGTATCACAAATTTTTAAACCATATCGTTTGGAATTAAAAGCCTATTAGAAGTTTGGGGTTGTAAAAACTACTCACCCTCACCCAAAGAACACCCACATAGGGTAAAACCATTTGTTTCCCTGCAACCCCAGGCATTGATTAATCATCTGGCCAGAGTGTCCATAACAAAAACATAGATCCTTCCAAATTCTTCTCTTTCATTCTTTCAAACTAATTACAAATGTGTCCAATCTGCATGGGTGTGTGTAGTCCTGTGTATTCAAGTGGAAGTCCAGTTTGGTTTCTACAGCCTGTTTTGCCCTTTTGTTGCTGAGCATTTAATTTCAAAGTAAGTCAGATATTGTGGCCCACCATGTCATTCTTTAGCTTGTCAGGCATGTCATTCCTAAATGGCAAGATCAGATTAGAATCAGTCCAGCCCAAGTCTCAGCCTGTGTTTTAAAAGTCACCCTATATTCTCCATTTGACTTTTTGTGCCCTCTTAAGATTTAAAAACCTTTTATTTGCAATAGATTTTCCTTTTATCAAAGATAACTTAGAACTCCTGGATGAAACTGATTAAACTGTTTATATCATTAACAGCTCTCACCCATTCACATACTGTAGCTTTGCCTCTAGGAACAAAATTATAAACCCTATTTTTTTTTCTTTCTGAGTCAAAAATACTGGATTGAAGATTAAATAATATATTGCTCTAGTTGAGAAATCCAGGGCAGATGATAAGGTATGCTACATAGAGAATGTACAGCTCCTTGATCACAATTACAGACTGAGATACTGCTGCAACTCCGTGTGTTGTTGCAGTGCTCCAAGCTCCACCATTTTCTGCTGCAAATTTTTGCAGGGAGCCCAAAAACCTGTATTTGTAGGCATATCAAATCATTTTGTAATTGTTGTGTTTCGTATGACAAGTTAGAGTCCCAAGGAACAAGGTTTTATTTACTTTTAAGTAGGGATGCAACGATACCAATATTGATATTGGATTTTCATCTGATACAGAGCTCATGTACTTATACTCCTACTTGTAAAAATGCCACAATGCCAATAACCAATATTATTAACACTCACTTGTGATGGTGTGAACCTTAAGGAGCAAAAAAAAGGAGAACACAAAATATCTGTGATGTGGAAGTTCTTTTATATTTAATATTGAAAACCAAAGCCTAGCAGACTGTAAACTGTTAAACTAAATATAAGAATGAGCATGGCGAAACTGCATCTAGCAGCAAACAGCATCAGCCAACTCTGCAGCAGACTCTAGCAGGGCCAGAATAAATGTCAAACAATAACCCACGTGCAGTAAAAATAACAGTAGCACTTGCCCAGTATTTTGGTCTTGATGATCAACCACTGTTGATTGTTGATAACATGGGATGTCTTCTCCACCTCAATGTGTTGGAATCCAAGTACAACATTCCAAGCCATGCCCATACCACAGAGATGCACAAGTTTGTAAAAAAAATCATGTTGGCAGCTTAATGCACAACATAACAGATATCTGCTTTGCCAATGGAATTTGGAGCAGCACTGTTTGTCCAATGTCTATCACCAAATTAACTGCACAGTGGATGGATGAGGATTTCGTTCTCCAGCGGGTTATGCTGCTTGCAAAGCAGTTTCGAGGCTTCAGTTACAAGTCACGTTATACAAGATGCATTTCAAAAACTGTTTGGCACTTGGGCCATTCCAAAAAGTTTTGTGGACATTGTGGTCCACGACAATGACAAAAATATAATAGACGGTATTGATGATGCTGGAGTCACAAGCTTTTTCTGTGTTGCTTATACACTCCAGCTGACCGTAACAGAAGGCATTTTTGCATAGAAAAATGTTGCAGATGCTGTGACAGACTGGCCGTAAAATGGTTGGGAAATTTAAGCATTCTGCCTTAGCGTACTCCCGCTTAGGACATTCAGCATTGCTACTCTACTTGATCCAAGGTATCCACATTTAATAGGTTATGTGATGCACTACACTTAGATGCACCACATGTGGACGTGCCACTGTTTGCTTTCTCTAGGTCACATACCCTATTTTTAATGGGGAGACTAAACGGTAAATGCTAAGATGACTTACTTAAAATCAGAAAAATTATAATAAACTTCACTATTTAAACAACACTACATATTTTTCATCTGTTTTATTAACTTGGAAGTGTTTCATTACCTTCTAAGCTCTTTTCAATTGAAGAGTTTGTTTTGGACACAATAAACACCCGGTTGCCACTGTGTTTTAATCAATGAAATGAAACTCTCAAGGATCACCTAATATACATACTAATTTTGGTGGAACATATTACATGTAAATGTGTTTTTATAGACATGAAGTGTGTGTTACTTTGCAAAACAAGGTATCAGATGCATCTGTTTTCTGAACGTGACTGAATAGAAGTCTGTGCTGTGCTTCATCATTGTTTCATAATGTGAAGCATTATTGGTGTAGAGTTTTGTTATTTACTTTAACACTGCAAACAAGCACTGAACATAAAACTTACATATTGGTTTTATTGGTACAGTATATGTGTCTGCATCAATATTGACGACTCTGCATTGATTATTTTACTGGAGTAATGCTATCTTTGCTTTTGTCTAAAAAAGGTCACATATTTCTATCCAAAGCCATTATATTATGTTCCATATACTTACTATTAACAATGTGTTCAATGGAGTATATCTCTTTCTCTCCTATAGATAGATAGATATTCTTTTGAAACTGCATGTGTTAGCAGTAGAATTGCATAGATTTGTATCCTGAACATGTCTGTCTAAATTAAATTCAAGAAGTTATTATTAAGTACTTCTCTAGGATGGCTAATTAAAAAAAATCCTTAATCGTCAAAATTTCTTAAAATAAATTTGTAGCATTTTGGAACAATTACTTCAGTTGCTTAAATAAAATATCATTAAGTATCAAAAACTGTCAAATAAAACTGGCATGCATATAAAAAATGTTTCCTGTTATAGATACAAGGTTCAGTTCTTTTCAAATATCAATGCAGCAAGGGAGGCCAAAGAGATGTTGCTGGAACTGCAGGAACTGTGTGGCCTTGAGGCAGCTGGACAGGATTATGCAGTACAACCTGCCAAAAGTCCCCAGAAGGTCCAGCCGAGTAGTAGGTTGAAGTGTATGTTTAATGAGATCCTAGATGAACAAGCGGCTGCATCAATGCGCTGTGTTCCCGTAACTGCTGCCATATAGCTAGAAATATAGCTGGCAGAGACTACAGTTTCTCGTTCAGACAAACCACTTAAATATTGGTCAGTACTGGTTCCTCACTTTGTCTCATATGTCAAAAAATACATTTCAGTCCCTTGCAGTAGTGCAGAGAGTGAGAGATTATTAAGTGCACTGTCATATTGTTAATGAAACCAGAAATAAGCTTACAGCTGAACATGCAGAGATGCTTCTGCTCATCAAAAGGAATCCTCCACTTATCTTCCCAAAAGAGTTGCAGATCTATCCAGTGGCAGGTGTTCCCCAATGACATTTGACCAGGATACCTTTACACCACTGAGCTAGCTACTGTATCTTAAAAAATGACATACCATTAAGAAAAATGTTCTTGTTATGTTTAGCCAAATTCCTGTTAATACTGTGTTGTAGTATTATATCCATGCTGAAAGACTTGAAATAATGTTGGTTTAGTTTACATACATTAATTGAATGTGATTTTTAATTTTTTTCTATGATATCTGAGCCATTTTAAAAATGGTTTTGTAATCTAATCTATGTAATGTACCTTACTTTGACTTATTTGTTCAAGTTTGAATTATTTTAATCCAAATTATGAATCTGGTATTTGATGTTCAAAGTGAAGTTAACAGTTGATGGACATAAAGAAATACTATCTTCCACCCTCACTAGATAGATAGATAGATAGATAGATAGATAGATAGATAGATAGATAGATAGATAGATAGATAGATAGATAGATAGATACTTTATTAATCCCAAAGGGAAATTCACAATGTTATTAGTATCGGCGAATATTAAACAACAAGTATTAGTAGCCATACTCAATCTGAAAATAATGATATCAATGTAAGTTTTTAAAGGACCTTTGTTAAGAACAGATTCAATGGATATACAAGTACATAAGTAGGATTTGTTATACAGTAGTTAATATATATTTCAACATGTTACTAGAATAAAGCCAAAATTCAAATTAAAACCCACAAAATCAGAATTCTTTTCTCTGAATGATTGTTTAATCATTAATTGTCTCATTAAGGTCTTCTCTTTGTAGTCAAAGTTTGAATGCTACCTAATGTGCACTGAACTACCTTACTCGCAGCATACAACTTTGCACACCACAAAACACACATTTTTCGATACACCTAGGCTAACAGACTAACCAAAAAGCCTGTTTTATTGCCCTTTTGGAGACTTGTGTCTTGTGTTGCTTTGTGTGCTCTCTTAAATTATCTTTCCTGTATTGCTTTGTTTTTGATTTTTTTAATTCAATATTTTTTTCAGTTTATAATTGAGGCTTTACTTGAAAAGATGGTAATGCCAAAATGTTTTCAGAGATCTGAGGCCAAAAGTACTTGCAAGGAACTTTGGACACACACGCACTAATACAGGGCCTGCTTAGAACCGCCACTGAACCTAAAATGCTGTGTTGGGAATGTAGCAGAAATAGTTCAATACCCGAAGATAAACCCACACAGACATATAGAGAATGTACAAAGACCATGCAGATTTGTGAGCCAGAAGTTATATTATTCTGGTAGACAGGACACCATTTCCATAATTTGGAGCATTTATGAAGTTCCAGTGTCGTAGATTTAGTAGAAATGGAAAACAGACAACCTGAATGATCAGTTTACTCCTAAGCCCCATCTAAACTAATTGCTTTTGCCGAAGCAAAGAAATGTTGGCAGAGAAATTGTTTAAAGTATAAAAAGATGTGAAAGGATTCTGATCAGATTTACTTATTGTAAAAGGGATTAAAGGATAAGTTCTGTATTTTTCAAGTCAAAGTTATTTTTTCACAAACATGGTATATAAGCATTTGGCATGCAAAACTGTGTGTTCTAAAGTTAGACATTTTCTATAGATTTTAAAAAATATCTTGCCCTCACTAGCTCTTTACAATAAAAGTTAATGGGGCATCACCAGAAAATAAAACCTTAAAAACGTACCAAATGTGTCCAAGACAGATGTCAAGTATTGAGCCGCAGCTTGCGATTACACACATTGTAAAATAGTTTTTAATATTTTTGAACAACAAAACAGCTATTTTAAAAAAAGACTTGTGTACACGCCATCTCAGCATTTTTTTTTCCGGAATAATCTTTCAGCCACCCCACCCACCCTGGGGCTTTATTTCTTTTTCAATTACCAAATCACAGTAAAAAAATTTTGCCATTTGGTTGGTTTTGTTATGATTTAATTCCATATTTTAGTGCTCTGCTTTTTCATTAGCAGGTGTATTAATAACAGATTTTAAACATGGCTTCAGCGTCGTAAAAATATATTTTGCCCCAGCTCTGTTTCACTCCTGAATCTGAGGTCTCTTATTTGCTATTGATTTATAAAACATGGTGCATTCAGATTTCTACATAATTTACCACTTATAAATCACAATCACCTTTTAAATATACATACATAAGGATGCCTCGAATGCCACATTGAAATGTCCATATATGGAGCATGCTAATCAACCTCATACATATGCAATCATGATACTGTAGAACTTCATTGCCTGGAGGAGCAGCCTCTCCTTCCTGACACATCAAGACCCTGCCACCTGAATTCAAGAGTATCTGGCTGTGCATCGCAACTGTGAGCGCATGATCATGCTTGGCATTATAGCGCCTCTTCTCTGTACTGTGGGTCTCTATGAGAAGTGTAGAGCACCTGAGCAGGTAGACACTATTACCTAGCACATGTAATGAAATGATTGCTGTTACAATAGATTGTACAGGCCATATGAATAATTGAGAGTTCAACCAGTTACCTTACTAACAAGCCAGCTGCCACGTACAGTACCACATCACATCTGTCAAAGCTACTTTGCCTCAAAATAAATGAATCACTGGTTGGCCCAGGTCACTGAGACATGATTTTTGCCAGTCACATCTTGACTTGTGCATTAATGAAATGTCACTGCTCATGGTTAACAAAAGCAGCTTCATTTTTGTTAGGCGCCCTTACTACAATATGAGTACAGTAAAGTGATTACTTTAAAAGACCAAACTCTGCTGCAAATTGCCTTTTTATGCTGGCAAAAACATGGTGTATTTTATGTATGTGTGCCCACACCACACAAAATCTGAATATAGTGCCTTGTTGGTTGGTTAATGGCTTCTAGCACAGCAAGCAAGATGGAGTGAAGCTTGGATGATTATTCCAGAACTGTTGGCCGCTTCCCTTAGAAGTGACTGCAGGTAACAGATATAAACTGATGAAAAACAAGAAAAAAATTCTTCAGTGCAAATATGTAGCATTGGCCCTCTTTAAAGGGAACTAAAATACTGCCTCTATATCATATTCTTTATTTTTGAGGTGTAATATGTTTGTCATGTCAATGTACATTAAAACAACGGCTCAGTGATGTGAATTATCATGCATGTGAGTCATCTTTTTGCTGGTTTAGCTGCATTTCCCAGCTTCATCAAGGGTGCAGTCATTTCCCAGTTTCTCCAAAATATTGTGTATGGAGGGGACAGAGTTGCCATAAATATACGTATGTTCCCACTACGTTTTTTCTTTTTCTTTTTTTTTTTTGAACCTCTTTTTGTGTACACAAACTTTATAAATGAGGCCCCATGACCAAGTTTGTAGCCTCGCAAAGTATCATGTGTAGATGTGTACACTGGTAAGTGATGATGTTTCGGGACATCATCATCATCATTTGTGGAGCTTTAGTAGCGATCGTTTATACTTAGAGAGGTTGCAAGCTATACAACTCCGAACGAAGCCAACAAGACAAAAAAAGCTGTAATATAATCATTTATATTATTGTTAAATAAGGCACCTCTGCGTGATACTTTGTTCATATTCTGATAAGAATCAAGCTATTTTCACAATTTTCAGCCTTATTCCAAAATGGATTAAATTCATTTTTTTCCTCAGAATTCTACACACAACACCCCATAATGACAACGTGAAAAAAGTTTACTTGAGGTTTTTGCAAATTTATTAAAAATAAAACAACTGAGAAAGCACATGTACATAAGTATTCACAGCCTTTGCCATGAAGCTCAAATTTGAGCTCAGGTGTATCCTGTTTCCCCTGATCATCCTTGAGATGTTTCTGCATCTTAATTGGAGTCCACCTGTGGTAAATTCAGTTGATTGGACATGATTTGGAAAGGCACACACCTGCCTGTATAAGGTCCCACAGTTGACAGTTCATGTCAGAGCACAAACCAAGCATGAAGTCAAAGGAATTGTCTGTAGACCTCCGAGACAGGATTGTCTCGAGGCACAAATCTGGGGAAGGTTACAGAAAAATTTCTGCTGCTTTGAAGGTCTCAATGAGCACAGTGGCCTCCATCATCTGTAAGTGGAAGAAGTTCGAAACCACCAGGACTCTTCCTACAGCTGGCTGGCCATCTAAACTGAGCGACTGGGGGAGAAGGGCCTTAGTCAGGGAGGTGACCAAGAACCCGATGGTCACTCTGTCAGAGCTCCAGAGGTCCTCTGTGGAGAGAGGAGAACCTTCCAGAAGGACAACCATCTCTGCAGCTATCCACAAATCAGGCCTGTATGGTAGAGCGGCCAGACAGAAGCCACTCCTTAGTAAAAGGCACATGGCAGCCCGCCTGGAGTTTGCCAAAAGGCACCTGAAGGACTCTCAGACCATGAGAAAGAAAATTCTCTGGTCTGATGAGACAAAGATTGAACTCTTTGGTGTGAATGCCAGGCGTCACGTTTGGAGGAAACCAGGCACCGCTCATCACCAGGCCAATACCATCCCTACAGTGAAGCATGGTGGTGGCAGCATCATGCTGTGGGGATGTTTTTCAGCGGCAGGAACTGGGAGACTAGTCAGGATAAAGGGAAAGATGACTGCAGCAATGTACAGAGACATCCTGGATGAAAACCTGCTCCAGAGCGCTCTTGACCTCAGACTGGGGCGACGGTTCATCTTTCAGCAGGACAACGATCCTAAGCACACAGCCAAGATATCAAAGGAGTGGCTTCAGGACAACTCTGTGAATGTCCTTGAGTGGCCCAGCCAGAGCCCAGACTTGAATCCGATTGAACATCTCTGGAGAGATCTTAAAATGGCTGTGCACCAACGCTTCCCATCCAACCTGATGGTGCTTGACAGGTGCTGCAAAGAGGAATGGGCGAAACTGGCCAAGGAGAGGTGTGCCAAGCTTGTGGCATCATATTCAAAAAGACTTGAGGCTGTAATTGCTGCCAAAGGTGCATCGACAAAGTATTGAGCAAAGGCTGTGAATACTTATGTACATGTGATTTCTCAGTTTTTTTATTTTTAATAAATTTGCAAAAACCTCAAGTAAACTTTTTTCATGTTGTCATTATGGGGTGTTGTGTACAGAATTCTGAGGAAAAAAATTAATTTAATCCATTTTGGAATAAGGCTGTAACATAACAAAAGGTGGAAAAAATGATGCGCTGTGAATACTTTCCGGATGCACTGTATATATGATATTTGTAATAACTCATTTTATGACCTGTATAGTACATTTCAGGAAAACATTGTGGCACGGATGCAACATTATTCATATTATTCATATTCATTTGCATAACATCTTGCGGTAGTAATCACTGACCGCGCGTTTTTTCACTGACCCCCCGCCACACACACCTAACCCTGCCCCCTCCAGATCTGACTCTAAGTAACAGTGCCAGCATAAATTCACACCCGATCTGACGCTGTTCGTTTTCAAATAATATTGCATTAGCGCGATGATGTTTTCTGATTGGTACTATTCAGGTCATAAACTGATTTCTTCAAAATGTCACATATATTGTCTCTTTATTTCAGGTGTGTAATAGAAACCACAGCACAGAGAGAAGTGTGCGCATTGCAACAAGTACACATGTCGTAAATGTAGGAAGGACGGTTCTTGCGTGTGTGTAAACTGTTTAACATTTGAATCTGATGATTGCATATAGCGCTGAACTGATCTCTCTGTACCATTCTTTCCTCTGCATGTCCTGGAGTACAAAAGAAACAGCAACATGTGGGGACTGGCAAGATCGGGAAAAAATAAAAAACACGCAAAACACGCGGGCAGTGATTACTACCGCAAGATGTTATGCGAATGAATATGAATAATATGAATAATGTTGCATCCGTGCCACAATGTTTTCCGAAATGTACTATACAGGTCATAAAATGAGTTATTCCAAATATCATATATACCTATGTCTTTTATCCATCCAGATCAGAGAATGTCCAGTTCCATTGCCTCAAAACATCACTCACATCTACAGTTATTCCCAGTTTCAGATAAAAAGTAACAGTGTCAGATCCCTGATTGGGGGGGTAGCGGCAGTATTCATCTTGATCGTGACTGAGAGAATAAAAGTGAAAAAAAGCGGTAACTTTTACAAGTCCTATAAATGTACAGTGGCTGTTACAGACACAAACCATATGTATGTGTGTACTGTATAATTTTAACAATAAGAGCAGCTCACTACTGAAAACGGCATATATAGGAGGCAGTCGGAATCAAACCAGGGACTCTTGATTACAAGTCAGCAAGTCTTACCGCTACACCACGGAAGCTGTTGTATCGTACTTGAACCTTTTGTGAAAGTGTTTATTTGATCTTTGGACTTCAGGCTTCACACATTATATAGTGTATGCCTACATTTTGTAACATTTACTACTAAAATATGAAAAAGTTTCTGTTTTAACAATGTGTTTACACAGATTACTGTAGGAACGGAACACACATGAAATGCATGTGTTCCAAATAACAATCTATTATTTCCACTCTAAAACTCCAGCACTTCACTCCCAGATAATCAATTAAGGCATGAGCTGGGAGAACTTTGTGCATGTTCTGCGGTGGTGGGGAATGGAATAGCAGGCTGCTTGCTGCTTGTCTTTATCGGCACATTTACAGGACAAAAGACGCTGAGAGGTGCAAACAGATTTAAGGTGGGCCGGATTTATGAGTTTTCTTGTAGGCTCTGGTAATTCTAGTGTTAAAGAGAATGAATGTTGGACTTGCATTGATCTGTAGATAATGATGTGCTTCAGTACTTATTTCTGTGACAGAGATCAGTGCTTGATTGACATTTCTGACAGGAGGACGGGAAGGACTGAATTGAATAGACTACCTGTTCTGATGCTTGGCGAATTTTCAGGTAATAATACAGCGAAGATCACAGAAAATTTGATGCGAGAAATGTTTTTTGAGGCCCCCAGGCAATGTTTCTTAGTAATCTCAGCCTTATTCTCAGTAAAACCTCGTAAAATGCTTGAGCACTTTATTCTGTGAAATGCTTTTACTCCTTAAAACATATTTTCCCACTATTTTAACGGGTCTGTAATTCTTGGAGATGATAAAATACTACAAGATAATACACTAGATTCTTACTCAAAAACACCTGTAAGTATACAATAAAAAGTTTTCTCGGAACATATTATTTACTTAGCTCTCAGATTACAGTAGGTATTGCTTTCAGTTTCTGAAATTTTCAATAAAATAATTACTCTTAAAACTGCAGCTGTACGGATTGTTTTGCACATTTGTGTGAGTTGGTCACTGGTTGACATACTTTCTATATATAAAAGCACTTACACAATTAAAAAAACTGATTAGTTAGCACAAGCAAACTTATTTGTACTGTTCCTGTTTGCATACAATTAAAAATGGCATAATTAAGTGTAATCTATGAATATATAAGTGATGTTTTCATTAACGGATCATCCATCCATCCATCCATCCATCCATTCTCTTCCACTTATCCGAGGTCGGGTCGCGGGGGCAGCAGCTTGAGCAGAGATGCCCAGACTTCCCTCTCCTCTGCCACTTCTTCTAGCTCTTCCGGGAGAATCCCGAGGCGTTCCCAGGCCAGCCGGGAGACATAGTCCCTCCAGCGTGTCCTGGGTCTTCCCCGGGGCCTCCTCACCAGGGAGGCATCCAGGAGGCATCCTGATCAGATGCCCGAGCCACCTCATCTGACTCCTCTCGATGCGGAGGAGCAGCGGCTCTACTCTGAGCCCCTCCCGGATGACTGAGCTTCTCACCCTATCTTTAAGGGAGAGCCCAGACACCCTGCGGAGGAAACTCATTTCAGCTGCTTGTAATCGCGATCTCGTTCTTTCGGTCACTACCCATAGCTCATGACCATAGGTGAGGGTAGGAACATAGATCGACCGGTAAATTGAGAGCTTTGCCTTATGGCTCAGCTCCTTTTTCACCACGACAGACCGATGCAGAGCCTGCAAAACTGCGGATGCCGCACCGATCCGCCTGTCGATCTCACGCTCCATTCTTCCCTCACTCGTGAACAAGACCCCGAGATACTTGAACTCCTCCACTTGAGGCAGGATCTCGCTCCCAACCCTGAGAGGGCACTCCACCCTTCTCCGGCTGAGGACCATGGTCTCGGATTTGGAGGTGCTGATTCCCATCCCAGCCGCTTCACACTCAGCTGCGAACCGATCCAGAGAGAGCTGAAGATCACGGCCTGATGAAGCAAACAGGACAACATCATCTGCAAAAAGCAGTGACCCAATCCTGAGTCCACCAAACTGGACCCCCTCAACACCCTGGCTGCGCCTAGAAATTCTGTCCATAAAAGTTATGAACAGAATTGGTGACAAAGGGCAGCCCTGGCGGAGTCCAACTCTCACTGGAAATGGGTTCGACTTACTGCCGGCAAAGCGGACCAAGCTCTGACACCGGTTGTACAGGGACCGAACCGCCCTTATCAGGGGGTCCGGTACTCCATACTCCCGGAGCACCCCCCACAGGATCCCCCGAGGAACACGGTCGAACGCCTTTTCCAAGTCCACAAAACACATGTAGACTGGTTGGGCGAACTCCCATGCACCCTACCAGGACTCTACTAAGGGTGTAGAGCTGGTCCACTGTTCCGCGACCAGGACGAAAACCACACTGTTCCTCCTGAATCCGAGGTTCGACTATCCGACGGACCCTCCTCTCCAGAACCCCTGAATAGACTTTTCCAGGGAGGCTGAGGAGTGTGATCCCTCTGTAGTTGGAACACACCCTCCGGTCCCCCTTCTTAAAGAGGGGGACCACCACCCCGGTCTGCCAATCCAGAGGCACTGTCCCTGATGTCCATGCGATGTTGTAGAGACGTGTCAACCAAGACAGCCCTACAACATCCAGAGACTTGAGGAACTCCGGGCGTATCTCATCCACCCCCGGGGCCCTGCCACCAAGGAGTTTTTTGACCACCTCGGTGACCTCAGTCCCAGAGATGGGGAAGCCCAGCTCCGAGTCCCCAGGCTCTGCTTCCTCATTGGAAGGCATGTTATTGGGATTGAGGAGGTCTTTGAAGTACTCCCCCCACCGACCCACAACGTCCCAAGTCGAGGTCAGCAGCGCACCATCACCACCATATACAGTGTTGACACTGCTTCCCCCTCCTGAGACGCCGGACGGATCAAAATAGTCTTATTTTTATAGTAAAGGGAAGAATTCAAGAACTGCATTTTTATATTACAGTTTGAGTATCCCAAATCTGAAATGCCTGGAACCAGAAATATTTCAGATATTTTCAGATTCTGTAATATTTCCCTATAGATAGCAAGATAATATTGGGGACACACATGATCAAGTAGGAAAATATAGCCAAACCAGCTAAATGACAGCTTATGCATATAATACTTCATATCATCGAGCCATAATTATAATGTGCTTTGACGTGACAAACATTAAACCTCAAAAGTGATTATTATTATAATGTACAGATACTATTGTAGTTCCCTTTTAAGAGAGCCAGTGCTTATTTACACGGAAGAATTCATTTTGGTTTTTCCTCAGTTTATATCAGCTACCTGTTGTCACTTCTCAGAAAACTGGCTGACATGTCAGGAATAACTCAGCCAACCTTCATTGTGTTTGAAGCCATTAATCTATTAATGTGGTGCTACATGTTCGTATGGTGTAGGTGTACATACATAAAACATAAAAAGACAATTTGCAGGAGTGTCCAGTTTTTCCAACATAATTGGAGCAATTTACACTACTCGTACTGCAAAAAGGGCACCTATTTAGAATGAAGGTACTTTTGTTCATCTTGTAAATGTAAGCAGCAACTCTCCATTAATGCACAAGTCATTTGCAATGTCAATATGAGTTTTGAGGCACGTTAACATACACACATTTACAAGATCCATCCATCCATTTTCCAACCTGCTGAATCCGAACACAGGGTCACGGGGTCTGCTGGAGCCAATCCCAGCCAACACAGGGCACAAGGCAGGAACCAATCCTGGGCAGGGTGCCAACCCACCGCAGGACACACACAAACACACCCACACACCAAGCACACACTAGAGCCAATTTAGAATCGCCAATCCACCTAACCTGCATGTCTTTGGACTGTGGGAGGAAACCGAAGCGCCCGGAGGAAACCCACGCAGACATGGGGAGAACATGCAAACTCCACGCAGGGAGGAACTGGGATGTGAACCCAGGTCCCCAGGTCTCCCAACTGCGAGGCAGCAGCGCTACCCACTGTGCCACCGTGCCGCCCCATTTACAAGATGATTGTTTTAAAAGATGAATTGTGTAGAAATGTGCATTTGACAGATTTTATAAATGAGATTTTTTTAGACTATGCATTGTACTTTTTTTTGGCATATATATATATTTTCAAGCTCAGTTCTAAGCAAAGTTTTATAAATGAAGTCCTTGGAGTGGGCCTATATTTTATTTGACCGATGCTGCATAGCACTTTTGAACTGCCATGCAGGCAGTTATTGTTTTGCTCTGCCAAACACCGTGCAACATCTGTCCTGCATTGTGGTACTTCATTTGGACTCCTCCCTCACTCCTCTGAAAGTCGATCGAGTTATGATACTTTGTGGCATTCACTGCCAACCCCTAACCCCAGTTGTTGATCATGTGTCCTGGCCTTGTGGTGCTTCACGGGGAAAGCTGTCTCCCCTAACCCCATCTTACTCGGTAGCCGATTGTGTGTCACAGCTTTGTGATGCTTCACAGGGGACCAGACCACCACTCAGAATGAATAAATCCATTTGGAATCTGCACATATGTTGTTCACATTTGCTCGGTAGTTAAAAAAAAAAATTACAGGCAACATAGGTGTCGATACTCAAAAATTTCAGAAACAGAAATGAATGAGACCCTTCTGCTTAAAACCTGGCATGGTTGTCATGTGTAATGCTGCTCAATGCATTTGAGGGATGGCTGATCATTTAAATATGATAAACTTACACTGCGCGGTATGTTGACTTGAGTTTCCCAAACTTAAACAGTTCGGCTATAGCACCACTTTGGTCCCCTTTGATAGCCACAGCTGTTTCCAAAAAGCAGCAGTTATGATTGGTGTTTTTCAGGAAATCCTTATGGGATTTTTGGAAGTGTTATGAGCAAAGTAGGTGTCTATATAGGAATTTTAATACCTGAATTTTTAAATTCTGGACTTTGTTTTTAATGTATCTAGAAGCAATCCTGAATGACTTAATAATAATAATAATAATAATAATAATAATAATAATAATAATAATAATAATAATAATAATAATAATAATAATAATAATAATAATTGAATAATTCAACCATTATGCTGTAATGCCATTTTCTTTAGTTACTGGCACCACCATTTTGAGATGTTAACATTAACAATTGCTATGGCAATGAACTCAGAATAATCCGGGAATGTGTGACATTATTGGATCAATGGTATAAATAAACAATGCATGCATTTCCAGGGTGTCTGAGATTAAAATAATAATTTAAAAAAAACAATGTTGGTGTACGACTAAAAAGAAAACTGGTTAACAAAATTGCTTCTGGTGTTAAGGTATTTGATTTTTGATCAGTGTTTTGAACTTGACCACAATCGGTTAGACTTTGATCAGCTTGACTTTCTGATTATATCTCATCTTCTAATTCTTTTAATTAAATTATTCTCACTGCTTTCTTCTGAGTCAGTACAGTCAGCATTCAACTTATATTGTTAGGTGTCAATAAAAATTAACCATGCCCTCAGGTAGTGTTCAGCAGATCAAAATGCTGATGGATTTGGTCTTTTATACTACAACCCCAAATCAAAAAAAAGCTGGGATGGTATGGAAATAAAAAATAAAGCAGTGGTTCTTACTTTTTATTTGAGTTTATTTTGATGAACCCAAGGTATTTCGTGTTGTCTTGTCAACTTCATTTCATTTGTTAATATACATCCATTCATGCATTTCAGGCCTATAAAGCATACAAAAAAGTTGGGATGGTAAAGCATTTACCACTTTGTAATGTCGCCATTCCTTCTCACAACACTTAAAAGACGTTTTGGCACTGAGGATACTAAGCAATGAATCATTTCACGTGTTATTTTGTCCCATTCTTCTTGCAAATATGTCTTAAGGTGTACAACAGTACTGGGTCATCATTGTTGCATTTTTCATTTCAAAATTCTCCACACATTCTCTCTTAGGGACACGTCAGGACTACAGGCAGGCCAGTCAAGTAGCTGTACCCTCTTCTTCCGCAGCTATGCGTTTGTAATCTGTCCAAAATGTGGTTTTTGCATTGTCTTCTTGAAAAATGCGTAGATGCCCCTGGAAAAGATGTCATCTTGAAGGGAGCATATGTTGCTCTAAATTCTCAATCTACTTTACTACATTAATGCTGCCACCACAAAAGTATAAATTACCTTTGCCAAGGGCAATGATACAACCCCATACCATGACAGTCCCTGGCATTTAGACTTGTTGCTGATAACACTCTGGATGGTTCTTTTCGTCTTTGGTCCGGAGCACACGGCATCCATTTCTTCCAGTAGTGATTCGTCTGACCGCATGTTTCCACTATGTGATGCTCCATCCCAGATGCCTCCAAGCCCAGAGAAGTCAACACTGCTTCTGAACATGGTTAACATAAGGTGCCTTTTTTGCACAGTAAAGTTTTAACTGGCATTTGTGAATGTAACTACATATTGCAGTGCTTGGCAAAGGTTTGCTAAAGTAATCCCTTGCTCATTGGGTTGTATCAGCTATTGATGAGTGACTGTTCTTGATGCAGAGCTGTATGAGGGATCAGAGATCACGTATGTTCAGCTTAGGCTTGCGCTTTTGCCCTTTACACACTGAAATTCCTCCAGATTCCTTGAATTGTTTAATGATGTTATGCCCTGTAGAGGGAGAAATATGCAAATCCCTTCCAATCTTTCTTTTGTTTTCTCATGCATTTGTTGACAAACTGGAGATCCTCTGCCCATCTTTTCTCCTCACAGACTCAGCCCTTCATGGATACTGCTTTTGTACCAAGTGATGATTATAATCACCTGTTGACATCACCTGTTTGAAATCACATCATTATTTAATTTGTTTACCTCATTACTGGCCCTAATTTGCCTCCTGTCCCAACTTTTTTGGAATGTGTTGCATGCCTGTAATATAGGAATGGATGTATATTAGCAAATGAAATGCAGTTGACAAGACAAAGCATGAAATATCTTGGGTTCGTACTGTCTTCAATGAGATAAAAGTCAAAGTAAATTTAGGAATCACTATTTATTTATTTGTTTATTTTATTTTGCACTTTTCATATCATCCCAACTTTTTCTGGTTTGGTGTGGTATATAATCAGCTGATAGTAGTTAAGGCTCAACTCCATTCATTTGTATAATGTGTCAGGGTGGATTAAAAAATAGATAATACTCATGGTAATGAATAAGTAATGTTACCAACACTTTTTTGTTAGATCTTTTATTTCTCTATTGATCATTACAGTATGCTTCCTCCTGTCTAAGATTTGAGGTTGATATCAAGATGCACACAATAATATCAGGAAAAACTGACAATGATGAGAACAGTTTGACAGAAACTGTACTCTTGCCTTTTCACTAAAGGAGGGTCATTGCCCATTGAACAGATGAAGACATCTTACCTATTCTCCAAAGGGAAATAAAGATTCTTAAAAAAAAAAAGAAAGAAATAATTGGATTATTTATTTGATAATTATAAATGTGTGCCCAGAAGCATAGCTGATGTGGTTACATGCTTTAAAACTGAATAACTAAAATCATAGACTAGACTTGTTTTTAAGGCTACTGCTTGACAAACCTTTTCCAAAGGTTTAACAGATTCCAACCCTTAACATACTGTATTAGCATACCCTTCTGTCTAAAACAGTCATGAGCTGCCACCATTACGGTTGTGTATTTTATTGCTTTCAATGCAGTGGTTGATCAGAATTAACACTAGAATTACCAAAGCCTACTAAAAAACTTGCAAACCCAGCCCACCTTAAATCCCTTCGCACCTCTCCATCAGCGTCTTCAGGCTGCTTGTTTTGATCGACATATTTACATGATAAAAGACGCTGACAGAGACGTGCGAAGGGATTTAAGGTGGGCCAGGTTTACGAGTTTTTTCATAGGCTTTGCTAGTTCTAGTGTTAAGTGGAAAACATTGAAAGTGCATTGTTACAAATGATGGTCCTGCCATAGTTGCTTTTGTATATTACTTCTCAGTAATTTTGTTTTCATTAATAATGTTTTAAATAGTTAGTACAGTACGGTATGTTATATAGAGAACAATGTGGCAGTATTGGTGTATTTCCATGCTTGGTCCCTATCTTGTTCCGTAGTGCTGTCATGATGGGCTAAAGTCCCATGTAACCCTGTACTTGGATTAAGCAGATTTGAAAATGGAGGAATGATAAACCATATTATAATTGAGCTTTGTTGTGCAGTTCAAATAACATAAATAATAATAAAAAACATCAGTTGATTTGTGCTAGAAAAGCAAACCCAAGAGAACCAAATATGGTATGTTTATAGATTGATACTAACTACACATTCATGAATAAACAAGATCAGCTGTTACATATTTACTCAAAGTAATAAACTGATAAAAACAGGCTTTGCTCTTATGTTGCATATCACCTAATGTATTAATATTTTAAATCTGTTTTTGTTATTTTATAATTTTCTTTCTTTTTTGTTTCTTTGAAAGATTATTATAAGGAAACTGATTTAGCCATCTTATTTAAAATGTGCAGTTTATTGTGCAATAGATATTAAAAAAAACATTCAGTTTTCTTCTACAACTGTATCCAACTGTAATCATCATCATTTTTCATTTTCTCCAGAAATCTAAAATTTCAACTTATGATAAGATGTGGGAATTTATGAGCAGCAGAAGACATTCTGTGCTTGTCAAAAACAATGAAGAAGGGATCCAGCGTGTACTCACCTCTGATTATGCCTTTTTAATGGAGTCAACGACCATTGAGTTTGTTACACAGCGGAACTGTAACCTGACGCAGATTGGAGGCCTAATAGATTCCAAGGCGTATGGAGTTGGCACTCCCATGGGTATGTTGCATGTCTGACTTTTGAACTTTCTCCATTAATCATTGTTAGTAGCAATGAAAAGGCATGTTGGCATCAAAATGACATTAGCTATTTGTAAAGCCATTTAATCAGAAAATACTTGCAGCCATTCATTAAAGATTTGTCTATGTTATACCCAGTAAGCACAAATTTCATTAAACTTAAATTTTAGAAAACAATGTAAATTACATAATTTTAATTTATATAAACGAGACATACAATGTGTTAAATAAAATACAGCACCAGTGTCTAATATACTATCTAACGTGAATAACTAATGTTATAACTCTGAGGTTAACAGCTGGCTGTATAACAACTTTGAATCTTTTGGGCAGTGGTAGCTTTGGGATTTCATTAAAAATTATTTCTGAATAAGAAGCATGTTCTTGTTGTTCATGTAGCATAACATTTCATTAGATGGTGCTGAATGTTTATAATCGCTCATTGGTGACTGAGTTTGGATTTCTGCTTATGTTTGACCTGTGATGTATTGGCATTCCATCTAAGGTTGGTTAGTATAATTCACTTGTTGTTGCCTATAGTGCACTTTCCTGTGGCCTTTTATTCAGAAAGTTAGCAAATGAATGAATAGATAAGTAGATGAGCAGATGTTTTTAAGCAAAAGTACATCAGATGCTCTAATATGTTTGATTGTCTAGATGAGCTTTAGAGAAAACACATCTCTTGGAGTCTTGGGTCCTTGTTGAAAGTCTAACAGTCCAAAGTCAACTAGCTACTGTCATTCACCTATAATCTTTGTAAATTTCCATAAAGGAGATGACATTTGTCAGGAGCCTGCAATTGGTAAAAACACTTAATAATAATCTTTCTATATATAAAACAACAAAACGTATTGTGTCCATCCATATCTCAGCATAACATACTAAACTGTCCAGTGTCCTTTTTGCCAAGATGTAATATCGCAGCATTTACATGTATCAACGTCATTCATGTCATCTGGATTCCAGAAGAATATCTTTTAAATAGTAGTTACTTTGAATTAACCCCATCAGGAAATAATACAACCTGAAATGAATTCTCCTTTAATTGATGAGCGAGCAAAACATGAGAAAGAAGTTTAAAAACAAAAGGGCAGAATGACCAAAAGAAAGTCGAGCTAGAATGTCAAATGAGTAGAGACAGCAAGAAGCACAAAGAAAGAGGAAATTAAAAGTTAGCAACTACAAATGACCAGACCCCACATATATTCCAAATATTTTATGGAAAACATTAGATCAGTCAACAGCTCCTTAGTATTTGCATCTCTGAATGCCCGAATTGCACATCCGCCTGGTTTTTGTCGTATTGTTTTAGGATTAATGGTGCGATTTACCATCATGTAGGTACATTACATCCAGCTAATGGAGAAAGAACACAGTACAAAGAATCTTTACTGTCTATACTAAAGACTGCAGATTTAGTTTTATACAACCTCAATCAGTAATATATGAAGCAATAAAAATTATAAATACTGTACAGAAATTGTCACTTGACACTTCCAATAACATAGGCACAATTTCTGCTCTATCAGACGATACTGACTTTAATAGAAATGGTACACTTTGCAACCCTAATATAACAATTAGATATAGATTCACTTTTCTATTTTTTTTACTTCCATTCTCTTCTTATTCTACCAATGTGCCAACTTTACTAAATGGGTATTTTACTAGTTGTAGTAATAATAATAATAAGGATACATTTTAATTATGTGGCATTGTAAGAGGCATCTTTTTGAATAAAAAAGGAAGTTTAGCTTTCATCCAGATATTTGCTAAATATATGTTGAAACAGTGTGATCGGGTAACACAGTGACTAGTGTTCATCCTGCAAATTACTGGTGGCTCAGGTCAATGTAAAAAGGGGCAGAATATGATTTACTTTACAGCACATGAAGGACAAAATGTATTTATAAAACAGGAAAATGATCGCGTTTGACGGTATTTCTGGTCATCTTTCATGAAGGTTCATAAATGGCCTTAGGATTTAGTAACAAATGATGGCCAGTCAAATGTGCACTTTTTCATATAAAAGAAGAAAAAGTAACACAAACGTAACAGACTTTTTGTATTGCATTACATTTTGTAATAAGTAACTATATCGTACATTTAGTTACTTTTTTGTATCTAATGAGTAATGTAACTAATTTAGTTTTAAAAGAAACATTCCCCATGCTGCTTGGATGATGCAGGCTCCACGCTTGCTTTCAAATTCATAGTTGTCATTGATGATGTTTAATGGGAGAGTTTTGCCAAGGAAGGACTCCTTAAGAGTACTCGTGCATGTAAACAATTCTGCCCTAACTGGGTTACTAACCTTATCCCTGTTTAGTGTCTGCATATAAACACACTCGATGACAGTATAATTGATGACATTCGTTCTTTATCTTGGCAAGGGTAATGGAAATATTTCATGTGAATTCCATTAACAGTGGAGCATTTAAATACTGGACCGTGACATGTGCATATAGAGCTGCCATATATAGTGATTTTAGTCTTTAATTCCTCCACCTGTTTTCATTACCCATGTCTAGGCTTTTTTTAGATATGCTTCAGATTTGTCTAGTTAATTTGTGATAATTTTAGGCTATTAAATTTGTAGAGCATAGTTCTAATGTTATACAATATATAAAATTTGGAAGTTGGACAAGTTTGATTTTATTGATACAATAAGAAACAGTTGTATTGATGAATATAAGAATATAACATGAAGAATATCACCTCACTCCCCCATCTCCTTTTTTTACAGTATTCTACTTTACTGAAGCACCAAAAACACCAATGTAAGGTTTTACAAATACGCAGGACCAAGTGTAACTAATATAGGAGTGGGAACTAATATTATGTTTGTGCTAGGTGTGCTATGATTTTTGTTTGTATTTTATATCTATGTTCAGATTGGCATTATTTTGACATCACCATTGCTTGTTGGATCATCATGTCGCTCCGTCATTCTTGCACATGCAACAGAATATGAACTTGATAGTGATGTTATGGCAATCATTTGTCATATAAAAGAAACAAGTTGACAATTTTTTGTGGTTTTGGATAAGTCAAATAGTGTCTATATTACATATGTTTCTAAGTAATGTGTGTGTTATGTGCTAGTATATTTTCTGCATTATTCTATTTTAGCACTTTTTTCTATGTGTGTTTCTTGACTGCATTTTTGGAGGAATTTGCTTCTTCTACTTGGTTTCAGCTGCTCCAATTTAGGAGTCGCCATAGCAGATCATCTGTCTCAATCTATCCCTGTCTTTTACCAATCTGGTATGAACATTCTGTTTCTCATCCTCATGTTTGATTTCTCACAGATTTTATGTCAGATGCCCTTCCTGATGCAACCCTTCCCAGTTTACCAGGGCTAGGGGCCAGCACTAAGACCACACTGGTTTGTTCGACCCCAGTGACTGCGTTAATTTGCTGTTCTACTTTTTTCACTTGGTGTTTTTAGTCTCACTTTTTTATGCTTATTGATACAGAGGATTTCCCCCAGCATGGGCCACAATCATATAGCAGGGTAAACATAAAGATATCCATGCAAAATTATGTTTATTATGTGTGAAAAAGAAGAACTTTAAAAGTCTCTAAACAGAACTATCCAGCCTGGGCCAGATCTAAAGTGGATACTATGGAAAACATGAAATGAACCATTTTGATTGTTAATGTCAACAGTGACATTCTATTCAGTCTGTATTGGATTGACCTCAGATTTAGCCTATTTTATGTAATATGTTCAATGTGAATTTCCCCATTATTAGATTTTGGATTATGGGAACCTAAGCCAATATAAAGGTAATGTATCTTTAACATCATAGAACCATACACATACATACATAGAGATATTCCCTGGAGACCTCCAAGGCAGACTGTCCTCTGTCTTAGAGCATGATTTATGGTTCAATTAGTTTTGTAATGTACCACGTGCAGGTAGCATGTATGCACTAAGATATTAATTAGTCTCATTTGAGGAGACATGTGTGCTTTATAAGATGATCAAAATGGAATTAAAAACAGTTGGTATTCCGAGTCTGTGCCATTGCTTAAAGCTATAAAAGGAGGATTGGAAATGCCAGACGGAACTGTTTGTGGATGGGATTTAGAGAAAAAGATCTAAAGTGAACAAACAAGTGCTGAAATCCAGTAAATACTGAAATATTCTTTCAGTTCACCTCATTAGAACTCTGAGGAATAATATAATGTCTGTAACGTTAAAGCAGACCATGTGTGTATCATGAACCAGTATAAGACTATCATTTTTTTTTCATGTAAAAATGTCAAACAGTTCTCTGGTTCTGAAACCTAGGGGCAGAAATCCTACAGATTTCATTCTACAAATGCAATCTATAAATTTATTTAGAATCCCTAGTTAAATCAATGTTCTTATTTTAAAGTTCACAAAAAAATTCAAAATCACACTCATTTAAAAAAAAAAAAAATTGTACTTTTACCTCAACATTACAGCAAATAATTTGGCAGACTCCCACTGCTTATCGCTTAGCACTTCATACATCTGCCATATGTGCTTCCCAAAATACTTTACTCACCTCAGTATGGATCCTTTAGTGAGCAGCCCATGCAAAATCTTCTGCTAGAAATTTCTTAATCCTCCTACTCTGTAAAACAAAAACCCTCTTCTGCTTTTTAATTCCTTATATCAGTATCCAGGTCCTCCTCTTTGTTCTGTTACCTGCAACAAATATATGGCCTGCTTCATTATCATATGCCCCTATCTTACAATTCATAGTTATTGAGACTAGCTGTAAGAGAACACTTGCTGTTTGCACCACAATGTAGCCTCTGTCTCTTGTAGTGGATGGTTCAGCCATTTCTAAGGTGGTATATGTTATTCTGCAATCATTTTGGATACCATGTGCCCAGCATTGTTGCCATCCCACATCTTTAAGCACTGGGTTTTCATCTGTGTAGACTACAGATGTCATTGGATGCTGGAAACACAAGACAAATAGTAGTGGAGAACCATTCCTCTTTATTAATTGGTTCAGTTTAGAAGTTAAAATAAAGCTTGTCCTATCGCTTGCGAAAGGAGATTTTTAATTTTTCTGAAGTATTTATCTCTCTCCCTATTTCTCTGTAGGACCTTAAAGTGAGTTATACCCTCCAAACTTTTCTATATGCAGTATGTAAGGGCAAAGAACCATAAATGACCTGGGCATCCCAGAACTCTTTCCTATCAGCATATAGAGAAAAGTCAAGCAAAATGAGACCTTTTATTGGCTAACTAAAAAGATTACAATATGGAAGCTTTCGAGGCAACTCAAGCCCCTTTTTCAGGCAAGAGTTGGGTCGAAAGCTTGCATATTGTAATCTTTTTAGTTAGCCAATAAAAGGTGTCATTTTGCTTGACTTTTCTCTACATTCATAATGGCTAACATGGTACAACACCCTAGTACTACTACCAGCATATCTAATGCACAGTACAATCAATGTTCTATTATCAAGCTAAATTCCCTACCCAAGAGTTTTCAGATGAATGTCCTCATTTCTGTATACTTTACTATGTACACATAATTTTTCACTTTTCATAACAAATATAAAGCTGCTCTGGTGTTGTATAAAATTATAAAAATGCACATTGGGAAATGTAATTATTTATGTCAATAAATTACGTGGAACTATAAAAGAGCAGGTATGGTAAATTATATGTTCAAATTAAATAGTAAGACATTATAACAAAATGTTGTAGTACTAGGGTGTTGTACCGTGTTAGCCATTATGAATGTAGAGAAAAGCCAAGCAAAATGACACCTTTTATTGGCTAACTAGAAAGATTACAATATGCAAGCTTTCGAGGCAACTCAGGCCCCTTCTTCAGGCAAGATGTAATCATTACATCTTGCCTGAAGAAGGGGCCTGAGTTGCCTCGAAAGCTTGCATATTGTAATCTTTCTAGTTAGCCAATAAAAGGTGTCATTTTGCTTGGCTTTTCTCTAACAAAATGTTGTAAACTTTTGCCTTAAATCCCAGCTTAAACATTGATTTTGAAAAACAAGTAGTGAATACCTCTTGAGTGAACTGCATTAGTTGCCTTGATACTTTAACCAGATCATTTTCATTCTGTTTCAATAGCTGCCTTTATGTATATTACAGTTTGCTAACTCTGTTTGTATTGATAAATCTTGGGCAATATGTTCATCCTTTTGAAATGATTTCAATTAAAATTACATCTTCTCAAATGTCAGATATGGCATTGCACTTTGGATGAAGGACACATCTGTGCGAAATACTAAAATTTTAAAGTGACTTTAAGAACCTGAACACAGTAAGAATGTGTTACTAGAAAACGAATTAAAAAAACACATCCTATCATCATGTACAGTACATCACTAGAACAATGACAAAGCTCCTGTTAATTTGTCGAACATCACTTAGTAATACAGATACCAGAAATCCAACATTGCATGGGTAAAAACAGACCTGTGCTAAGAGTTCATCTTGAACTTTGGAGTATTCCTGTCGTTGAAGATAACCTCAAGCAATTGGCTTTATTTTCCTAGGATCCTTTCCTCCCCTGTGTGATGTCTTTCCAAGTTAGCCATAGCCAGACACTGCCCATCTTTTCAGCTTGGCCCCTTTACTCCAATGCTTCTTAATAGACATTTTACAGATGATTCCACAAAGTCTCAACATCCTACTTCTACGGGTAGATGACCATCCTCTGTCCTACTCCAGTACACTATTCCTTCAAACATGTGTACTTCCCTCTTGCTCTCATGGGCTTCCTCTGCTCAAACCTCCCAAGGAACACGGAAAATGGCTGTTTTTGTGTGTGTAGACCACAGCACAATATTTAGCTGGATAGAGGTCATAGTAATCTTCTTCGAAAACTGGAGCTACCAATCAGTGTCCACTTTCATGTTCCAGCTCCAGTACTTCCTGGTGTCAGAACTGACTTCCTTCTATTGCCAGTAAATCCCCCCTTGCCTAATAAAGGGGATTAACTGCTGGTGGTGTGAATGGTGAGGTCTGTTTGCTTCTCATCTGCCTACTACCAGGATCTCTGCTCCCATCTGTAAAGAATTGTGCCAGCACCACCTTGCAGCTGAATAGCATACATGCTGGGGTGTTATGTTTGGGGCACTGCATAGGTGCATTTGACATATATCTTTCCAGCTCAGTTCCCTGTTGACTACCCCTCCCATGTTGTCCAGCCTCCTGTTTTTGCTGCCTTACTTCTTTGATTTCAAATGAGTTCTTCTTCCATCCTGACTACCTCTGAGATAACCAGATCTTTCCAATCTTTTCTTATCGTTGAAGACTATATCGCTTGAGCTGTTCTCCATTTATAACTCATTCTCCCTGCTTTGTGGTCTTCCCACCATTTCCTGGTGCTTCAGGTTACTAATGACTTGATCAACATTTAGCTCAGATCTCCACTTACAATTTGTTTGTACCTGGGTCTTGGTATTCCATAAAGATTAGTCTGGCAACTCTCACAGCTCTAACACCAGACTTGTAGCCCAGAATAATTTCCTGATGTAGTTGTTGACCTCCCCATCTTTCCTCAGTGCTGCTACACAGAGCTTAAGGCCGGATTTATACTTCACGCGACGTGACGCATGCTGCAGCGGACACTCATGCTACGCAAGCGTTGTAGTGTTTATTCTTGCGTGCGTACTTTGCGTAAATCTGGAGGAATCCACCAGCTGGCAGTGCGAGATATTATCATGGTGAGAACAGGTTCGGCTTTGTTGTGTTGTGAATTGCCTGGAACACCCATTAAATTCCGAGGACACTTTACCGCAATATCTCTGAAAAGGATGTTTAATGATTAAATCGATCAGTCCAGGGATTTGTCCATTTCAGCTAGCATTGGGCACGAGGCAGAAACAATCCCTGGACAAGGCATCAGCTCATCGCAAGGTGAATACAAGCACTCACATACACTAGCATAATTTTAGTGTAACCAAATCTGCATATCTTTGGAAGGAAACCGGAGCACACTGAGGAAACCCAGCAGGAAAACATGTAAACTCCAGGCAGGGAATATCAGCGATGTGACTCCCTGCAAGACAGCAGCGCTAACGCTCCGCCACCATGTAACCCCCATGTGTGTAGTTATTAACAGTATTCATTATTTAAACAAAATTTCCGATTTATCTGTAACATGTAACATACATACTTTAATGCATTTCATCATGAAAGTGATATCAAGTATAAATCTAAGGATTCTAAATGTGCTGAGAGTTAGAATATCATACATTTAATGTGCTCGATGTGGCAATCTATAGCTGGCGATCCGCTACTGTCAGGACCGGATGGAAGCCCTAGAAAAAAAGACGGCACAGAAGATGGTATGTGAGACTTTTAAAATGTATCATGTCATTACGATTGGGAATATGCGACGCTTGAATATAAAAGCACCATGAATACATCCATATGTCGGCATTTTGCTTCACCACATCGAACCATTCATCAAACATCGAAGCGCGCACACCGATCTCGTAGGATCCGCAAAGCGGCTTTCTGTCACATGTAGATAGTAAACAGAGACTCTGACATCACATTCCGACTTTTAGCACACTGTGCCCCCCGACTTTTTGCTGGTACTGCAACTCGCGCACGCGTCTCGTTAATTTTTGAGGACCTACTCAGAGGATGCATCAAATGAACGCTGAGAATGTGTGGCAGCCATTATGCGGACGTGTACGCGTTCTGAGCGTGAAGTATAAACGAGCCGTAAGGGGTCACATTAGCCTCTAGTTCAAATGAACTATTAGCACCAGACCTTGTATCTCCCTGGGATTTGGCATTGGCCTATTCTCTATTCTTAAGTTGCATTGTAATTTCTCTTCCATCCACAAGCTGGAGAAGAGAGCAATGAGACAAACCAAGTGTATGCATATTTGTGCTTGCATCACCTGTTTGCAGAGTAGTCTGTCCATAAAAGTAAATAATGTTTTGTAGACTAGAGACCTTTTCTATGAATAAAAGGAGTAATTTGCTTGTATGGAAGTGGTTTGCTTTGTCAGCTTCTTCATAAGCAGGGTTATATTGAAAGGCTTAGAAAATAGATGTCAGGTAATATTAAATTGATTATTTGTGTTTGAGTTGCTCTTTGGTTATATCGTTAGATTTTGCTATTGTAAGAAGTGACTACACTCTTTTACATTTTCCACATTAAAATATTGACTTTTGAAGTACCCTGTGACCTCCTCAATACAAATAGTCTACATGCACATCTACAATAGAGAAATAAGAATAATGCAGAAATGCAATAAACCTAAACTTCTAAGTATGAAGGTCAAGTACAGAAACCCTTAATTATGTCATATGCACGACCTTGCCTGGGTTAAAGGCTTCACTTCATTGTCACTTCCATCCACATTAACTTATTAGGGACGCGTTCAGATATAGATGAGTATTCATTGTTACCATAATCAAATTGGGATTGGGGTAAAACAACACCATTATTCACAATTCACAAAGAGACAGTTTAAAGTTTCCAGTCAGGTTTTCTAGCAAGTGTTTTGAATGGTGGAACTAGAGAAAACCCACAGAAAGAAGTGCAAACTCTAAACAGCTCAGATTAGAACCAACAAATCTGTTGAAGTGACTTAGCCATGTCCAAAAAATATGCAGATTAGGTTGATTAGTGACTCTAAATCAGTCCAGTATAAGTGTGTATACTAGGTGATGGTCTAGTGCTCTGTTCAGGATGGGGTCCTTCACTCAGTGTTACATGCATACTTTATTGGCATAATTTGGAAAACTGACAATTGCCTTGTATCATTATGTTTGTGACATGTGCATTATTATTGCCATATTGGCCAGCATATGTTTAATGTCACCTTTTTGTATTATAATTTTAACAGCTTCACCATTGCTGAGGACTATGGGTCAGTGATATAACAGCAGTCATTATATGTGTGTGTTTTAACCAAGCACTATCATGCATCAGTTTTGATGCAGTTTTACTTTATCCAAGATGAAGTATGCATACTGTATATATACAGTATGTATAAGTAAATATTAAGCTGACAGAGCATTAATGGCATTATTTTAGTTGACTCATCAGCTGCATACAGTGGTAGGCTGAGCTAGAGAAGAGACATTTTTGATATTTTTTATGTGTTTTTATTTTGTTTTATTTTATGATCTTCTGTTACATACAGCTGCAAATTCAGCACTGTGTGTTGGTTTGCTGGATGTCTGAGCTCATGCACTTACTGGTTCCACCTTACGTGAGTCTGATCAATGCAACCTGCATTTGGTTTCTTATAGTGTAAACCTGTGGGGCCTCATTGTGCAGGATGAAGTTCTGTTTGTTCATGCCTGTTGGTTTTGAACTCTCAGGCATATATGTTGTGAATTGAAATTGCTGTAGGGCTTTATTTATATTGTAATTTGTATTGCAATCACACATCATCTCTCCAATCCCATGAAAATTCCAGTACCCCCTGCTAATTTTTTTTTCTAGTTGAGAACCCAGCTGTGCCTGTTCATGCATGTGTGTTATCCTAATTTCACAGTGTCCAGTCATTTGGTCTGGCTGCGCTCCAATTGGAAAAACAAAAGAAGTGAAACCAGTTGTATGTGAAATATTGCAAGTCACCTTGGATAAAGGCATCCGCCAAATAAGTAAATATAATGTAACAAACTCTGCCCGTTCTCCACTTTTGAACTGCTGCTCACCAAAAGATCTCTGCATGTCACTTCAAGCTATTCCTGGGCTAAATAGTGCAATAAAAAATTTTGTGTCTTACAATAGTTGTTACATATTTATGCCCACACTTCCCAACATGAAATTAGTTTTCTTAAGTGTCATGTTACTTGTATTCCATGGTGCCATCCAATGATGAAAGTTGTGGAATTACATTAAAACAACAGCAAGAGGTATGTGTCTTTCATATTATGTCCAGAGAAGTAAGCCCACCATGAGAAATGCCCTCTAGTTATCAAGTTGTCTGCACAGAATATTAATAAAATACAACCATGTATGAAAAATAACACACAGACATTAAGCATTTTTGCAGTAGCATTGAGTGATTAGATTAGATAAACTTTATTAATCCCATGGGAAAATTGACATACATACAGCAGCAGAAACATAAAAACACAGATGCAGACTCACAGGTAAATAACACAGCCAATCAATCAATCAATCAATCAAGTCCATGTTTCTCATTTGTGATGCATCTGTTATTTATGTCCAGTTTTATCCAAATTTAGATATTGGGTAACGTCCCATCGTACAATGCATAATATGTATGATCTGCAAGCCTCCAAGCATTTCAACTTGAATATCTTCTCACTGCCTTAAAGACATGTTTATCACATGTGCATGGTTGTGTGTGTGCACAGACAGAAAATACTCAATATATCCAACTGCAGAGACAAAAGTAGTAGAAACATTAGTAGAACAGAAAAAGTAACAAAACTAACATTATTGTGAAAAGTGTATTATAGAAGATTTGTGCACTGAAATAAACTGTTGCCCTATTTAATATTTTTCATGCTTTGCACCAATTTCTGCTTCTGTAGGTTTAAGTCTTTTCCTTGGATAAAAAGAGTTAAAAAAAATTTTGGACGTGAGCATCAGTAGACTTTGTGCACTAGGAACCAAGTTACCCAAACTAATCTATAACATTTTAGTGATTATTTACTGCTCTGAGGCTGATCTTTCTGATCATAAAATTGATCATTACAATAGCAATTAATAAGAATTCATAATTAATTGCAGAATTACGGTATTTGAGAGTTCCTCTAGAGTGCCTCTTTCTCTTGCATGATTTGGCTCAAAAACTAAACATCACATTGGCATCTCATAACAGGCTGAAGTTTCAAGTTTGGTATTTTTCCATCCAGCCATTTTAGCTCTAGACTGTCCTCAAGAAACAGTGACACACAGACACACCCACACAGAGACAGACACACATCCATCATTGAGATATCGATGCTTTCGGTATTGGGGGACCCTAAAACGTTGAGATCCGTCAAAAACTGGAGATCAAAATATTTGACGAATCTAAAGCCTTCGCCCAAACACAGATGATAGGTTATGGTGGGGGAAGGCACAAAGCAAAAATGGATAAATGGATATATAATGGATATATAGTTTAACACAAAATAAATGGCAAGTTGACACCATCATTTGTTCAAAGTAGTACCAATACTACTCATTCTATTATCTTTACTAATTTCTCTATACTGTATGTAGCAATTCGGTAATATGCAATTTTTCAATAAGCCACTTGATTAACTGCATTTAAAATAAACAATTTAATCTTCATTATTTAAGGACAAGACATGTCTTTATCAGGTGACAGAGGTTCTTAATTCTTAATAAATATAGTAAAAGTGACTGTTGATTTCACTTTACTCTTACACTAACATAAAACAAAATGTTATAGCACTAAAGTATTGTAAACTCTCTTGCCATCATTGTGCTTTCTTCTGCTTTGAGACACATGCTGCACATGTTTTGTTTGCTTAGTTTTTCACACATTTGCTGTTGTTGTGTACTGTGTGTGCTTCTCTGCTTGTGTTTCCACACTATCCAACACTTTAAACAGTTTTCATTGCACTTTTGTAATTCAAGTTTTTCTTCTTGCTGTCATGAGGTTGCTCAACAATTCTAGGTTTTAGTTCTTTCACTTCTGTAAAATTTCCATGTAAATTTCTTTGATTTGTTACATGTTGTGTATCTTGGTATGCATTATTTTTTAATATACATGGTGCTCTAGCCCCATACATATCTATACATATTGTATTCATATCTTTACATATGTTTCTGTTTTTGCCAGTTATGCCTTAATTTAATTTACACATTTTTGTTTTACTTTTTTCAAACATTCATACATTTGTATTGTATATGTTATTTTTTATGTCTCTCGATTTGCAGGCATCAGGGCCCTTCGATTTTCACTGTCTTGTGTCTTATGAAAATAAAAATTGTTTGTATTGCTTGCAACACTAGTGTGAAATTTTCATTTAAAAACATTTGCTTAGAAATTTACAGAAAAAGTCTCTCATATTTTCTAGAGCACAGCCTCGATTTTTTTACATTTCAGCTTACCAAAAATAACAAATGATTACATTTCTAAAACACATACAGATTGCATTATTCAAAACTTAATAGTTTGCCACATATTTAAAAATACAGGTTACAGCAGCAGTTACTAAAATTGGCCCTGGGGATTCCTGTCAGGTCAGGTTAGGGAGCATGCACTGATACAGTGTGTTACCACACACACCACATGGGTTGGCAACCCAACAGGCAGACAGGCTGTCCAGTCACCTTAGCTGGATCTTCAGAGTAGCAACAGTCATCAGACCAATAAGATCTGGCCAGTCCCAGGTCTGCACATCTTAGAAAGTGCCACCACTGAAATGCACAAATTAGAAGCTCCTCTGACAACAGAAGAAGATGATTGTCATGCCAGAGAGACAAGTCGTTTCACGCTACTACCTGGAGGGGCCACCTCAAATTGGGTCCTGAGTGCTGTCTTGCAGTAGGAGAAGCTTCAGCACCACACCAGTTCCAATCCCCAACAGGCCTGACCCTTTCGGCTCTCCGGCGGTTTTGACTCTTCAGGGAATGAAGCTCCCGAGGGCTTTTCCCCGGCCCTTTCATAACGCGAACAGCCTTCCTAATCCTGAGGAGAGCATATTGGAGTCCTGTCTGTGGTTTCAGAGTTGTGTGAATTTTTTTTTTACGGTGGCTGGAGTACCAATCCTGCCACCAACCCCCAAGTTTTCCCTGCAAATTGAAGGATCGTTTGCCGGGTGGCTGCAGTTTAACGTCATACCCAGGATTCCTGTGACTTCAGGTTTTTATCCCAACCAATTTTACAATTAGTGCATCACTGTTACTCTTAATTATTGTTTAGAGAGCAGTCATTTTTAATCTCTTATTCTAAGAAGTTTTGACATATTTGTCATTTTGTAGCCAAACCTGAAATGTTTAAGTTTCCTTTAACATTTTCTTTTGATTCAGCTTTTCCAAAGAGTTTTCTCCTTAAATTATATCCCAGTGCTGGCAACACAGAATACTAAAATGGAGAAATTAAATCAGTGCTATATTCACTTGTCTGCTCATTTCTTAATGAGCAAAAAAGTTAAAATGGCAGTCAAGTAATTGCTCCCCTCTAGCTGTCACTGTTTTCTGTGTTTAAAATCTGTGTTTGCACTGCTTATTCCTGATAATCAGTATTAGGGTACCATTAAGGAAACAAATTTTAAATACAACAGAATTACTTTTGTCATCAATACAATGTTCTTGATAAATAATTCAATAACACAAAGATAAACTATTATTACAATTCTCTGTATCTAACTGTTATGGGCTACATGAGAAAAGAACAATACTATTGTTGTGAGGAGGAAAAAAGACCACCAGATGAAGCACCAAAAGGAGCGGGCAAAGCCATAACGAGGAACAGGTATTGGTTGAAACCAATAAAACAAGAAAAATAACCAGAACATGAAAACTCTGAAAGAGCAAGGAAAATACTCATAATTTATAGGTTTAATCTGAAACATTTCTAACACTAACTGAATTTTATTTTTATCTAACACACTAAATACTGTTGTAGTTCTGGTTTTTGCATTCTGCTAATGCTAGGGCCATCATTTTATAGTGGAGGCTCTGATAACATTACATGCCACAGACAGAACAGCATTATGACCTCCAAGAGCTCCAAAAATGGCAATCAAATAAGACAATTTAAATATGTTCAAAATAAAAAAAAATGAATTGCAATGTTTTTATTCAAAACAGCATCTAAATGTTACAGAGCACCACATTATAGCGTTAACTAATACTATGATTTAAAACAGTACGTTACCTCTGCTTGGTTTCTGATAAGGCTCTTCATTTTCAGGTTTATAAAACGTAATTTGGAATGCTAGTTGAGTCTTTGATTGATTTAATATATTCATTATATTTCCTTTTATTAACTTTGATATGAGTGAAATTATTTGTGTCTCAGGGGTTTCTAAATAATGTTGAGAACCACTGGAATGTGTAGTCTATAATGAGACAGTAGTGTTGCAATGCTCTGTGCATTTTCCTGCTTCTAAAAAAAAAAAAAGCGTGTAGGAAAAAGTTGTTAAAATTTATATCATAAATCTTTGTAATATTGCAAAACAAACAGAAAAAATATGTAGTCATTATGAAATGAATGATGTAAATACATTTTAAAAAGTGCTTTAGAGCATTTAAATAACAGCCACAGTTGTTTTTATAAAACTGTAGATGCAGATAAAACTTAAGACATAGAGCTCCATGCCTTTACTATATTATATTTAACATCTTAATGTGTTGTTCATATATGCCTGTTCTTATTAAATAACATGGAACCTTTTGCTTATGTAAATATAAATAAAAAAGTTTATAATAATATGTTTCCACACAATAGTTTTCAACATTTACTAGCATTTTCAAAATTTAATTCTGGGTAAAATCATACAGTATGTCTTCAGAAATCATTGCTTTTTCCAGTGTATAGCATATTGCAGTTTAGTATCATGGCAAAGGTTTGTGAATGTAAAGGTGCAGTTCTATTTTTTTATATATTTAGCATAGCATCTACTGTCCAATTACTTTATCTCTCAAATGATGATAAATCATAAACACTGAATCAGAAAGAATCTTGCGCAAAAACCCATGAAATCAAGATTTCATGTCCTTGCTCTACATTTGTCAAATGTTAGTTTGGGAGTAAAGGAAATGTGACGGCAGAAAATGGCATTTATCATAATGAAGTGGTTGAGTGAAATCTAAGCTTGGAAATAGTATATTTTTAAGAAAAAGTGGCATTGAGGGCTTTTGTTTTAAATCTTATGATTACTATTACATGGTTTCTTATTTAATGGTGTCATAAATATTTACAAAGTAATATTTATGTAAATAAATGTATATGTATGTATACTGTAGACAAGAGTGACTTACTATTAGTTTCATAGCAAACAGTGTAAACAACTCCATATTTGTAAAAAATAATAATAATTTTAATAATTACCACTACACCCACTTTTAGATTCCTTTTTACAACCCACATAATTGATGAAAAAATAAACTGGTTTCTTTGAGATTACTTTTTATCCATTTTAAAGATTAGACAGTTCAGAAAGCTTAAGGACTGTATTCTGTAGCATCGATACATAAATCTGTTCTGAAGCTGTGTAAAACATGAGTAATGAAAAATTAACAAAAATAAATTGATTTTGTTCATTGAAATATGATCAGTTACATAAATATTGAATATTTGATTTTTATAATCTTCATATTATTATGAGCTGTGTAAAGTATGAGTAATTAAAAAATAAACAAAAATAAATTGATTTTGTTCATCAATATGAACTGTTATGCAAATATTTTATATTTGATTTATATAATCTTCAAATTATTTACTTATAAATAATGAGTCTTAGCCTTTTCAGGTATCATACTCATAAACTTAAATAGTAAGCCTATGTCAGGATGGTCTCTCTGGCTAACAGCAAAATTATTTTTGAATGCTAACTTCACTGAGTGCTCTACATGCAGCACATGTGAATTCCATCCTTGAAGTATCATTTGTTTGATTGTCATAGTGTACCTATATTTTGGATTCTCAGAAGAATTATCACCATGTACTCCATAGAATGATGTAGCCTGTGTTGTATAAGTGCGGGATTCATGTGACGCTGCTATGTGCCATTTGGTACTTGTATTTACACACCAAGTGTTCATTAGGTTTTGATTAAATTAAATCCATTTAAAGCTGGCATGGAAGTCCTTCTCTCCTGTCCATAATTTTCATGGACAGGGTATTGATGCACAGTCAAGACTTGAAGACTATGTAATCTAAGCTCCTTAGTATTTTATTTCTATTATCTTCAGACAAAGCAGTTTGCAGCCAAGTGTAACAAAAGAGGCATTTAAGGTTAAGGTGGTAGTAGAAGCAATTGTGAGACTTAGCAATGGACCAGTGAAGCAGCCACAGTTCTACATAAATTGTCCTGCACTGTGCTGGTGAACTGGCAGATAAATCCTTGAATAAATATTTTAATTTAATTTACTGGACAATCAACATTTTCACTATGGTCACAAGTTTTAGTTGCAGAATGAATTCTCCATCCAAGCTTAAAGAGATCAATAATGTGGTGATCTTGAAGAAGAACTGCCGCTTTTCTTTAGCAGCCAGTAGATATATTTTAAATATGTAACAAGAATGGCCCAGATGCCTACCTTGGAGCGGTTATCACAAAAGACCTACTGTGTGTTAGTTGGCTTGGGAACGCCTGGCATGTCACATACTATTGTGTTTATTGGCATCATTGCAGGAGAAGGTCAAATTTTGCCTGGATCTTTAAATATTGTTGTCTAAATACTAGTAAAACACGCGTACCTACAGTCCTAAAATAAAATGCCACAAAGGCTTGATATAAACAATAGTAAAGTCTACTGCCATTGATTACAACTTTAAGAATTTACACTTGATTATCAATTATGAACACATACTGTATGTACTATGCTTTCCACTATGTAAAACAAGTAAACCCCACGATTCGCTAGCGAATCAGAAATCCTAGAATGGCAATCAGTTTCTGTTCCATCCGATATGTGGATGGATGACATATCATGGAGGGCGGGTGCGTCTGGGGACATGTCATATAATCCAATAGGCATATCTGTACTAAAGCGGTTTCATTTTGTGGAGACGTGAGTCTGTTGCCTTCGCTGACACCGACCGCTTGAACAGGTTGTGTTGTTTGGGGGCCACCTACTGACTCTGGGAGGCCGCTGCGTCTGACTGTGGGGCGAGCGCCACAGCGCAATATGCGCCTCAGTGGGAAGCCGCCGCGTGAAGACATATCATGGAGGGTATATGCCGTGGTGTGGGCGGTCGCGTCCGGGCGGCCGTACAACCTGGCGTGCATGCTTTACCTCAGATGTAGATCACAGGTTGTAGTCTCGTTTCTGTGTTTTCTTTGGTTTGAGCCGCGACTCCTTTCGCAAGCACGTTGTAGGCGTGCGCGTTGTCACAGTTGGTATGAGCCGTGACTCCTTTCGCAAGCGCGTTGTAGGCGTGCGCATTGTCACAGCATGGACCATTGGTTTGAGCCGTGACTCCTTTCGCAAGCACGTTGTTGGCGCGCGCATTGTCACAGTTGGTTTGAGCCGTGACTCCATTCGCAAGCGCGTTGTAGGCGCACGCGTTGTCACAGCATGGACCTTTGGGGTTTCCGTACATCCGGTGAGCCCTGCACCCTGCGCCCATCTGGTTTACAACCTTCGGTTAGTAATATGGATGTTTTGAATTTCCAGAACATACCTGGTCATAATAATGATTAAGACTGAGATCAAGGTTCTACACCTGTAAGTATATACTGTAGAATGTTTTTATCTTTACATCATGCTGATTAATCATTATAGAGTTAAAGATTCCATGTCAATCAAAAGCCCTGCTTTAGCCTAAACTGAAAAAGTATTAAGACCATTAATTAACAAAAAGAGCTATCATAATCACTATGTCACTTTTTGTTTTGTTTTCACAAATTTCATAAATTTCTTAACTCTGGGGAATTTTGTTTTGTGTCAGTGGAGTATAGGAAACTTTAGTGCTCCACAACTTACTTTTGTTAATGCTGCTGTTTCAAAACCTAAAAAGCAAAGCAGAAATAGAGACTCTGAATCTCAGTGTGTTTAGTTTAAAATTCAATGTATTATTTCTCTAAATAATGACACGTATGATCATAACATGAAAGATTACTAGTGCTAAATACATTAAGCATTCCTAGAAAACAGTGTCTACCCATAGCAAACTCCAAGCATGTAGTGTATTCAAAAAGAATTACTGCCAATGAGCCAAAAGAAATACATACCAATCAATAGCAGAAATGATGCAAAAATAGAAAGTCTATAGCAACACAGTGAATTGAAATATCACTTAAGTTGCATTTTTTTTTAATTTATGCAGACTACCACTAGCTGCAATATTTCTGGCATAACTGAAGGCAGTAAGTTATAAGTTAAAGTGAGTAAAAAGACAGAAAAGAAAAATATAAAACACATAATACCAATAAGTTTATACAATGTACTTACAGTCCCTAGCGAAAAGCTACATGAGATTTGCATTTCCCATCAAGTAATTAGAAAATCTATCAGAAACTCACGAATTGAATCTTTTGGAAGCTGCTGTGGTGTCTTTTAGGCTGCAAAAATACCATACATAAAGGATAAACAGTTTAACTAGGCAGCATCTCCCAAGACACCAGAATACCATAACATGAAGGAAACAAGTGATGCAGTACTAAAATCACCACTTGTCATCATATTGTCCAGCTGGAGGACATGGACCTAATCCTCCATACTAATGAATGAAATAACAGGCCATCACACCATTAACCTTTTCAAAAATATCTGTCAGTGTTGCCCTTTAAGGCATTTTGGAAGGGTGCCATTGTGTATTTCATGGAATACAAATATGCGCAAAATGGAAAAGAAAAAAAATATCTATTTTATACTTATTTGGGGTAAAATAAATATACCATAAAGTAAATATGACAATAAAGGATGCTAAAAAAATCCTTCGTAAAATTGATGAGCCTCTAGAAAGGATCCTCCAGTATAATATCTAACGAAAGATGAAATATTGTTTCTGTAAGTACTCACATGTTTTAAATGTGAAGAAATTGTCTCAGACCACTGATAACGATGTAGCTCACAGGGCTCCCAATTTAGTTATATTTTCAGGAAGTAAGTCCAAAAAAAATGTAGCTAAAATATTTTTAAAAGCAGTGGAATGGTGAGAGTTACTACTTCATAGCTTTAAGACACTGGACTAGAAAGTCAGACTAGCCTCTCTCTGTTTGCGATTTTCTAAGTCTCTCCATGTCTGAGTATCACATCTGTCACTGCATGGACTCTTTTTCCTTTCCTACCCAAAAGAAGTGCAGGTTAGGTTGATTAGTACCTCTTTACTGTTTCTTATCTTATTGCTGATGTCATTAAGGGTGTGTACATGAATCTGAAATTCAGAGTTCCGATGTTCCATTAAAAAATGGCATTTATGTTTTATCTCATGCTTTGCATCCACATTACCTGCAATTGAAAAAGCAGGTTCTGAGAAATTATTTTAAAAATACAGAATGCAATCTGAAATATAAATACAAAAAAAATTGTAAAGTGAATGTTATTTACTCTCGCCATTCTTCTAGTCAAAGAAAAGAATTTTAGTGATATTTGTATACGACTTATCTTCAGCAAGCGGCAAGAAATATTACAAAATATAGCACCATATGCAAATAATTTCAATATGGGTTTGCTTCTTATTACTGTACATGTGATGGAGCAAAATCACAGCTTGTGAGCACAGCATGTTTGACAATGGGGGGCCTATCAAAAGCAGTGTCAGTGCAAATTGAGATTCTTGGAGGCTCAGCAGTTCCCTAGAAGTTTTTCCTTTTCACTGAAGACAGTCTCCTTTATTGATGATTATACACGCATATTCTATACGCAAGTGGAGCAAGGTTTTATTGGAGACAGCGTTAACAGTGCACACAAAGCAGTGCATCCTTTTATTTTGTGCTGCTTTAGTTGATGAGGTCACCTGTAATCACTAATAATGCCAAAACCGTAAGCACGCTTCTTTATAAAGACATACTATCCTACTCCTAACAGCAGTATACAAGACTACCTTTTTTTAAATTGCGACTAATTAAAACATGTCAGATTTATTTTCTTCCTTTTATTCAAACAAATGAGCAATCCTTTATATTATAAGACACATAGTGGGACAGGCATTAGTTTTTAGTTGAATAGTTAAAAACACATATGAAAGACAAATTCGGTATTCATATGATATCGCAATATAATGCCCACTCTGAACCATACACATATAGAGCTGGTTAGAGTGAGCTCGGCAAACTAAGCAGCAACATATCAGGTATACTGTATATATTATTTATAGACATCGTGGACACCTTTATTTTGGTTATTTCTTAAAACCTGATGAAGGTCAAGATAGACCTAAAGAATATTGATCTCCGGTGGATCATGGCTGTACTGTAATGTACTCGGAATAGCGTGTTTAGTAGAGTTTTACATACTCTGGTAGGTACTTTTTAATAAAAAAAATTACATTTTATACAGATTTATGTTTAGAAATGGAACTTTATATTGTAAGTATTCTACAATCACATTTCGTAAAAACAAAAAAAATGTCCTTTTTCTTAATTTGGTTAAAGTAGTTGTATAACATTTTAGAAGTATAACATTTTAGTTGCACACAGAAACTGGTCCAGTTCAAAAAACATTAGCATGAAAAATAAGCAAAAGATGAATAAAAATAATTTTAAATAAGTAAAATTAAGTAAATAAGCAACCAATTATTGATGAAAAACTGGGTTGCACATGGGACTCATTAAGATTAAGTCAAATGCCTGTTCTTGACAAAGCAGGTATTTTTTTTGTATGTCAGTGTAAAGGCATGCAGGTACCAAATACTGACTTGGGAAACATCCAGCCAAGCACTGCTTATCTGCTCCTCCAAGTAGACAGTGGTCCAATAGGTTATGAAGCAGTTGTGGCAGATCTCACAGAATGTCTCACACATGCTGTGTTGGAGATGGGAAAGATGTTAACATCTCACCTGCATTCTAGAGAAATGAAAGTTGTGTTTGGTCAAGTATTGTCTGATCAGAAAATTACACCAAGCAAGTCAAGAACAAAAGATTGTATCACAGATAACAGAATTTTCTTGACATGATGTTAGACAAGCTAAACGTCCCTGACAAACAGCACATCCTTCTCAATATCAAATGTGATGAGGCCCCTCATCATGATATAATTTTTGGTAGGTATCCTGTTTTGAATGTTGTCAAGATTGCACTGCTGTGCGTGTCATATACAAGTATGAATCCAGAAGTCACAATGGTCTTCAGCTATAAAGGAAAATCTGCTTGATCCTGATGCCACTTCAGAAATAATGTTTTATTAAGAGTGGGTAATGCCAGGTTTTGGCTTATGGTTTAATGAATCACGCAGCATCACATCTCTACAGATGGTTGTTAGAAATATTTGACATAGACCTGTCGAGTAAGTCTGCCAGGTATGATTTCTATAGGAATAAACTTCCTCAGTTAAAAGGGTTAGCAGGTAATCAATTAAAAATACTCTTATGGTCCTGATGTATTGCAGTCATCAGGTAATCCAGGAGAATATCAGAATATTAGAATATCTTTTAATACAAACAGAGGCTACCAGGGATTTTGAATTTGATAAGGCATAAGCAAACTTTGGATTGTCCAGAAAATATGGCCTTGCATGAAGTGAAAATGAGCATGTACAGTTTGAATATGTAAGTTAGGAAGCAACATAGTGGTCAGCATTGTTGCATAATGGGTCCAGTGTCCTTTGTGTCAGAGTCCTGCACACTTGTGTTGTTTCTGTGACCTCTGCACATTCTCTCCATGATTGTCTGAATTTTCCTGTTGGTATTCCAGGTTCTCCAAGCCTACATCAAGAAATGCAGAATAGGTTGATTTGCAGCTTTAAATTAACCCTGTGTGGGGTGTGCACATGATGGATCTGTGATGAACAAGTACCTTCACCAGTGCTTGGTTCTTGCCTTGCATATGGCCTGGGACTGGATTCTGTATCCCATAACCTTGAACTGGATTATGAAGGGTTTTCAAAATTAATGTTATGTGAGATGGGGAAGCATTGCAGACAATATTTTTAAGAGAAAGGTTATGTAACCTGAATATGAGCTTTCCATTTGGTGTGTTTTTGGTGGATAAGTACATCATCTGCCCAGTCTAGAAAATATAAAAAAAATATGTACATAATCAGCCACATTTGGAAGGCTTTTTGTCTGCTTTACTTGTTTAATAATTTGTTGTTAGTCTCTTCTGCTCTGAGTGTATCTTGCCTAAAGTTAATCTCATTCAAGGCCATTATTCTTGCTTGGAGCACCTTCAAGGAAGTGATTGTGTTTAAGATAACTGGAGACACTCTTCTAAAAGCAAATGCGGACTTAGCTAGCAACCATCTCTACACGTGATAGCAGCCTCTTGCAAGGCACAGTCACCCATACAGCTCATTCATACCCGGCCAATCTGGAGTCTCCACTAAAGTTACTATGCTTGTTGTGGGATATGACAGGAAGCCACAACACCAGGAGCAAACCCAAGTGCACAGGAATAATGTTGTGTTGCTTTAATGATTAGTTAATGGGAGCTCTTTAATTACAACCATTCATTATTTAATATAACACTTATAGTATATCATATTGAATCAAAACAAAATATGGCAGAATAAACATTGCTTGGCATAAACAAAGTCAAAAAACAGCATAAAAATATTGTGTAAAGGGTATCAAAAGCACTAATAAATTTTTTAAAGAAGAGCATTTAGTATTTCTGTTTTACTGCTGTAAACCATTACATTTTCACTCTTTTGTTTTATGTGATTTATTATTTTTGTATATTGTCTGCAACTTCAAATAAATTAGACATGAAAACAATCAGAGAAACATGTATATATGTCTCCATACAAAAATGGTTTCACAAATGAATAAGATATGTGACCTGGACGTCTGAGACTTTAGCCATTTATTATATTTAGAGAGCCAGATAGCAGAGGGATAATTAATTATAGGTAGTGATAAGAATAAAATCAAGGCTACAACTAGTATTGCAATTATTTGTAAATCTTGACAGAATGCTATTGGATATAACTGTTTTAAAATAAGCACCAATTAGCCAATAATATGAGAGAGATGCAAGGAATCCCAACAACACAACAGTTTTAATACTACAAAGATGTCCTGATTATTTGTGAATTTACTGGATTTTTGACATTGGAGGAGACTTCCAAAACCCTCTCTGCACTGCCTGCCAACTGTGTATGCACACTGTTTTCATACAAATGTACACTACATCATATTTTACGTCACTCTCTGATCAGCAATGTGCATTTGCCAGCATTTTGCAGCACATGAGATTTGCTGTGTTTTGATTTAATTAGATAACAAAGAGTATATTGCCCCTGTACAGGAAATGTAATTCTTTACAAGCTCTTTTATCTAGAAGCTCTGTGTCACACCAATCAGAAACATCATCCTAGCTTTCAAAGGTTTGATTATAAAATTTGAGGACACACAGCATAGGTTTAATTCCCTCCATCTTAACTAAACTGGCATTGAACATATGCATTCAAGGCATTGAAAATGTCAAAAGTTCTCGTGACAATCTGTAATACATAATCATATAAAATAACACACATTTGCACTAGATATGGGACAGCAACATAAAATGTAGTGTATACCTGCGTGAATGTGGTGTACTTGTGTAAAATCAAACAAACGGCAGGACACTCAGATTGTGTAGTTTCAGAAATTAATGTCACACATATACTAATGCATATAGCAGTGAACTAATCATGGAACTGGAGAGTGGCAACATGTTGCATGTTGATTAGCACCTGCCAGTAAGACTTTTGCTGTACTCTATACATTTGACAATAACAATTGTGTAAACCTGTATGAGGCCATTTTGAGAAATGGGCTAGCATTCTGCCTTGGATTTGTTCAACCACTATGCCCAATGTTGCCAGTATAGGCTAAGGGTCTTGACAACCTTGAACTGGAATAGGCAGGTTTTGTTTCTGTGACAATGGCTGTGTATTTGTTTTCCTTCTTGTGTAAATTTGTTTAAAATGTACACCTTAAAACTAGGTACAGTAGTTTCACAAAAAAAGTTTCTTTTTCCTTTTTCTCTTAAAATGTTCTACATTGGTTGGCTTCTTTATCTTTTTATGTCCACTCCATATTACCTGGCAGCAGCAAATCATGTATGGATGCGGTTTGGAGGAAGACTAAAATTTTGAGAATGATATGGTGGTGGGAATTCAATATGCTTCTTTTGTTAATAGGGATTTCACAAATGACAGTCCCATAATTGTATTAAGAAAAGGCACTCATGCAAAAACATCCTAGTTTCAATGGTCCTGCAGTCTTTAACAGGCCACTGATGTAGGCTGTCTACAGAGGTTGACACAACTTTGCAAAGAAACTCCTGAGCTTCACTCAGCCATCTAAGAGCTAATGATAAAAGAGAAGAACCTAATAACGTGTTAAACATTTCAACCCCTCAGGAGCTGAAGGCCAGTTTAAGTTCAATTCCTTCCAGCAAATATGAAGAAGGAGAAGTTATAGTAAACTAAGAACCTGGATGCTGGAGGGATATAAAAATATTGGCTTTTCTTCTTAATGCTACTTCTGGCAGATTTATGACATTAGATCAAGCTAAAACCTCTCAAATCCATTGATTCACAGTGCTGATTGTATTTGTTAACAGTGCAAGCTGTTGATGATGATCTAATTATGTTGTTTTTGTTCTTAACGTTTTAACATGCATTGTTTCTTAGGATATCTAAATATATAAACTTTTCACATTAATCTTTTCACATTGTCACTGTAGCTGCTTGTGAATTAGCATCACAAGGCTATATTCTATTTCTATTGATGATCAAACATCAGTCTAACTGAGCATTTGTGAAGTAAAATGAAGTGAAATATCTGGAGGAGCCCCACTAAATTACATCTCTCTATTATAAAAGAAAATCTTGAGACAAGACTATTGGCAAGAGATTTTTTTAAGACCCTCCTCTCAACCATTTTCAACCACGCCCACGGTCCTCTCACCTCTCATTCGTGTGAATGCTTTTGTCAGACACAGTTCCTGCACTCTCAGCTCTTATAAATTTTTATGTTTTCCTCACTTTAAGTTCCCAACAAAAGAAGACGTATTATGTCCAAATCTTATTGAAGAATTTCATTCCGAAGGGTTATCAACAGAAGAAATTAGTACAAAGGCAATCCTAGCATCAAGAAACAATGAAGTCAAACGAATTAACGTGGTTACATAGCAAATTGATTAAATGCGTATCAATACAGTTGAAACAGTTGGTGGTGATGGTACAGAAGATGAAAACATCAACTTACAATATCCCGTAGAATATTTACAACCGTTAACATCGTCCAGTCTTCCACCAGCCGAATTACTGTTGAAAGAATTATTGCGTAATTTTTGTCTGAGTGACGGGCTATGAAATAGGACAAGATTAGTTGTATTCAAAATTGGTCGAACAATTCTGACATGTAAAATTTTAACAGGCGACTAGAAAGCTTATGTAGTACATCTTCTGCTAATTAATATTAGACACCAAAGGAGATCTTGATATGCCATTCGTATTAAAATGTTTACAGTTTCCCGTTAGAATAGCTTTTGCTATGACAATTAACAAATCACAGGGACAAACATTCAAAAAAGTCAGTTTATTTATTAGAGAGAGAGAAATGATATTTACTCACAGGCAGTTATATGTTGCGTTGTCACAATGTAAGTCCAAACACGGAATCAAAATTGAATGAGATATTGATGAAAAGTTAATTCAAAAAATTGTTTTTACTGAAGTTTTACAGTAAAAGTGTAAGTTTAAAAAGTATTTGCATGTTAATTTCAAAGCCAAACAGAACGAAAACATATAATGCAATGAATTCCTTTAATGCAACATGAAACATAATTTTCTTTCAAATTATTACGTTATAGTATTTTTTTTACTATGGTTAATTACTCGCTGTAATGTAAAATAGTTAGTTCTGTTATGCATATGTGACAACTACCATGAAAATAACAATCTGTTTAAATTGTACATCTGCTTTCACATACACGAGCTGCAGATCTGCGAAGTGGCTAGCACGTAGCACCCACCCAGGTGTAGGCGAGAGAAGCGAGCAGGATACAAAGCCCCCTAGTAGATGAAACAAAGTGGTTAAATATTAATGTTACAACATCACTTTACAGCAATAATTAAATACATAAGAAATTTAATGTCTAAGGTAAATTGAGATGTCCATGGAATGAACTTTGATATTATTATGTCAGATCTTTAGGTTCAAATGTTTCATGTAGAACAAAAAAGTAAATGTTATAACGTTTATAACATTTAAATGTTATAATTTTGAATATTCATTTACATAGATAGATTACATTAGAGATTTGTGCACTTCCTAATTTTACACTTTTCTTTAGCATCATTTAAAGTCAAAACAACTTTTTAAAAAATACTTCCCCTCTTCAACTGGATGATACTATTGTTTGTTTCAGAGTTCTCTTTTTGTTTGACTTAATGTGGCCATAGGTTAAAACATTATACAGAGACAGAGACATTTTCTCCAGCATGTTGCTGTAATTCTGGCAGTAGTTGTCGCATTGAAGTTACTTGTGATCTGAGTAATGATGAGATTTGTTGCTTTGTGACTGTTTTGTTGCATGATATTTTTCACATCCTGGCAAAGTTCATGGATTGGCCTCACCTTTCAAACTTGGCATGCAATGGCAAAGATATTACCTATGACTGAGGTAATGTATTTAACTACATAGAACAAACAAGATAACCGTGAAGTAGTCATACATCAAACAGAGGCATGCCAATATGGACTACATTTCTTTCTGGCAGCATTTAGCATTCAGGTCAATATATGTCAGTTGAACATTCAGGCTAACTAAGATCTCCACTCCTAACACCGTTATTTTACCTTAATGCTAACTTTTATCACCCTATGAGCCATATTCCCACTTCTTCATTTCAATCACTCCAAACAGGCAAATCTCCCTTTAGCAATTCAGACTAGAGGGGTATTTAATAAATGTGGAAATATCACATGTTTAAATTCATTTTTTTTACTTAGTTATGTTTTCTGCCTTGCAGTTAGAGCAGCTGAGCAGGCTTCAGCTCCTGCGACCCTGAATTGAATTAACCAGGTTGAAGAATGCTATGTTCTATTATAGTATATTTTTTGACTGGTAGGTGTGATCCGAAATATTTTATAGTGGTGTGTTCATATACAGTTTTTTTTAATTGACAGATTTGCATATTCAAAAACATGGTTACATTATTTTAGAAAAACTCTGAACTTCATATTTATGTGCTTCTAAAGCAGGATATATTTAAAATGAAAATATAAATCTTCCAAAAATATTTATTCTTTTATAATTTATACTTGTAGATATAATTAAATCCAATCAACCTTTGCATCTGTCATTCAGGTGGAGTTGCTTTCTGACTTTCAAAGCTTCTCTTCTTCCTCCCACACACCGAGCCTTCCACTATATCACTACACTATATTCAATGGCCTCAGATTGAAACTTTCACTATTACCCCACCCTGAGAATATCTTCCTGGTACTAGTATGCAACTGAAAAGTATGATGAATTTTCTAGAATACTTAATTTCTGACATTTTAAGAATGCTCCACATAGTCCTAGGTGGGATATATTCACTGGTACCTGGCAGACCTGAAGAAATTCACTGACCTTCTGCCAGTTCTCCAATGCCTCACGAGCTTGGTTGGCTGGTCTCTAGAGTCATTATGGAATAATGAAGCTAATTTTCCTTATGCTCTTGGAGGATGAACTTTTAGGATAACACAATAACAAGGCATACTACCACCTGGTGTAGGTGTTACCCCAATTATTTACAATTAAGAAGATGCTTCTGCCCCTTTCCATCTAAGTCAAACGTCTTTAAAGAAATGTGTTTGTTTTGCCTGGTGACACTGTATAATGCTCAAAATAACTGGAAGAAAATTGATCTGTTTTTTTTAATTAACCTTATAACCACTCCAAATTAATAAAAACATTTTATTGTTCAAAATGCAGTAAAAAAGAAAACTTTTTAAATTCAAGGCAGAAGAGGAACTTGTGAAGTGATTTTTTAATGCATACTATTATTTATGCAAAAAATACCATTTGACATAAAGACACAACTTTATTTTAAAATTGATACTTTGAATCAAATTAACCAGAGTTAGCTAGATGTAAACCAGCTAAGGATGTATTATCACAAGACTTCATTTCAAATCATTTTTTACCAAAAAAAAAAAAGAATTCTTGTACTCTGAACTATTTTAAATAGAACCTGTTCCTCAATCAGTTAAATAAAAAGGCAATTCTTTTTCCTCACTAATGGTTATATCCCGTGATTACTGATTTATTAAATCAACATTTTGTCATCTGTCATTGTACAAAATATGCAGGGGAATTCTCTGGATACCTTTTTCAGTGATGGTTAATATTAACCTTGGATATGTATCGTTAATTGTGACTGACAGTAGAAAACTGCTATCATATCAATGTGTAAATTAAAATTTATATAATCTATTTAGAAAATGCAGAGAGGATTTATATACTAATTATTGTATATTACAGCTTGACTAAACAAGCAATAGTTTACACTGAAATCACAATGTATATGCAGCTAATCAACAGAACAGCACCAGATTTTTAAGGATCCATGTATGCATTGCAATAATCTTGTTTAGTCTTGCTATTTGTTTTTTTTTTTTTTCTATTTTTTTTTTGTCATTCTGTAGGGCTTTAGCCCTTAAAGAATTGTCTCGTCTACAGCTAATACAGTACATGGTTATTATTTTTTAAATTTAAAAATGTATTTATTTAGATAAATTGCTTATTTTCTGAATCAGACACTTGCTGTGATGTATGTAGCCTGCTGGTTCATGACTGGTTTTGCTGTTCACAAATTAATATTTTCATAGATGGAGTGCATTAGCTGTTTTGTGAAAACTTTGCTTGTTCTTCTCTGGATCATAAAGAAAAAAAAATCCAATCACAACACTGATGTGCTCTTCCAAACCTAACATAGTTAAAGGTAGACTTTATTGAAAATTCTCCTTTGTCTTCCAAATGTGCCGGGTATGGATTCATCTTCTTCTGTGTAACTGTTAAGGAATGGAATCTATGGTATACACCATACACTGTTTGACAAAGTTAAATAAACAAGGTCTATCCACTAATTTTCCAACCTTTTCACTCGGAATAGGTTTGCATGAAGATGGTCCTTATCTCGGTAACAATGGACACAAAGCACTGAATAATACTGGACATATTCCTGGTTCATTACAGTGCACACACCCAAACTCACTAATACAGATTCAATTAAAGAAGTCACTTCATCTAAGATAAACACACGTTCGGAACAAGAGAGGAAAACTGGAATACCTGGAGAAAGGTGTACACAGAATACAGTATTCACATTATGCACTGTATTTAGATTCTGAGCTAGGTTTCAAACTTAGTATGCTCATCCTGTGAGACAGCAGTGCTATTCAATGCTTTCATATGCCACCCCAATAAGACAGTTGTACCAGGTAAATCAAAGACTAAAATTATCCTTTGATTTATTTCTTTGTGTCCCAAACCATATCTAAAAAGAGGCACAGTAAGTTAATTACTTTTCCTGTCAATATTTACAGGCATCTCTTTCCTTCTAAAAGATACACACTAAGAATGTTTATGGCGAGTCGCTGCTGCCCAGTGACAGGAAATCCTCTTCTTTCCCGATTCAGGGACATAAATATTGTTCTGACACAACATGAGAACACTAAACAGCACATACCTATTTGTTGTTGTGAACCCCACTAAGAAAGTTCAGCCAGCCATTCTTCTAAGGATCTTTAGTCAAGGTCCATTTGTCAGGTTCTGATTGTCAAATCTCTCTAGGTGACGTGACATTGCCCCTCTTTCTTTTCTTTGGCATGGCAAAAGTAATCTACATTTCAGCTATAAGCCTGCAGAACTGACAGTTGGTTGTGGTTAATATCCAACACTATCTCCTGCAGCTACACTACACTAATGAACATTTGTCTGCAGATGACTTGAATATGTGTACAGTAAATAACTAAGCTCAGTGAAGCTGACTCTTCCCAATAAATGTATCTGGCAGTAGCAGTTTTTAAGTTACTTAACATGTTTCTTTGTCCTTAATGACAGTGAGACACTGTTGCCAGTTTTTCTTTATCAATCATTAAACAATATTTTTGTAAATTATACTTTCATAAATAAGCACACGCACCAAAATAACCAAAAGACAGAAATTATGATTTCCCAGGACATGGAGCATAGTGTAACCGAATCAGGTTAACACATTATATTTCACCAGACAGCCCAACCAATGCTCTTCACCAAAATGAATTGGTTATCCAAAAAATATTTCCTCAATAGACAATTTTATGCTTACAAGAAAGGATGACTGTTTGAAATCGCTTGTGCAACAAGAAGCTGGGAGACTTGGGCAGCAAAATATAGAGTGTAATCCTATTATTTCTACTATTTATATCTGGAGACTTTTAGAAAATAGGATGTAGTACAGTACTGTAACACCAATACGATTTTGAGGTCTGAGCTAACACTTACAAGTTTGTCTAGGGTCTCCAGTTTTGTTTTGTTTTTTATTGTATTTGGAGTGCTTTTTGTTCTTAATTAGGAATACTCAATATGATACTTATCATCTGTTGGTCTAGCCAAAATGAGAGTCAACAATGAACTTGAATGTAATGAAAATTCATTTGATATTAATTACAATAGTCTGCTTATCTACCAGGAATCTCTTAAATATTAGTCCTTTTCAGGAAATTAGCTCCATGTAATCAACATACTCTGTCTAGTTCTTCCCATGTCCTCGTCCGTCTCATTTCATGTATCTTTGTTAAAACTTGACCTGTGATGTTTATGTTTTCCTCATTCCTAACCTCTTTCAAATACAACTGATTTGCTCCTCTGATGTTGGCAGGAGGAGTTTGTTCTATTAGATTGCGAGTATTTTGTGCCCCTAGCTGACTGAGAGTAGCTGCCTGTCACTTTGTTGCCAAAAGACGGAACGTTAGAGGGTATTTTTTCTTTGTGCCTGTTGTTGCAAAAGTGAAAATAAGTACATAAATAACAAAACTTGGACACGCTTGTCTAAAAAAAAAATAGAAGGAAATTATTAGGAAAAAAGAAAGACAAGAAAACAAGATAGACAGAATAAAGTAGATAGGTGCTGTTATTTCTCTATATTACATTTCACATCTCTTGGCCTTTGCCTTGCTTTTTCATTTTCAGCTTGACTCAACATTTGTATCTCAGGTTCTGCTTGATTAGGAAATGTTGGGTGTTCAGTCTTTTTTACATTGTATATTAGTCTCCATATGCTTTTAAAAGAGCATATTCTGTCATACTGTACATTAAGGGAGATACAAGTTTGGTGCCATTGCTTGGTGCCTGAATGACAAATTTCCTGATGGTGTGACTCCATACAAGTTGTAAATACCTAAATATTTTCTCTATGCCATGTGAATATGTTAATGTTATTAATATATAAACATATAGCACCTTAACAGTTTCTGTTCTTCAAAATGCATAATATTTGGGATACAAACCAAACATATTTCTTTTTTAAACACTTTTGCAGAGAATTAGCTTGTGTCTGCCCACCAGTCTTTACAATGTTTTTGGACACTGCCTCTGAGCTACCATTTTTAGTGAAATTTCTGGAAGGAAGTGTCTCCTTGATTAACTTCAGTTTGCTAACAAGCATGATAGAACATGAGATGCTGTAATCATTCTTTTTTCACTATTTGATAAATTCAGTAGCACATACAAAAATGCCGTTATGTTGATTTTTCCATTAATATTTAATACAGTAATGACCAATTTTTTCCTTTCAAAAATACTTTTAACAGAAAACACTCCATGTACCTGTACTACTCCTTTATTGCTAATTTAAAGTAGCTAATAAAGGTCAATAAACCCTGTTCCTCTTTGTCTAAAGCAAGCGCTGCATCTCACAAAGCATTGCTTCTCCATTTTCATTCACCACCTACATACATGAGTGTGTTTCAAGTGGTCAAAACTTTTATGCCCTTACATTTTCAGACAATATGGTCACAAAGCAGCCTATAATCTAGAAATACCTATTAGAGTATAAATGCTATTTCTGGGGACATGCACAATGAATTCAGTATTCTGATTTCTGAGAAGGTTTAAACTCTTCAGGGAGAGCAGTCCACTGTTGCTTTTATTTTTCACCTCTGCAATATAAAGCAGCTAAAGACGAAACGTCTCAGGCTTCTGAGGATTTTGCTTTAAAATTGTTCACCTCACATTAAAGGAGATTCTCCATGCAAAATTTAGACTTGAAAGGCTAATTTTCTCTGCCCCCTCAGATGACCTTCATAGACAGTGACAGTTACTCCTTACAAGACAGCAATATAAAGTGCTAAAGTGATAGCAAAATAGGTTAAAGAGCCCATTCATCCTTAATTCAGTTAATCTACTCCACAAGCAAAAAGGTTAAAGGTAATGACAAATATTGCATTCATTTATTAGGGATAAAGAAAACAAAATATGAACTAATGATCTCAGCTGCAGTTTCTGACAGTTTTGTCTACGCTAGGCATTTATACCGTAATTGCTTTGTCTGTATTTTGTGTTATGATTTGTTTGTGATTCTGTTTCAAATATTGGAGCATGTTTCATCTCTGCAATCTTGTAGACAATGAAATACTGTATAGTCATTGTACTTAATTCCAATATTTTTTATACATTGCAGAAAACTGCATTTTTTTATTTAATGTGTATATCATTTTAATCGTATATGTTTTGATCTTCTTATTTCTATATGATGATGGTGGTGGGATCAATAACAAATTTGGCAGCATCAGCTGCAACACAGGAAAAAAACTTGTAGAGTACAACATTTTTACAGCATTTAATAGGCGGTTAACTGCATAAAAATAAACAACAGCCAGAAGTAAATTTTGTACAGACATACCTTTTTTAACTGTGTGGCTGTTTGAAGCTAATCTAACATTCAACATCCATCCATTGTTTTGCTTGTCAATATTTTTAATTCAAGGTTTTGAGGGGCAGAGCCTGTCCCAGAGCCATTCTCTTTTCAACTCCATCCTCAGTAAGCATCTGTCCATTAGACACCATTAAACCCCATCCAGAAACACAACATTTACAGTACTAAAAAAGGGCCAAGTGCCATCACCTTGTGTCCCTGTGCTCTTCATTTTTTATCTGTTCTTAACGGCTCAATGGTATCCAAGGCAGCATTTCAGCTGCCTACTCTATTAATGGGCCAGCATATACAGGGGGTGCTGCCCATTACAGGTCCTTATGCTTCTACACTGTTACTGCAAATTTTAAAAAAGATTATATTACATCACATACACTGAAAACGAGATGCAAATGTGTGATATTTTGGTAGCATATATTCAATGCAATATTTGCCTCACTGTAAGATCCAGTTATGCCTTAGTCTCATCTTTTTTTCTCAGAGCCTTTATAACATACATTTATTTGTTATGCACTACTGGAAAAGAAAATATTTTTATTAAAAAGGGATATAATAAAGTAATGAACCATAGCAGTAATAAAAGCCAATGTTGAAATTTATCAAGATGGTAGATTTACCAAATGCTTTTCTCTATAATGCACTGGGGTCTTAAGATGCTGTCTTTTTTCTCATTTTTGAAACCTCTAGTATTTGAATGGGTAGACACATGTGAAACATAATAATCAAAACTTATTAGTGATGTTAATTTTTATTAAAGCATATAAAATTCAAGGAACAGAATCAATAGATTCCCTTGTTAAAAGTGAATTATACAGTTACGCTTAAATCCAGGTTAATTAAATTCCTGCTGTAACTTAGCAATCCGTTCCCATTCTATTTCACTCCCGCTTTTTCTATTATGTCTTCAGCATGTATAAAGCCCACTCTCTTTGATGATTTTGACACTCTTTATTTTCACAAAAAAAATGAAGCACACATCATGTTATTTGTTACCCAAAACAAAGGAGTGTGATGTTAAATGAAGGCACCCTTATTCCCAGAAGGAGCTGGCTAGGTAGGTGAATGAAGCCCACTTTTCTAGCAAAATTTTGAGGAGGTCAGTGTTAGCTATAGCATATTATAATCCCACATGGAATTAAATTTAACATTGGATAGCATTTGATAACCCAAATAAAAATCCTCCTAGTATTGTTGGAAATGTTGAAAAGGCTCTTCATCTGTATAAACAGAATCTGCTTATCTCACTTTAAAATGCCATCTTTTTTAAATAAAGACTGCAGATGCTAAGCTTAGCTAAATACAGCTTTGTTTGTGTATACAGAATCTAAACATCTAAGGATTTTTTTTAAGAATAAACCTTTAGAAAACCTTGCTTACAATGTCAAGGTTCTTTTCTGCATGTGTGATACGCTTCAGTTAAACAAACTTACTTTTTTGTGTTTATAATCAAATGAATGTTAGTTGTAGACAGAATATAAAAAGGCAGAATGGTGCTCCATTCAGGTAGGGATTCTCATAATGATTCCTTGGCCAAGCAACCTTAAACTGGATTTAGCCAGTATAAAAGGGATGGGCAAGTATTAACAAGCAGCATACAGCAATTTAGGCCCTCCTAAATAAACAGAATGCTGTGTGTTGAGAGATTCAATCTCATTTGTATTTCTGTGCTGCAGTAAAATGATCACATTAGGGATTCTGTTGCTATTACTTTCCTTTGATCATAGAGATTACAGCCAGTGTTTCGAATTGTAGATGCTTTGTATCTTGTCACATGTATTCACTTTGCTCTTAATTTAAAAACGAGATGTCTTACTTATTTGCTGTTTCCCCTCGGTATGAACATGCAAGGCTGAGAAAATTGAGTGCATGGACTTTTCTAGATGTGTACATCATTTATCAATTAATACGTTTAGCAAGTAGTTGAAATAATATATACTAAGTAATATTGTTTCAATGACAAATATTTCTCAGAGTTTTATTTGCATTATATTTGATTGATTCGATCTCAATATTATCAGATTTGGTTAAAAAAACATAAAAATAAAACATTGAAATTGGATTAACAATCTCTAGGAAAAGGACTTTCTTGATACTATCAAAGGTTAATTATGTTACTGTGCACTTGTTGGAAAGAGATAGAACCTTATCTTTGTCAGCCTTCATCAAAATGTGCCCTATGGGTCTTTACTAAACAAGAGGTGAATTTTCCTTTCTGCCAAGAAGATTCTTTATTTATCGATTAGGATTGCTGCTGTTTATTACAATATTTTTAAAATGGACCAAAAAGACTGAGAAAGGCAGCAGCCTTTGGCAGTTTTAAATACCTCTGCATCCATTTTATCTGTGGAATTAATTAGAAAGCCGGCAGCACACAATGCCTAAATAAAACAAAAAAGAAATTACATTCTTTCCTAAGCCAATGATGTGTAATTTAATATAAGGAAAACAATACACATTGTGTAATTTACATTATAAGTAAAACAATAAAGAATGAAATAATTGAATTCTTGCAAAAGCTAAGAAAATAATACTTTATTACATAGGCTGTAGCAGGGAATTGTTCTTATAATTGTGATTATTTACATGAACTGATTAAGTACGGCCTTTCATTATTTTCCATTTTATCTTGTGTGTGTTTCCATTGGGAATTTTATATGTAAAGGCATTTGGCTAAGTTGATATAAATTAACCATAGATGAGTAAATTTGACCTGTGGTAGTCTGGCATCCCCTGCACAGCAGGTTTCAGCTTTGCATCTTTTCCTGAATCAATGAGTTGAAGTCACCAGCACTGGAATGACAGGTTCAGAATGTACTGTAATATAAAGTGTATAATACTTTAATAAACGTTGTACTTTATAAGTAAGCAAAACAAGCATGATTTGAATGGTATGTGAGAAGGATTTTCATCTGTATGATATTTGTTTGTGATAAGCAATCTAATGTGGCATTGATGTGTATGGATAAATTAAAATTAGATATATACCACTTAAATTAACAAATATTGCAGATTAGCTGAAATAAGAATCAACTCATTAAATCAAATACTAACAAATAGATTAAAAATGAATTTATCATTGTATCACTATCCTAATCATCACAAATATAAACACATATAGCACAGAAGCTCAAGTGTTCAGTTAATGATGATTGGAGTCATACTGAGTTTAATGCTAAAATGGAAAAAAAAAGAGTATTTACAATTTGATAGACTGCTAACAGTCTTTGTTACATTAACCCAATCATTTTATCATTTAAATTTACAAACTATAAAATTATACTCAATTGTGCATTTAATTTTTGCTTAAATGATTTACAATGCCAACTTATCAAAGTCGTTATGTGTATTTGAGTGTGCTTTTTATTTTATACGGTTGTGAAGTGAATTTTGACTCCAGTGAACCTTAGAAGACAATTAAAATATGTCGATGGAAAGAAATATTAAAAATAAGCATATTGTGTCTTAATTCATTGTAGGCATATGCATTTTTAAATGGGTAACTTGAGAATTTCAACCAGGAAATGTTGCCAAAAGATGCAGAAATCTGCTCTGAAAGACATTTTCCAAACTGGCACTGTGTTTATCACCAGTATTTCAGTGACACAAAATCCACTACCACCAGCCCCCCACCCCCTTTTCCCACCACTACCCACCCCAATGAATTTAATCTGCTTTGTTTCCTGAATTACATGCCTAGTCTTTTTCCTGGTCTCTACTTCTCTCTTTCTGCCATGCAATGAACAGAATTATCACATGACTGTAATTAACAATTTGTCACATTAGAAAAAGAAACAAATAGGATAAATCTGATCCTAGACTGCAAGCCAAACAGAAAACCTGTAAATTGTCGATTTCTTTGTAATGCCACTCCTCTGAGATCATCTGTATCTGAAGCTTTTTTCACAAAGGTCAGGCTCATATTGTTCCCTGTACTATTGTATGATCTTTGAAATGGTTACTCTTTTGTGTAAATTCTTTGTAATTTCTGTAGTATACAACCTTGGTATCTGTAAATTCTTCAGTGAGTTTTAAATCGCAAAAGTATTTCTGTCTCTATGCAAAACACTATAAACCAAGTGCCAGGTATTACTGATGACTGATTTATCATGTTGATGATGTGCATGTGTTAAAACTTGCAAGTTGTGTATGTAGTGAGTATCAAAAGTCTACACCTCTGAGGCCTGGTTAATGTAAATGAAGAAATCAGTACAAATCATTATGAACATTTTTGTAACTTTTAATAAGATCTTAAAACCAAAAAACAAGTTGATTTTTTTTAGTAAACAATAACTACAAATATAAAGAAACAGAACATGAAATGCCTAGGTTGCATATTCGGAAATGCTAATGCTAAAAATCAGAACTATCATCAGGCAAAATGTATGATTCACAAACAGAAGGCTTTTCATTTTTATGTGAAGGGTCATATTTGGCTGTAGCTATTGATTTGGTGAGAAAATAAGGTGTGAAATTCTACTTTAAACATTTGCTGTGTTTATAGAACTGTATTCCAGTGTCTTCTCACCCCTGCCGTATAATATAGACAAGAGGGATTGTTAAATATGTTTATTTATTTAAGACCCAAATACCCATGCGGTAATTACTGTTTTTTTTTTTTTTGTTCAAGCATGTGACATTTTAACACTTTTTCTTTGATTTTTCATAATTTCTGCAAAAATCTTTAGCCATGCATTTTGCTCATTTGCATTTATTATGATTTCAAATTGCAGGTTCTCCTTACCGGGACAAAATCACTATAGCCATATTGCAACTACAAGAAGAGGGAAAACTTCATATGATGAAAGAGAAATGGTGGAGAGGAAATGGCTGCCCTGAAGAAGAAAGTAAAGAAGCCAGTGCTTTGGGCGTTCAGAACATTGGCGGGATCTTTATCGTTCTGGCAGCTGGCCTTGTGCTATCAGTGTTTGTGGCAGTGGGAGAATTCTTGTATAAATCCAAACAAAATGCACAGCTTGAAAAGGTAAAAAAGCATTTTTTAATATCTGGATTGTACTAAAACCTAATACATTTAAACAAACACACACGTATAAGCCATAAAATCATGGTCACCTTATTCCGAAATTGCATTGATTTTTTTTTTATTTTCACCCATGTATATATTTGAAAATACAGTATCTTTATAATTTTGTTCATAATTCAACATTTGTCCATATCCCAAAGATCAGTTAGTTTTGTTAGGCTGATTAATGACTCTAAAATGACCCTGTAGAGTGAGTGCAGATGTGTGCTAAGTGTGTGCAGTGATGAATTTGCATTCTGTCTAAGCCTTTTTACTGCTTTGCACCTGATGTTCTCTAAATAGTCTCAGATACTCCCACAACACTATAATGGTGGGTTTAGGAAACAGGTGAATCCATTTTAATGATCTCAGCATCTGCTTTTATAACCAGTTTCAGTACTTTATATTGTTGGTATATGGACTGCATATGGAAGGACCTGCATTGATATCCTAACCCATTTTTAATAGTGTCAGATAAAATGTTAATAAATGTTAATAATAAACCAATCTTATTTTATATATATATATATATATATATATATATATATATATATATATATATATCAGTGGTCTTCAGAAAAATCAAAGACCCACTATTAACCATTGCAAGTTTCACATCTTTCCATTATTCACACTCATAAGAGGTATGATAAAGTAAAAATACTAAGCACTGTAGTTTTCCATACTGATAATGCACTATATCACCATTATGAGTCACATACTGATATACTAAAATTTAACAGCAAGGAATTTTTGACTACTACAATAATTTCCAAAATAACACTCATTTTACAAAAATGCTTTCTATCACATAAATCAACAAGAGTTTGTTTTGTAAAGATGGAAATTATGTTTTAATATTTAATAGCTTTCTGTGGTGAGCAGGGTGGGTGGGGTATCTTAAACTTACTAAAGTATATATTTTTTACTACCAATAACATATATGAAACAAGATCTGGTCAACCAGAATGCCTCAGTAAGTGTTTTAAAAATCCAAATCCAAAGTTTCAATCAGAATAATTTTAGTTAAAAGCAATCAAACAGTGTACAAAATATAAAAGAAATTGGTCAGTAGTTAACAGTTACACTTTCAGATAATAGTTTAAATTAAAATATTATTTTGCTTCTGAGGAGTTGATTATTAAAATCAGCTTAATTTCTTTTATTATTACATTATATTTAGTAGAAGGAACAAGAGTAAGACATTGGAACTGGCATACTCAGTATGGTTGTGTCAGAGAGAGAGAATGTGCAACATTGTTTATAATGGCACTCAGTTTTGTTTTAACTCTTCCCTTTGTTACTACCTCCAAGGGGTCTAAAGTGCATTCTATAACTGAGCCTGCCCTTAGTTTGTTGATTTGGTGGGCCTCTCTTGAAGTGAGGTTACCAGCCCAGCACACCACAACATAGAAAAATGAACTGGCCATCACAGAGTTCTAGAAGATTTGAAGGATCTCACTTCCTACATTAAAGGAATATAGTCTCCTAAGAGCCTGCTCTGCTCTTTCTTATATAGTTTCTCTGTGTTTGGAGATCAGTCCAGCCTATCATTACCACCTCTACATCCACTCCTTGAATAGTGACCAGACATAGAGACTCTTTAGTGTAGTGATAACCAGTTCCTTGGTTTTGCTGATGTTAACATTCAGACAATTCTCTTTGTACCAAGAAACAAAGTTCTCTGCCTGACTCCTATGTTCTGTCTGATCCTCTTTATCATTACACCCCACAAGTGCAGAATCATCTGAGAATTTCTGCAAGTGACATGACCTGCTGTTATATTTATAGTTGGAGGTGCACAGAGTGAAGAGAAAAGGAGACAGGACTGTTCCTTGTGGTGCTTAAATCTGTATCAGAGACCCAGTCCTTCAGTCTCAGACACTGCAGTCTGCCCAACTGATAGTCCACTACCTAGGAAACCATAAGCTCATCCACCTGCATATCTCTGAGGTTACCCATTAAGAGGGATGGTTGGGTGGTATTGAAGACACTGGAGAAATCAAAAAGCATGATCATCACAGTACTGCCAGCTTTGTCCAGATGAGAATAAGCCTTGTGGAGCAGATGGATAACTAAATCTTTCACTCCAGTCTTATTAAAGGAGTTAAAGAAAGGTCATAATTGGCAGCTAAGTATTTTGTTTTTTATGTTAAGAAAATTAGGAATTAGAAACAAAAATTGTTATTAGTTTGCTTCGGAACTGATGAGATTATGGTAATACTAAAGTTATTACTAAAATATATGTTGTAAAAGTAAGATTAAACTCAATGTTCTAACTCTGTATCTAATTTAGAAAAGCAGAGATAAGGGAAGCAAAGGCAGACAGTAGTGCTTACACTTCTGAGTTGCCTCACATTGTTTCTTTGTAAATATTATTAACAAGTCCTGCATTTTATAAAGTGATGCTCTCAAGGGGTGAAGCAGATGTCATTTGTAAAGACTATAGGAATACACTCTATAAAATGAGGGAGGGTCTCTGTTGTTTGGAAGCTTCAAGACCACTGTATGCATAAAAAGGTTCTTAGCCTTTACATAAAGCACCAGTATGGTGAGATGCTTAAGAGCTGAATTTTCCATATTAGCTGCTGACATTTTACTAATTAAAATGGGAGTATGTTTTACAAATAATTTCCTTTCCATGATTATAAATTAACAAAGACACCTTTCCTTAAGAAAACCAGACATTTTATTTTGCTGTCAAACTATCCGTGGTAATGAGGAAAAACATACAAACAAAACAAAACTACCTGCGGGAAAAGACAAGTTTATAATTAAATTGAAATACTTTAATTGACAAAAACTGGCCCTTCTCTGTTTAAATGTGAGCGCATTGCCAGCTAATCAATGCTTCTTTTCAGATTTCTTCTTGTCGGTTCCAACCCCATAAACCAGTATTCCCCTCTAATGAACAGTAATTGCAAGAAGCAACATGCTAGCATTTGTCTCCGGTTTGTTTACATGCTGATCAATCGTACTGCACATTGAAGTGAAAGGTCAAACTGTTCTTTAACTTTATTTTTAGAGCCTCTTACTGCACTGTTACCATGCTCCCTGCAATAGTATGAGGCACTAATGAAGAGCTGTCTAAGAGATGTAAAAGATGCTCTTATGTTGAAGAAGACTAAAAGTACAGATTTTAAGACATACTTGTGGATCCATAAGGATACAAACGTAAATGCCATGTAATTTAATTTCCTGTTACAGCCACAACGCTTTTGTGTTTACATTTTTGATGTTACAGCTTTAATAATTGTATGTCTTAATCAAATGCTGAATTTGGACTTATCATGTCTTTAGTTAGTGGTTATTTGCCATTAATGGCTACTTTCTAAAAGGCCACTTGGAAAACAAAATCTGTTTATATTTGTACTGTATGTTGCTTTGTTAGATTATGTTTTGATAACAAGCTGACCAAGAAAGACATTCCTAAATGGACTCTGCTTCAGGCAGATACCTTTATACTCTGTGCCTACTTTTCTGTTGTCCAGAAATGAGAGAGCATCAATATATTAAACGGTCAAAACTGTGGGAAAATATAGCAGAAATTAGAACACTTAGTCTTCAAAATGGAGACAATATTCCCTCCAAGTACTTCTTATTCTTTACAATTTGATTCGTCCATCAAGCCTTTTACTTGGCTGTATGAAGTGTATCAAGCTGAGTTTAGATGCAAATCCCGCAGAAATGTAAAGCAGTTGCTTTCTGAACATAAAAATAAATCAAAACGTGTGCTCTGATTTTTAACCTCTTTGGAAATTACTGCTTCTCCATGAATACCTACAAAATGTTTTGACTTCATTTCCACACATTTATGGTAAGAGCATCGGCATTTGAAACTGAGCCTAGTGTTCTTATCTGGCTTATATTTCATTTTTTACTTATATTACACAGCTTTAGAGTCCACATTTAATTTATAAAATGTTTGTATGTACATATTTACAAATTTATATATAAATACTTCAGTATGATAGCTGAGCCTTCTGTCAGGCCTGTGCTATATTCAATAATAATATTTCAGTTTCAATAAGGTTTAGGATAGTATTTGTAAATAGAGAGTCTTGCATAAAAAGGCTGTGATTTCTTTCATTTAAAATACATCCATTGTCCAAACACACATTATGTAATAAAGGGTTCCAATGAGGCATAGCTTTATTCAGGTGCAAGGCAGAAAATAACCTTGGATGGGTCGCCAGTACACTTGCAGCACGCACTCACTTGGCCAGTATGAATGTACAGCTAATACAAGAAGCAGATCTTTGGGATAAGAGCAGAAATCATTGTACTTAATGAAAACTCACACGAACATAAGGAGAGCATGCACACTCCACACAAACTGCCCAGGCTGTGAACTGATTCCAGGTCCATACATCTGTGAAACAACAGCATGAATTAGTGCATCACCATGCTGCCTAACAGTAATTAAAATGAAATGACTCACAAGAGCACAGAGTTGGGAAAGCCCAGCTCCATACAATATATGAGCCTGCAGTTTGTTTACTGTATTAAAATTTACTATGACATATACAGTACAAGTAATCACACACTATTAATGAAAGGAAAAAAGTCTCAAGTGCCTAGAATCTTTTTTTAAGATATGCAGAGTATGGGGCCAAATCTGAAGCTGTTTTTAACTGACATGCATGTCAGACTGCTGGCAGTCTTCAATAGATAGAACTGACTGTGAAGGTTTAAACCAGGGGTCATACTGTTATCTCAGGAGACCTCAGGGGCTACAGGTTTTCATTCCAGCCACTTTTTCATTAGCAATATATTACCCCTGCAATGGAACATGATTCTTCTGCCTTCATTTTAATTGCCTTGTTTTTTAAGTATCAAAACCTTTTCATTTTTCCATAATCAGAAACCAAACAATAATTGGCAATAAAGCAAATCAGCTAACTCATGGCCATACTTTTCACCTCAACCAGTTTCTTGATTTGTAGCCAAATCATATTATTCATGAAACATCTTATTTAAAGATATGGCTTGTTACTGCTCTCATTCCGCTATACCAGATTGTTTTAATCTGAGAACAGCATCAAAAACTTTTGTGGACAGAACTGATAAATACTTCTCTGCCTTCCACTTTTTCTTTTCAAATATATTATTAAAACAGCTATTGTATGTTGGACACATAGGCACAATTGAGATCAAGTTGGCAGGTAATAAATTAACTCACCTCCCATCTCAATATTGTTTGGCTGCTCTTTTTGAACAACAGAAAAAAAAGGATTCTGAATCCTACAAAGCAAGTCAATTAAAATTGTATCTGGAATGAAAACTTTCAGCCACTACAGACCTTCAGGATCCAAGTTTGATACTTTTGGTGCAAACTGTAGAAATCTATTATAAAATTGAAATTAGACAAGTGTTTAAAGTATGCTGAGAAACTAATTGTAACTATTAATAGTCCACAGTTCAAATTTCTAATCAACAAAAAAAAAGATTCTGTAAAAACTTAATGGAGTAGTTTTACACTGACAATCTGATAAAGGTTTGCCAAAACACAAATTACAAGATTCCAAGGTCCATCTTCCTAAAAAAATTAAAATATTCTTCTAATAGACATTACAGCAACAGTGAATTCATTGGTTTGCTCCTTATTTGTCAGATTCCTTTAGAACAATGGGACCTATTTTTATACAGTGTTACTCAAAGTAGCAAGATGAGAGATGTGGTATTAAACAGTCCTTTGTAGTCTTTGTCATGTTTAACAGTAAATATTCAGCAATTTGCATTTTATAATTGCTTCCATTTGTATTAAAAGCTGCAGTAATTCCTTATATACTGTAATATGATGAGCAATAAGTAACAAAATGAAGGAAAAACTCATTTTATTTCTAATATTAAAACAAAGACAGATTTTGTACAATCGAAAGAATTTTACCACGCTACATTTTTTACATCTCACCCAATTTGCTGTTTATAGATTTCTAATGATATTACTTAAATACCCATATTAGTAATTAGTAATAAATGTAACTTGCTTATCTTTAAAACAGCAGCCTTCATCATTTGGAATGGTTACGGAGAGTCAGACAGAATTGCTGAAATATTGGGCCTTTTAATTAAGTTATGGGATACTACCTTGATTTTGGCCATAAGTCCTATTTACTGTACATACTTGAATTTTGACATTTTTGAGACATAGTGTAATAGGATTACCCATATTTTCTGAATAATTGCCAGATATGCCTCTGCAACATTAGACTTTGCACCATTAATGATACAAAAACTAAATGGAAATTTGTTGAATTATGTTCTGTGCATTTTAGTAAAAGTCAAAGTTTCAATGTTAAATATAAATAACAGGATAACCTTAAGAAAATGGGGGCATTTTAACACATTATAGCCCATCAATTATTCAAATGAGCACAATCATTTTTCTATATAAAAATGTACTGAATTATTTTCTGTGCATTTTAGCAAAAGCCAAAGTTACTGCATACTGTTAAAAGTACTAAAAATAAACAAACAACCAAAAGTGAATGGAACCATTTTAACACATTTAACATATTTGTCATATCAAGTATGATTAATATTTCAACACTGACCATTCCCTCTTGTGGTTGGTTTTATACACACATCTTTTCAGTACAGACTATAATATTCACAAATTTCCACATAAAAAACTTTCAACACGTTAGGACTGATCTTAAAGAACACTTAACTCTGTACGGTGAGCCAGACATAAGTGGGATACTGGCTCACTGGCAAATTCACACTTGCAGACCCTACAGAAAAAAAACATGAATCTATCAGATTTAAAAGATTTTCATGCAGAAATCACAGTGTTTTATATACTGTTTATTGGGTTGTGTTTTGAAATGCCTCGTTTTTGCAATGGTTACCCTGCAATATCTTTTGGCATTTCACATTACATTTATCAAGTTTTCATCACTTTACAAGCGTACAACATATTGCTAACATACAGAATAACTGTTAAATTTTTCCCTGAAAGAAAGATATTTTTCTTCAAACAATGGATAAAAAGTTTTGGATTAAAAATAGGTGGTGAACTATTCTGGCAATATGAAAATTGACCATGGCAAAAAAGAAAAATGAAAACATAAGGTATACACTCAGTGGCCACTTTCTTAGATATTGACACTTTGTACTTGGTAGGACTCCTTTTACTTGCAGGAGAATGTATTCAAGTAGGTTCTGGATTATTTAGACATTTTATTGTATGCTAAATCAGTGATGTATGGTCTGTGGCCAAATATCAATGCTATTAACATCCATTCATTCTCATTGCCACTCAAGTCACTGTCATGTTCGTGGAGCTAGTCTGACATGATGTGGAAAATCCATTGGAATAGTAATGGACCATGGCCGTAAAGGGGTGCACGTGGTCAACAAAAATGTTTAGGTATGTAGGAGCACACAGATGACGCCCAGATGGTATTAGAAGGCCGAATGTGTGCCAAGATAACATTCCCCAACACCATCACACTACCACCACCATCCCGCATCACTGATACTAGACAAGATAGGTACACTGATTCATGCTGTTTATGCCAAATTCTGATGTTATCATGTTTCAGAAAAAAATGAGACTAGTCAAATCAGATGACATTTTTCCAATTTGTAATGGTCCGATTTTGGTGATTATGTGTCCACTATAGCCTCATCTTCCTCTTCTTAGATGATAGCAGTGGAACCCAACGTGGTCTTCTGCTGCTGTAGCCCATTTTCTTGAACACGTTTTGCATTTATTGATAACACCATGTTACTGTTATTGAACATGTCTAGTCATTCTCCACTGATCATTGTCATTAACGAGGTGTTTTCAACCCCCAGGATCAGCTGCTCACTGGATGTCTTCTGTTTATCTCACCATCTCTCTGTAAACTCTAGAAACTGTTGTGCAGGAAACCCTAAGAGTGCTCCTGTTTCTGAGATGCTAAATTAATCTCGACTAGTATCATCAATCATACTGTGGTCAAAGTCGTTCCATAAACCTCTTAATCATGGGTGCATGTTATTTATATTGAGTCACAGCCACATCATTGGTTTTTTGAAGGAGCAGGCTATATGAATTTCAGCTGAAAGTTTACCTAAAAAAGTGGCCACTTGGTGAATTAGGTTACTGATTATTCAGGTATGTATTTTTTAAATTGATGCAAATCATCTTTGTATCCATCAATTTTCTGAACCCATTTATCCAATTTAGGATTGAATGGTTAAACATTCAAAGCAAGCACCACAAGGCACTTAAAAAGCAAACCTATACAATTTGTTTGTTAACAGTAGTGATTGTAATAGTTCATCTGGAATAAGCACAGTAGAGGAACAATGTAAATAAAGAGGAAGTATTGTGAGATTTTAAGTACATTTGCAAAGATTCTATAGTCAAGCTGAAATATTAATCAATTTACTGTATACAAAATGTCAACTGATAGTAACAGTTGACAGGATAGTAAAGTCAAAAAAATGTTTACATGTACAAACAGTTGTTTTAAATACAAAAGAGACAGATGGAAGATTCAGCCTCACTTTGAAAAGCTTTGAATGGTGAAGCCTCATATAGTGACCTAAGGAGAGATTCAAATAAAATAAAGCTGGAGTCACAAAGATAACAAGCATTTGGAATAGTCACAAAGCAGTGATTAGAAGATCTCAGTTGTCAGACAGGTTTTTATGGGATAAGCAGGCTAGAAGGTTACCCTGGTGGATTGGAAAATGCAGAGCTTTTTTTTAAGAGAATAGGGTTTTAAAAAGGATACTTTGCTCATTTTCAAACTAAAGCTCTAAAGAATGTGTACCTTAAGTGGTAGCTGATTGATGGTCTCACAGTGTTCTGCAAGTCGCTTGTTTAATTCCCATTTGCTGCCATTCACTTTACTGTGATGTTTTATAATCCTCCCTCAAGACTACAGATCTCAGTGTTACAAAATATCTTATTCCAGAAAATGCATGGCTTTTGTTTTTATTTCAAATTTAGTAGTGTATGTGTTTACATGAGATAGGAGATCTTGTTATTCCGCTAAATTGTACTGGCTAACAACACCAAGTGCAATTCCACAGAAGATGCAGGAGAAAACAGATTGGCTCAATAACCTTGCCAAAAAATAAATGCATACTTGCACAAGAAATTTTGAAACACAAACCTTTAGTTTGTGAACTACATTTTACATTGAGAATTTATATATTTGAGAAAACTTCTTAAATGTTAGAGCACAATGAGTGGTGGCTAATGTGACTTAAAAACAAGCAAAATGTCAGGAACTTCAAAGGATACTGCAGAGATGGCGCCTACAGCAAGATGAATTCACTACAAGAAAAGAGTGGCCAGAGTAGTAGGAACAACACAGAGAAGCAGCAGGGGCCTGTCAGTGCATCAGAGTATTTCAAGCATTTTACTATCAAAGAGACTCGTCAAGAGTATTTGGCGAGTTCAAGGGATAGGAATTAGAAGATATGAAATAGAAATAAACTTAAAAATTAGAAATAAACTTAAGAAATTGGGGGCAAAGAAGCATAGATTCATGATTGAGAAAAGGCAGGGCAGAAAAAAACACAAGAGTACATAAGACATGAAGAGCCCATTCAGTTATACCAGCCACCAAGGTCAGAAAGAATGCAACTGTACAGCAGTTTCTGCAAGGATAAGGAAAATAAAATCCTGCCAACATTTACGTTGTAATCATTTGAGGTTCAAGAAAATGTCACCATTTATACCGTGCCTGATTACTTTTTCTAAATAAAGAAGAAATGTGATTTGAGCCTACCTTTACAGAAGAATTGCATTTAATCTTAAGGTCATAACAAAAATAACTATCTGTACTCAAATCTAATTAATTCATGAATGTAATAATAAATAAACCATGACAGTATGTTCAGCAAGAAAGTTCTTATGGCACAGATGGGTGCATCATTGTACAATAATGTAAAATGAAGGAACTACGAACCAACCAGCCGTGCAGTAAGAAAGCTCTTGCCAAACCCCCTGGAGTGGTTTCTTTTATGGATAACAGCTAATATTGCTTATAATGGAAACAAAATAATAATTATTTTCCCATTTTAAAGAACAAAATATGATGGAAAATATAATTTATTTATGAGTTGTTTAAAAAATCTTTTTCCTTTTTGTTTTCACAAATGGTATTATTTTAATTTAAACAGTGTAACACCATGATAAGGCAAATTAATTAAAATAATATGTGGATGGAAACTGTGACGTTGAAGCCATGAATTGCCACCCTTTTTGTTTTTCTCCTTCTGAATTGATCCTTTTTAGCAGTGTATTCTAATGTAAAATCATTTCAACTTTACACACTCCTGAATGCAGACCAATGTGGCATTTTAAGATCCAAACAGACAAAAATGTCATCTTTTCTTTCACAATGGTCCTCTCAATTAAGCACTTGCCTTACCAAGTCACATCTGAGAGGTATAAAGTAGTTAATCTTATGATATTATTTATTCACCCATGTCATTCAGTTCATCAAGTGTCTTCTCAGCATTTTTCAGGTTACCTGAAGTCTGCATTCATGATTACCAATTCTGTTGTATATGTTGACAAATTACATATGTTGTTTCTCTGTGTTTAAACTTTTATAATGAATAAGTTCATATGTATTTTGAATTCTCTAAAGAGCATAATGATACAGTTGTTCTTTATGATATTCTTGCAATAAAGATATTAGTGACTAGATTCCTTTTCCATTCCATTCTTTGTAGCTTTTCACTGCAACTTGTACTGTGTCTTGATGAAAAACGCTAGCAGCTTATGCACATCTTCTAAAAAGATCAAAGGTGTTTAACAATCATTGTGCCACACTGTTTTTCATATACGTTTCATTCAATTACCCATTAATTAATTAAGTTGTGAGTATGTGTATTAATCATAGCCATATTCAGTATAATAAAAAGGTGTAAATTAGCAAACTTTAACATCAATGCAGATTAATATCAGGGTGTTTTGTTTAGAGTAATATAAATTTGCATATACATAATATATGCATTTTTGCATTGGTTTCCTACATCCCAAAAATATACATAATATGTAATTGGCCAGGATTGGTTCCTGCCTTGTGCCCTGTGTTGGCTGGGATTGGCTCCAGCAGACCCCCGTGACCCTGTAGTTAGGATTCAGCGGGTTGGAAAATGGATGGATGGATGTAATTGGCCTATCAAAATGTTAGACGGAGTGTGGGTGCATACAGTATTTAAGTATGCCCTAAAATGGATTAGCATTCCATAAATGGATTAGCATTCCATCCATTGGTGGATCCTGCCTCCTTCACATTGTCGGCAGAAAAATAAATGCACCTGAAAGGTAATGCTAATTAATATTGTATATAATGCTGACCAAAAGTAACCTGTCCAAAATATTTAAAACATTAAGCCAGAGATTTTGCAAAGATTAGCAGGAGGAGCCAAGCCTAAACTAAATAGAAAATGTTATTCATCTCTCTAAAATGTTGAAAACCAGGATAGGTTCTTTTTTTAACCTATTTGCACTGTCCTGTTCAAGTGTTTCTTGAATGATCGCGTCTGCTCTGGCACAGAAAGAAAGATTACAAGTAAGCTGCTTCAATCCCCCATTATCTGACAGTGCCAGTTTACACCCTGAGGATCCTATACATAATGTGCCAAGGTTTAGTGGACACCTTGCCAGTCACCAAAGTTCCCTGCTGGTTCTTTTCTGTCTGTATGCGGTAAAGGCCAGCCAATTTGGCACTCACCCATACTTTCTTTAACTCTAACCCTCAAGAGATAAACAATGTCATTTTAGCCATAATCATGTGGTGAAGCATAGCACCATTTCTGTCTGAGCTAGTGAGCTCTAAACATAGCATATTATGGCTATTTTTATGTGTGATCATGCACTTAATTCCAGAAGACTAGAAATATATTTTCCCTTGCTGATGTATTCATTGGAGAGTTATTTTGTGCCTCTCCAGTAGTTGCAAACTGTGGGATTGACAGTTTTTTGCTCTGCATCAATCAAGAACCCCAGGGAAGAGACATAAAGAATAAAAAAAAACTGATTAGAAGCAAAGCTCAGGGCTGGGCCTTTCTAACGCTTCGAGTGAACTTCAGAAAAGATGAAAGGAAGTTGGATTGATTTGTCATAGAGGATGGCAGAAAAAATTGACCCATGACATCTGCTATAAGCCACAAAATTACTGTCATTACTAGTTTGAGAAATTTTAACAAGGCCTCAGATAATGTCTACAACAGAAGATGTGGATAATGAAAAGCACTATGTAACCTTACCACTTAGGCTGACTATCTGTTTGTGCAATGATACCATGAAAGGAAGGCAAAAGTCAATAAATATGTAAAGTAGCAATAAAAAAAAATTCTGCAGGTTACTTACAATGAGGATGAGTAATCATTGCATTGAAAGGATCCTTTTTTCACTACATTTTCTTTGTATACTGAGTAATAAATATTTAATTGAATAATGCTATAATGGTGTGTTGAACTTGTAATGTTGCATTCAAATATGATTGGGAATGCACCTGAACTTTCAATACTTAATTTTTCTTATGATTGTGAAGCTCCCTCTCTACATGAGACTTGCATTCATGGACGCAGGTACATTTCAAAGCAAAAGAGTTGATGGAATCTTATATATAAATGTCTATGCGTGGAAGTGTGTGTGTCTGTCCGGCCCAAAAGTGAGAGGTGGAGTCGGGGTAAGGGCTCCGCCTCCAAGGAAACAGACAACTCACTTAGCCGCTAATAACACAAGCGAGGCCATCACATCAGCAAAACGGAACCTCAGAAGAAAGACAAAGTCGCTTAACCACTAACATCAGCAAAACGGTATCCCTTTTACTTTTCCTCCTGCCGCTAATACACAAGCGATGCGAGCACATTAGCAAATCGAATCCTCCTAGGACAGGTGATGCCCTGAGTAGTTCCTTTCAATTACCTGACATCTCTACATTTTGTTTTATTTTCTGACAATTTCAATAGTTTCTAGGAACCCGGGCTTTTTACACCATGGGCTTACATGGCTAGTATAAAATATGGGTGTGGAATAATTGGGGAGGAGCCCTCTTCAGCACATAATAACCAATAAGACATATTGGGGTGTGGCCGCACTATTGATTACGATGAATACTCTTCAGGTGTTCACAAGCCACTCTTATGCAATGCCACCCCACCAATAGCTCCTTCAGCCCAAGGAATGTCAGCTGCAGTCCTCTTACCCTTATATTGTACTGGTCCGTCGTTCAGATTATCAGTTTAAGACAATGTGTGAAATTATTTCACTTTAGTAAAAAGCCAAAAGCGAAATAATTAAATGCTTAATACACTGTTAAATTACATCACATATTTTGCTATTTTTATAAATTAGAGTACATGCTGTGCTTAATTTGCGCTGAAGCTTAGCTAAGGTACTTCTGCATGCCGGGACCTCCTCTCATTTTCTGGAACATCAAATTCTACATAAAATATATTTTTTTAATTTATTGCAATGTTTAAATGAACAAGTTCATCACACACATTATTTGGTCTATATAAGTAGCCTATTGAGCTCTGCATCCATCTGTTTTTTGACTGGATGAAATTGCGCCAACACTAGAAGATGCGCAAATCAAAATAAATTATCAGGTCATTGAAGTGGAGAAAAAAAAGCTGGTTCTCAAGTAGTGGATGTGGATGTGGATGCTGACATGAAGGCTGAAAGACAAAAGGAGTGTGAGCAAGGCAATAGAGATGAAGACGCTTCAGAAGACATTTAGGAGTGCAAACACTCAAATACGAGTGTGTGGCAAAGAGTGTGGACAGTGAAACAACTTAGTATTTCACTTGAATATCTTGTAATCTTAAGTATAGGTGTAAACAGTGCTGATTTTATGTATTTATTAGACTGATAGCATAATTCGACATTAAAAAGGCTGGGCTCTGGTACCCAAATTACTGTTGTCGTCACCTCCATACCACTATGGAGGAGTCACTGTGTGCTCTGGCACCTCATCATTTACAAATTAAGCACTGCATACACACCCCAGAGTACATAATTTAAAAGAAATAAAAATAGGACTAACTACTGCATGCTGTAATTAAAATCCCAATCTTATATAAGTGTAGGATTCTAAGTAATTTTGTTAATATGGCCAATTATTTTTATTACAAGTTATAACTAAATAAGATAATGTTTTGTCTTACATTTATTCAAACATTCATTTTACAAAACCACTTATTCCAACACAATATCAGTGGAAGACAGAAGCCCTGTCCCAACAACACTGGACACAATGCAGAAACAAATGCTGGATGGGATGGCAAGCTGTCACAAGGGACACTCACACATATGCTCTGCTCTCTTATTCATAGTCAGCTAAGAGTACCAATATACCTCAAGTGCATGTTTTTGGGATGTAGGACCAATCAAGAGTGCAGAATCTGGGGTTTAAACCCACTGTGCCAACAACTTATCTTGGATTGATATCATAAAATATTTTCAAGCCTGCTTGATCCAACTTGTGGTTAAGAGTCTGGAGCCTATCTTCACAGCACTGGGCACAATACACAAACAAACTACCAATCTATTGCAGAGGACACCACACTCATACGTGAACTTTTAACAGTCACTGATGTACTTCACCTTCATGTGTTTCTGATGTAAGTTGAAACCCGAATGCTCAAGCTTTGCTTTGAGTGCACTGCAATGTTGTGCCACCAGTATTGAACTAACATCACATAACTACTTAATCCAATTAAGGGTTTTGGGTGCTGGAACCCAAAACAGATGTCAACAATAATTTCAAGGGAATAACCAGCCATGAATAGAAAGCCAGTCCAGCACATGGCCCTTTCACACACACACACACGGATAATTTAGAAAAAGTAATTAAAACTACAGAACATTAAAACCATTTTAATGAGAACTGGCCATTCAGCCCAACAATGCCCATTAATCCTATGCACTTAATTTCACTAAAATAACATCATCTCAAGTTTTAAAGGTCCCCAAAGTACTACTATACTACCTGGCAACTCCTTCCATGTGTCTGTATTTTTCTGTGTGAATTAATCTAATCAGTACATCTTTGGGAACATGAGAGGAAAACCAAAGTACCTGGAGACAAACTCTGATAGAAACGAGGAGAACAGCCAAACTGTGAAAAGACAAAGACAAGATATGGAGTTAAACCCCGGAAAACAATGCTAATGATGGCTTCTACATGCTACTCTTTCCTTGAATTAGCATTCATAAAATTCAGTTTACATGAAGAACACAGGTTTTTTTGATGCACTTCACTTTTGAAATGTTGATGCCATGCACAGTATATCTATTGGATTTTTAAAAAGGTGGACTACTCTTTTATGTCAACTATCAATCTGCTTGCAGTTTCAAGGTGAATAAAGTCAAAATGTCCATTTGCCTGACACACGGCATTGAAAATATGACCCCCACGGCAGACTTGTGCTCAGTCATATTAATATTCTTTAAAGAAGGGAGCCCAGCTGTTTTCCGTTTAGAATTTATGACTCCTTCTGTGCGCATATTATGAACATGCATTATACATTAATTTCCTCCAGTTTTCTGCATTTTTTTACAAATTAAAAAAGTTATATTCTCAGTAATACACCACTCATAGTGTTGATTAAAAGAACTATAGCTTTTAAGAAATAAAATACTTGAGAAATACAAAATGATAAAGGTATCAGCTTGTAAGTCTAGGTAATCTAAGCATAAAGTATATAATGAGGTCACACATATGACAATATCTTTCACTGTGCCCTCCATTCTAATCCAGAGACATAAAAGTATTAAAGAAGGCTACAGGATTTTGCCTCTTGGTATTTCTCCTTTTAAACTATTGTTGTTGTGTGCATGTAAGCCCTATAGTTAGCACTGGAATTTGTTTAGTTACACTCCTGCTTTTCATTACATTTTTTTACATTCACCCACTAAGTAGTTTTATACTTCCTGATGTTTTTTTCAACTTTAGGAGCCACACTGTGGCATAGCTAAAAAAAAAAAAGCATCTGAATGGTGACCTGACTGTGGTCTAATTGGAATTTGTACTTTCTTTCCATGACTGCATAGATTTTTCTCCTGGTGCTCTAGTTCATTTCCCATAACTTCAACATGAGCATGTTAGGCTAACCATCAGCTTTAAAGGGGACCTGTATGAATGACTGAGTATGGGTCAAAGTAGTTGTGACCAGTGACAATATGGCACTCTGTCCAAGGTTATCTCCTGTCTTACTGTATTGTGGAGTGATACTGAAATAGAACCCAATCTTGAAGCGACCATGTCCTGTAATATATAAACATTCACTGGTCATTGAACACCTTCATACCTAAGCATTCAATCAAGTTAGTTTCTTTGAAATTTTGTCAAGTTTAGCTTTTGTACAAACTCCTGCCAAAACAAAAAAATGTATCTTTATGATCACTTAATTACTAGGGTTTAGTCACATCTGTACACTGAATTCTACTGTCATTATTACCATGAGTTAATACTACTCAGGCCTTTTGGTAATTGGTGTTTTGACACCATGGGTTACAAACATTCATTGATTACACCTATAAACCCTTTGTTGCTGTGCTTCAGTATTTGCAGGGTCTCCCTCTTTATATTAGGCATACTGTATAGTCTCCCACTATTAGAATATCAGATCTTCTTCTTTTTTTTTTTTTTTGTTATTTTTATTTTCTTATGCAGCTGTATATTACTTGTACTGGGAGGTCTTTTACACACCTTCCTGCCCCTGTTCTTGCAGCTTTCAGTTCAATCCCGAATGTACAGTATTAGATATGATGTTTGCCTTTCAAAGTGGACTTATGTTTGAATTTTGTGTGAATGGCCATTTACCCACTTTTTTGGACTTCCCTATCTTTTAAAATTACTTATATCTATTAATGTATATCTATTAATGCACTATCATCCCCATCTCTAAACTTCAGCCAGTTGGATTTTACTACAACACCCTATTTATATGCAGGTATATATTGTTAGATCTTCTGATCTCATGTTTTATCTGAGCTGGTAAATTGCCTTGCAAAACTGGGCAGTTTTCCAATATCTATAATATTTCTTTTAATATGGATAAAGACAATCAGATTCATCCAAGCTCCAGCAAGAACCCTATCCAAATACCAATAAGGGTCTCCTATTTGTGCATTAGCAGGCCAATACATCATTCAAGACTCCCTGTTTTTGGTGTAAATATGCTTGTCTTTCACCAAATTAAATAAATGCCCTATTTGTATTATCACCACTTCCCTTGTCAGGAAAGTGCTTTAGAAATTTCCAGCAGGTGCTCCTCAAACTCACCTCCCAGTGGTAAGGAGAGTTGTCATCCAGTATAATTTAGTCTGTATAGCTGACAGTGACCCTGTACACTGGATTTCATTTATTAACATATTCTCAGATTAAAACTTTAGATGCTAATCTTACTTTATAGTTCTCTTGTTGAGTCTCTTTACCAAGTACATTATCTCTAAACTACGATGGATTTATTTTACTCTTTTTTTTTTTTTGCACCCAGATTAAACTTTTGAACGCCAACTTGCATGCTTTGCACTTTTTTAGTGTGAACCATCCGCAGTTTGAGCATGAATTAACTAAGCCATTTTGTATCTTTTGCTGCTACCATTTCTTTTTTCTTCGTTTGGGTATTGTTTAACATCTTTACTCACTTTCCTCTTACATCTGGTAGTTGAGTCATGACAACTGGACTTCATTCTTGTTAGGTAGATACGTTTCACTGCTCATCCAAGCAGATTCTTCAGTCTAAGGAATGTTGTTAAAGACCACAAATTTATCCTCCAGGTTAGTTTAACTTCACACCTGCCCTGAATAGGCTATTTCAGTAAAACAAAGGAAGGGGAAGGTGTGGGTAGATGTAACAGTCACACCTTTTAATAGCCCCTCCTACCCCTATAAGTGGGTCGTTAAGAGTGGTCCACCTGGTGTGAATTGGGCCTGATTTTCCTGGGGATGGATGAAAGGGCAGCATGATAAATTGAAGACAGGTTATGTCTAAGGCCTCCATCTCTGTTGAGTGAGGGGTTGTTGATTTGCACATGCAAAGCGTTCCTCACCCCTCTCTCAAACCACTTGTCTTCTCTATCCAATATCTGGACGTTAATGTCCTCAAGTGAGTGTCCTTTGTCCTTCAAATGGAGGTACACAGCTGATTCCGGCCCTGAGGTGTTACTTCTTCTGTGCTGGGCCATCCTCCTGTGTAGCGGTTGTTTGGTCTCTCCAATGTACAGTTCAGGGCACTCTTCGCTGCATTGAACAGCATATGCTCTTCTTCTGTTTTGGTTTCCGGTCTTTGGTGTGGATGAGTCTCTGTCTCAATGTGTTAGTGGGTTTGAAGTGGATATATTTGTGGTCTTTAACAACATTCCTCAGACTGAAGAAGCTGCTTGGATGAGCAGTGAAACATATCTACCTAACAAGAACAAAGTCCAGGTGCCATGACTCAACTATCAGATAATTTCACCTGGATGACTAAGAATCTTCACAGACATTTTTCCTCTTACATGTTCAACATTGTACAAATTAAATGTCAGCAAATTTAAAAAATGGTACATGTTAATTTACTTGAATAGATAGATAGATAGATAGATAGATAGATAGATAGATAGATAGATAGATAGATAGATAGATAGATAGATAGATAGATAGATAGATAGATTGCTTGATCATTCAGTCTGTCTATCTATCTAACAATCAAACAAACTGTTAAATGAACCTTATTTGTCCCAACAGGGATACAAAAACAAACAACAACAATCCCCCTCTCGTCACCTTCTGACATGTCACCCAAAAGGCAAATATTAGAATGAAGCACTGCAGAAAAAAATAAATCTTATTCAAGAAATCATATTCAGGAAAGATTGACATCAGCACACAAATGATGCTCTCAATATCATTCTTTCAGACAGTCCAGTAGCTCTAGAATTTAGTAACACATGAAGGTGCTTGAACACACCCAAAACATACCCAAAATCTTCTACTTCAGAATCAGTCTGAGCAAACTTTTGCCATTAAAAAATGACGCTTGATATTGCTCTTCATAGTGGAATAATTTTTAGCATTGTATCACATCTCCAGGTCCCTGGGTGTGATTCCCAGCTTGACTAATTTTTGTGGATTTTGGCCTTTATCTTCATTTCTACAATGATCTAGGCACACACTTGATTTACAAAGAGACATGTGTTAGGTTTTATTTGTGGCACTGAACTGTCCCAGGTTGATTGACTATCTGTGTGTACATGAGGGATATCTGTAAATGACTGGCAGCTTGTCAAGCACTGGTACTAGCCTTGTGCCCACTGCTGTTAAGGTAGAATTCAGATCTCCATGACCCTGCATCAGATAAAAGCATGTTTAAATGGATGGACATTTTCTAATAAACAAAATTCTTAATAATTCAGTACTGAACGTATACATATAACCTGATAAGACATACAATCATTTAGAAAAAAAAAGGTACACAGACATTACTAGCTAACATTAATGACACACATAAGGGCAGTACATTTAAGGCAGAAACCAGGAAGCATTCTTCACAGAAAGGGTTTTAGAAATCTCGACCAATTACTGAGGCATGTATTTGAAGCCAAAACTGATGGCTTTTAGAAAATGCATGAATGAAGTTTTTGAGTCAGTTTGTCATTAACAAAGCAACTGGGCTTGAAGCACAGATTTGATATTTACTACCTTGTACAATTTCTTATCTAATTAACATCCTCTGATGACAATGGAGAAGCATGGGTGCAAATCATCCATTTGCAGTTTGATCAAAGTCATTTACACCAATAATTCAGTTTAGACATTTTATTTAAAACCTAGAGAAGTTAGTTTACTACCTCTACATCATTCTGGAAATAACAGAAAAAACTCAACCAAAGACTAGTTATTTTTAAATAACTGTAATGTAATTAGTAGGATGCATGATAGCACAGTGATTAGCACTACTGCCTCTTTGATCCTTGGTTAATATCCTGCATCATCGGCCATGTCGTATCCGCGTTGTCTTCTTCTATAGGGTTTTCCCTCAGGGTGCTCCAGTTTTCCTTGAGTATTCCCAAATTATGCTAGTTTAATTGTCAACACAAACTATACCCCATTGATATACAAAAGCAAGTCCTGCATTGGACTGGTACCCCACACAGGGGTCGTTCCTGCCTTGTGCTCCAGCAAACATAAGATTAAGCAGGTTTCAAGAAAGTCAGATTGTGATATGTCTAAACAAAATGTGGCCAAGTTCTTGGAAAATGGTGTTTATAATAATGCCAGCATATATAGTTCTCTTTTAAATAAATTTACAGCTAACTGGTATTCCAATATGACCAGCAATTAACTGGTGTCCCAGCCTGGGCTGGTTGCTGTGTTCATTTGATACAGCACAGAGAGAATCTTTTTTGTATTGGATGAGTTCATAAACTCATTGAACATAGCCACTTAATACACCATTCTTGACTTATTAGTTCAACTATCTATTTTTATATTGATAAGTGACTATCCCACCAGCACAGACCTGAAGGCAAGAGCCATCCAGCCCATTATGGCATCTAATTTGAACTTTTATGACATCAGTTATCAATATACTATTTAAAAAATATCTGTCTAGAGAATGATTGGGAAACAAATCTTTACTATTTTTACATTAGGGTAGCATTTAAGTTGGTCATCTCTGATAGCACTAGTAATACATCTTGCCAGATTTGCATCCAAGAGGAGATTTCAGGACTTGCTAAATTCTCCTGAATCCCCTGAGAGACTCTGAGCATAAATCACAAATAGTTAATAACTATAAATATTTCATATTCCATAGACTCTTTCATTCAATCCCAAAACTTGGCAAGGGGTGCCATGCATGCCACTTTTGAACACAAATGACTTAATATGCAAGTGATTTGACCAAGTGCATTGCCAAATTTCACAGGTGGGGATATAAGCGGCCATATGAAATCTCCTGTACGCTGTGTTTCTAATCTCCCTAAATAAACACAGAACGGGAGGTTTTCAGCTCAGTATCAAAGTGTGTGGTATCTCTGACAGCAAGCTTTATCTTTGGCGCATAGGCCTTGTTATGAAATCAAATCTCCTTGGACTGTAATCAGAATCCATTCATTTTTGGAAATCGGTATTCATCATCATAACATTTTGTTTTAGGTCTTTTTTTTCCTAACAAAGCTTTGAATTTTAAATGTGTGGAGTTGTATTAGCTTCCCAAACATCGACAGTGAGATTACATTTCAAAATGTGAAATATACTCTGCAAGATAAAGAGTTGTAAGCACCGTGAACCTCTAGAATAGCTGCTTAAACCACAACCGTTTAAGGCAGGATTTGCAAATGCCAGTTTAGCTTTTAGGAAATAGAAGAAGCTTAATTAGGCATGCAGATACATGGGATTTGAGTCTGTGAGAATGTAATATGCATCAATGAACAAGCCATGCTGTTTGGCAGATGAGACATTTGGGTAACAAAGTGAAATCCACTGTAGAAAACAGTTTCATTATTATGTTCTGCTTTGTCACAGAGAAATCTGGGAGATGGGAAGCCACATACAGAAATGCTTCTAGGCATGAAAACTTGTGCCAGTAAGCTCTTGCAGTGGCCCGCAGTGCATCCTCAGTTTGTTTTCAGGGGATTCTTTTCAAACCTTTCTTTTCTTCCGCAGAGGTCCTTCTGTAGTGCCATGGTGGATGAGCTCAGGGTGTCTCTGAAGTGTCAGCGCCGTCTCAAACACAAGCCCCAGGCTCCTGTCATGGTAAAAACAGAAGAAGTCATCAACATGCACACATTTAACGACAGAAGATTGCCGGGCAAGGAGACTATGGCATAGAACTGGTAGGAGGAGAAGAGGAAGCTGCCCTGAGCACAAACTGTCATCCTTGTTCAAAACAGTTTGCCAGAAAATGTTTCCTGTGGAAATATGCAACCTGAGCAAAATCAAATGAGTTACCTCATCCATCAGAAAACTACAAGACAACTGTATACAGCAAACAAAATGGGAGATGTGCAATCCCCAAAAGGATAAAAAAGGAAAGGAAAGAAGAATAAACACTTAAAAGTGAACATCTACTAAAGATGAATACAGATGTGCGGGTATGCCATGTATCTCTTGGGCCGAACTATCCTTCCCTTGAATGTTTCCATGTGATTCTGTGACAAGTGGTCTCAAATGGGTTACAAATATGTTTCCCCAGTGAACAATTATTATGAAGCGCTGTTAAATGAGCAAACAGAATACATGTAACACATTGGGACAGATTGTGAAAGGAGAAGGTTGCTTTTCTTATCAGTTTCTTTTTTAATTTATTCTTTTTACATATGTGAAAATATATTTTCTATAGTTTAAATCAAAGATGAAGCCACTAACCATTCCATGCTTGTTCTCTGGTGTCACAAAGTGCACATGTAGGACTCAATTACAAGCTATGATGCACAGGAATAATGTAAGTGTCAATTCTTTGTCCTACCCAAAAAATTGGTTGATTACACCCAAGGCAATAACAGCAGTGTTTGTACAGAGTTGGGGATTAGTAAATCCCTAAGTCTCCATTTTAATAATAATAATATTAATAACAGTAGTAAATACGTGCATTACGTCTAACACAGAGACAAAAGCTGACTCTGTTTGGCTGACTATACACAGCTTTGTGCAACTTCCTGTTTGTTGTGAGCAAAGAAATGGAAGTTCGAGCAGCTGGTTGGTTGCCCACTGCGCGTCTTTAAGGTTGGTCCAAAGATCTACTGTTTATTCCTCAATCCTGATGCACAGAAGCTGAGCAGCTCTGGTCGCCCTGACCTTCTGGTCCCATTCCTGTGCAGTTCTGGCCAAATGTGGGCAGAGGCTTGTTCACCTCATACTTAGATTTAACAGGAGGCACATATTTATTTATTTATTTATCTGTTTGTTTTGATATTTATTTAATGATTTATTTATTCCGTTATTTTATTATCTTTTTTTTTCCTGCACTTAAATACACATGTATGCAATCACCAGTTTCTTATAATACACTCCACCCCTCCTTTTCCTTTACATTTTATTCTTTATTATTCTTTTTTAATTTTTATGTTTATTTGTGGAAATGCAAGATTTCTATGAAAATAGTTTTTGTATGAAACAAATTTTTCTAATAATTTTTATCAACAAAAAAAGAGAAAAACTAAAACCAGAACATGGGCTTTTCTTGTCCGTGCTTGTCCTTGTGGGGTGTGTTGATAAGCATGCCTGGTAGTCATGCACCTCACTGTTTGATTAAACCTATTTTTATCATGTACAGGAAAAAAAACTATTTAAAAAATATTTTTACGTCAGGCAAAATTGGACAGGTGCACTACCATTTCTGCTTCTCATTTACACCCCTGCATTCCAATAGGCTGATAGTATACAGTGCTCAACGATTCTGTGTAAATGGTAAACATATATATATAATAAAAATAATGACAAAAACTAATTTTGACCACATTGTGAAAAAAATGGAGTGCACACTCTTTACTGTTTGAAATTGATGCACAAGTTTAAAAGAAATTTCATTAAAAAAGTTACACAATTTCTTCTTGAGTGAGACGTTTTGATTCTTCAGGTGAACCATTTCTTATTACGAGGTTTCGGGAGGACTGTCCTGACACTACACAGCAGAAAGCCTTCACGTAAGGTGCAGTTTTTTGCTTTTTGTATATATTTGGTCAAATTAATACCACCGATCAATGGGAAGGCCTGCTTTATATTTAATGTTCTATATTGGTTGATGTTTTATTTTATGAAAATGATTTAAAGATGTTAAATGCTTTGAGACTTAAGAGATCTACAACTATGGGATACAAACAAAATTTCTTATGATATTATTGCAATAGTTTGGGTGGGGAGGGGGGAAGATATTTGGTGTTTTGATGTTTATACTTATTTTAATAAATGATGTACACTAAATAATCTCCAGATTGGTGCTGAGAATGGAAAGCTATTATTTAATGATGTCATCAAGCCAAAACAATGAAACTGAAAATCATTTTTAATGTACACCCTCTTCTAGGATACCTAATGAGAGCTCAATGTGCGCATGTCCATAATACAGTACATGTTAAAAGGGCACAGTGTTCTGCATATTTCTGTCACAAAACATTCCCTATATTTTAGAAAATACAATGATTTAACAGATCTTTTCCACATAAAACATGACTACATGTTTATCTATTTTGATTTTTTTGTTAAAGAGATGCTTATAATTTTATTTAATGTTCGTGGATTTTTTAAAGTTTTTACCATTTTTATATCCTTGCAGCACTGGGATTCGCAATATGTCATTCACTATTCATTACATTTCTGTCTCTTACCAGAACTGTGACTAATAATTCCTCAACAGTGTTAACTGTGTTTATTGAACCTATGGAAATTATATCTGAAAAACTGAAGATAGATAGATAGATAGATAGATAGATAGATAGATAGATAGATAGATAGATAGATAGATAGATAGATAGATAGATAGATAGATAGATAGATAGATAGATAGATAGATAGATAGATAGATAGATAGATTACAAGTAATAAATAAAATTAATGGTCCTTATTAGGGCATTACGTAATTAAAAGAAGGCAATTTTGTCTAGATTATCCAATGCGTCAAAACAGAGTATAGAAAATTTCTTTAACAAAAAGGAATTAAGCATTTTTGTGCCGTTAGAGAGTTACACATCCCTCTGCTTGTCATATCTGACACTCTTTATGCCTCTGAGCTTCTCTTTTTTTGTGTTAACAAAAAACACATCCTTCATGTTAAGGTAAAGCACAGAAGGAGATTGAAACTTTGATAGAGAATGGAAAAGATCAGAGGTGAAGACTGAGATAGCCAGAAGGCTTTGTAGATCAGGTCAGATGCCATGTCCATGGAGTTCTCCACTGTAGAACTTTAGAAGAAAGCAAAGCCTCAAATCTTTCTGCAGCAGAATATAAATTCCATAAGATATCAAATGTAGCTTTGTTTTGGTACATAGTGGTTTTTCCTATATTAAGATGGTGAATTCAGATTTGTTTTAGTTTAAACAATGAATATTTTGCTGCACAATTATATGTTTGCCGTATCTGAGTTAAATCTGTGTTCATGTTAACTTTCCTAAACAATTGGCTAGCATTTATCAAATGCATCTTCTTCTGTCATGTACTACAACTGTACTCTGCCTTGTAAACCATTATGCAAAAAACACAACATATAGACAGCCTAGGAGCTGTATAGGTTCACCTATATTAGTTTTGGAAGTTTGCACAATTCACGCAAAATTAGGTTAGACATTATGTATAAAATATAAGTATATTTCTATTTTATAACATTGGCAAGTCACCAATGCATTTCTAGTTTTAAATTAAATGCTGTGGAAATGTGTCTTTATGGTGTATCCTCAGCCATGATCGAGTACTAATTTTGTGTTCTTAATCCAAACATATGTCATTCTATCACTAACATACTGTATGTGTAGACCAGTCCTTACTTCTGTCACGTGCCCTTGGCCTTCTTTTCTTTCCACACATGTTAACTATATTTGTTTCCGTTTCAACAAATTCATGCCTCTGTCCTTTACACTAGTGATTTCAAAAGTATTCAACTTAACAACTCCTAATTTTTTCCTGGTATTCAGGTTCGCATTACTACACAAAAGAACTTCCAGTGTAAATATAGATGTACTGGCAGCAAATTGAGCAACGTATGAAGTGGACAGTGGACCGGAAACAAAGTCAAGGGCAAACAAAATGCTGAATACCAAAAGGACAACTCTAATATCTAAAATAAAAACAATAACCAGGATCGAAGTCAAAGGAATTGCTTGAATTGTTTGTTATTCAAATCATGAAAGATGAACAAAGTGTCATGCTGGTATTTGAAGTGTTGTATCTGTGATTTCAGATGTTGTGGCAGACAAAGCTGCGCCCATCTGGCAACTGGGAATAGCATCCTAACAACAGAACCTACTAAAATGCAGCACCTGTGAAATAAAAAAGATGGCATTGTAGATCAAAAACAAAATAACAGTAAAAATATGTACTTTTTTCCAGGAAACAAAATAATAAATACACTCGGCTAAAACATTAATTCTTAAAGGCAAATAAGCTATAAAATTCAAGTCAGAATATCTCCTAAAGCAAATGGAAACTATCTCAAAATGAGAATAAGTACTTCCACCTGTTATCTGTTCTCTACCTTTCTGTTGTAACTAATCTACAATTAATAATTAAAATGCTATCTGCAGAAATAAATTGTTGCTGATACTACATAGCATTTCAAGCTCTTCAGACAAGGAACATAACGTTAATAATCAGAATTAGATACTTCAGGTAAGTGGGGCTGGTCACTGCAATGTCATTTTAAACATGTTCAGGAAATGATTTTAAGTTTAGAGGCATTTCAACTGTTCAAGAGGCAGAGTTGAATTCCACGTGCCTGTTTTTTTTTTTCTTTAACCATGTGTAAAGTTGGGATAGTAAAAAAAGAACCAGAAGAAAGTCCAGGTGACAGACAGGAGGCAGAGTGTGGTCAAAATGAAGGTAATTTGTTAAGGTAACTGTCTAACCAATTGGAAATTATACTTTTCCTCACTGCTATTGAGGATATCTTGCTATAAAAATTATTACAATACTGTGTTAACCCACTGCCCCCACCCCCAACTCTAGTGGTTATGATATCCCCATTATTGAAACATACATTTCTGTGACAAACAAGTTGTGAGATTTTTCAGCCAAGTGTTTAAGTAAGATAATTCTTTCAGATAAGGAAGGCAAAAGTTTTGAGTTAAGGTAGTTTTGCTCACAAAGCATGACACCAATGGATCGTGAATAGATAGATAGATAGACACACATACTGACTGACTGAATGAATGAATGATTAATCAAACAAACTGTTAAATGAACCTTATTTGTCCCAACAGGGATACAAAAACAAACAACAAAAACCCTCTGATACATACAAGAATTACAAAAAAGAAGAACACTTCTGACTTGGCACCCAAAAGGCAAATTTTAGAATGAAACACTGCAGAAAAAATAAATCTTATTCAAGAAATCATATTCAGGAAAGACTGATGTCAGCACACAAATGGCACTCTCAGTGTAATTTTTTCTGCCAGTCCAGTAGCTCTAGAATTTAGTAACACATGAAGGTGCTTGAACAACTTAAATTGCACCCAAAAGCTCAATAAATAAATCAACACATAAAAAGGTAGATAAATAAATAAATTCACACACACCCACACTATGGACTGAACACACAACAGAATGACTAAAAAGCAGGAAAATTAAAAAGAAAGAAAGCTTCTGACTCGGCTATTACTGTCACAGTGAGGCATTATACAAGCGTATTTCTGTTGGTATAAAGGAGCCCCAGTAGTGTTTCTTGACACACTTCTGCTGAATGATTCACTGACTGAAAGTTCTCATTGTTAGTGTGTCAGAAACATGATGTTGCATGTCGATTAGCCCATGCAGGTACAAATTTCACTTTACTCTGTACATATGCCAACAATCACCTTAGAGAAAGCCATTTTAAGTCAAGCACAAGTTGACAATACAGCCACTGAAGTACTATATGGAGATTTTTTTTCCCTCATTTTGTTTGGTGACTCAAAATTGCACTAAACTTGCATGTGTCACTCATTTAATATATTCTGTGCAATGGACTGGACCATTCAGGCATAGTTACTGCCATTGCTGTTGGGAAATGCCATTGACCATGCACTGGTTGAAAATGGAGAAAAGGAGGAATGCAGATAAATGTTAATTTTAGTGTCAATGTTAACCTGATCTCATTTCAGTCAAACATCCACACAGATTATATTGCTATAAGTGATATACAGCACCGTGTACCTTTATAAACTGATATGGACTCCAGCTCCTTTCAAGCATACCTTTAGAATATAATCAAAACATTTTGACTATCATCACTTATTCTGTTTCTTGTGCTGTAAGTTATGTAGTATATTGAAGTCCTTAGCTCCACACATACAATAAGCTTCAGTAAATCATGGTAACTGGTAAGATTCTATTAGTCTTTTAAATGCAACGTTCACCTACATCATTTGTTTTTTTTTACAATACAATTCTTACATAAGAGAATAAAAAATATCTCTTAAGTGCCAAGACATCCATTAATTTAGGCAAATTAGAGGTGAATGAAAACATGTCCTTAGCATATGTTTGTGTGTGCATTTGTTAATTACTTGCTTCATCTAGCATCAGTTCAAGCCTTCTGTGACCCAGAAAACTGCAGCATGCAGGTACAGTCAACAAATCAATACATGAGTACAATTTATTCAATCTGAAGTGAATTAAGCAGCAGTGGGAATGGCATGTACTTTTATACTTTGGAATTCATTTCAAGTGGTAAGTGGAGGACTTTTCTCTGTTAGAGAGTTGTAAAAATTAATTGTGAAAACAAAAAAATAGACCAGTAGATAGAGCAGAATGGCACTAGCCTTTTCATTCAATTACATTAGATTAAATTACATAAACTTTATTAATACCAATGGGTACATTCAAATGCATACAGCAGCAAAAACATACAAAACAAGACTATAGACTCAAAGGACAGATAATGCATCCAATTAGATAGATAGATAGATAGATAGATAGATAGATAGATAGATAGATAGATAGATAGATAGATAGATAGATAGATAGATAGATAGATAGATAGATAGATAGATAGATAGATAGATAGATAGATAGATAGATAGATAGATAGATAGATAGATAGATAGATTTAACAAGTACATTGGGTAGAAGTATTGAATTGCCCGATAGCAGGGGGCAGAAAAGACCCGCAGAGGCACTTGTTAGCACACCGTGGTGGAATGAGCCTGTGGCTAAACGTGCTTCATGTGAGCACCTCCTGGAGGGAGCAGAAGGGATTTCTCATGATGGCATCCAATTTTGCCATCATATTATTTTCCACAACTTCCAGTGTGTCCAGGGTTCGCCCTGTGATGAAGCAGTGTAGAACAGCACACTGACTAGTTATGGACTGGTAGATCATTTCCAGCAGCTTGCTGCACACATCAAAAGACCTGAGTCTCCTTAGCAAGTGCAGTCTGCTATGGCCCATCTTGTACAGCACCACTCTGTTGTCAGACCACTCCAGTTTGTTGTTTATGTGAAACCCTAGATTCTTGTAGCTCGGCACCACTTCCATGTGCTCCTCCTGTATGGTGACTGGTGTCAGGAGCATCTTAGCATGCCAGAAGTCCACCACCAGTTCTTTTCTCTTGCTGATGTTGAGTTTCAGATTGTTGTCCCTGCACCACAAGACACAGTCCTCCACGACCTTTCTGTACACTGACTCTTCCCCATAATTAATGTAGCCTATGATGCATGAATCATATGAAATTTCTGTACATGGCAAGCACTAGTATTGTGCTGGAAGTCTGTACTGTAGAGGACAACCAAGAAGAGAGACAGGACAGTTCCCTGAAGTGCTCCAGTTTTATACACCACCATTTCTGACACATCATTCCTCAGCCTCACAAACTGCTGTCTGTTGGTCAGGTAATCTGTGATCCAAGAGATTGTGGGAGCTTATTCAAACCCTTGGTGTTAAAGTCACTGGAAAGAACATTGCAGTTAACATTATTATGGTACCAGCTTTGTTCAAGTGAGAGTAGGCACTGTGGAGCATCTAGATGAGAGCATCCTCCACACCTATATGTGCTTGATAGGCAAACTGAAAAGGATCCAGATGCTCTGTAACCAGGAGATGTAACTGTTTTAGGACCAGCCTCTCAAAGATCCTTATGATGTATGAAGTAAGTAACTGGTCTGAAGTCCTTCGGATAACTGGAATGTCTTTTCTTTGGCACTGGGACGACACAGGACAACACAGCAGAGGAACCTTCTGCAAATTCAGGGAAAGGGAGAATAGGTGCTGAAGGACCCCACAGAGCAGTTTATGCAGAGTTTTCCCAGCTCTTTCCTCACTTGAACAGCAGAGACACACCATCCAAGGAGTGGAGCCCATAGGAGTAATGTCGTTGTAGGGAAAGGCCATGCAGGGTACAGATCTGAAACCTCTTCAGCTTGCTCACAGAGGCTAGCAGTGTTGGGGGAGGGCTGGAGTCAAACCTGTTGAAGAGGTGGTTCAGTTCATTAGCTCTGTTCTTGCTCCTTTCATCAGAATGTTTAACAACCTACTTGTAACCAGTGATAGTCCTTATCCCGTTACACACAAGTTCATGTTGTTTTGTTGTAACTTATGTTCAAGTTTGTCTCTGTAGTGGGCTTTCTCCTCATGAAGCCGTTACTTCAGTCCCGACTTCATCCGCTTGATTTTATCCTTATCTGCAGACCTGAAGGCTTTCTTCTTCATATTCAGGAGGACTTTCAGTTTTTTTTTTATTTATGGCTTTTTGTTGGAAAACAGTGCACTGCCTTTGTGGTGACTGTGTTATCCACACAAAACCTGATGTAGTCTGTGAAACAGTGGCTCAGTTTCTCAATATACTGGTTGTGCGACTCACAAAGCATATCCCAATTATTGTTTTTAAATGCATCATTCAGAGCCTCATTGGCCTGCACGGTCCTTGTGGGGCCTGGCAACCTCTGGACAATGGGTTTATATACGGGTATGAGCTGTACCAAATTATGGTCCAATCAGCCTAAAGGTGGCAAAGCAAGTCAACAGACTTAAATGCCTCTTTAATATTGGCATGTAACAAGTCCAAGGTCCTGTTTTCTCTAGTCATGCAGTCCACAAACTGGTAAAAAGTGTTGAGTGTGGAGGAAAGTGAAAGTGAAACAAGGTAAGTCCCCAGAAATCATGATGAATGCACTGGGATGGTTAATAGAGAGTTTGTATCATGTGTAGATTTAAGTTTAAGATTTCAGAGCCTTTTGCCTACAACCTGCTTGGGACTACTTAAATTTGGTGAGTACTATGGCTTGTGCTGCTGCCATTTTGAGAGGCCATTCTGGCTTCAGTTCTACATGCAATCACTGTCTGTGTGGAGTTTACACCTCTCCCCACATAACATTGGTGTATCTCCAGTTATTTTGGTTTCCCACCCACCTCTCCCAAGATATTCCCATTACACATCCTTGTAGATGTGTGTGAGTGGGTCCTGCAGTGGTCTGGTGTTGAGTACTACACTGATGTTGGGATAACTTTTGGCCGGATACAAGCATGAACTGAATTAGATGGGTTTGAGACAGTTATGTTACAAGTTATCTCTACAGAATTTATACATGTTCTTATTACCATAAATCCATGTGTTTTGGCTGCTGCAAACAATTAAGACTCACTTTGAACTAAAACAGAAAACACTCATCTTTAAAGTCTATATGAACTACCACATTTGACCCCTCAACAAGAGAGTTGTGTTTAGCTGTATGAAAGGCTTCTGGCCTAGTGGCCCAAATTTAATTTGCAAGATTGACTGATGGATTATGTCGACAATTCTAATGGTTCTGTCTCTCTAGTCTATTCATGTGCTTGTCATAATCCTTAATTTCTTTTAAAGCACGTCTTATCAAATACAACATATATACTGAGAAAATATATATTAAGGTATTATCAAAATGTACATTGAGTTAAGTGACACATAAATTATGTGTCAGTCGTAAACTTGATTAATTTGGTAAATTGGTTCAATTGGAAAGCTCAACAAAATGCGGACAAGCTATCATTTTGAGTCTTCACGTTTTACAGCCATTTCTGAAATACCAGCCACATGTTTGTACATAGCATCCTTATCAGGGCATATACTGTACACACGAGCAGCCACTGAAAGACATTCTTTAATAACCTATCCTGTGGTAAAAGGTCTTTCACTTTTCACAGTCATTACTGCTTTGTTGTAGCTGGTTCTCTTTACATTCTCTTATGGTATATTGGAAACTTTAATTGCCTCATTTTATAGACTTGCATTTGAACTTGTGGCATGGGATATAATTCTGAGTCTTTTTGAGATTTGTTTCAATATTAAGCAGCAACACTTCTGCCATGAAAAAGAGTATCACCAATGCTAGAAAGATGCTAAAAAATGGCAATTTAACAATTAGTCATTACAATAACAAAGGTACACTTGTTTGTTTGATAGCATATTGTCTAAGGACAAATTAGGCTGACATGCACAACAAACACACAAGTCATTAAGTAACTAAACTTTGTGGATTTCATTAGTCAGAAGATTGGAACATATGGTGTGGTTTTTGGAAAATGTTTTGTTTAATTGAAGGAGTATTTAGGGGTATGTTTGTACCAAGTCCTGTGGGAAGCAATGCACATTTTACATGCAGGGTATAATTTTATTATGGTAGGCAGAACTGAAATTGCTTCTATGTAGATGTAAAATTAAAAAATCAGTTACATGAAGGCCTATTGGGTGATGTGACTTTAAGTTGCTTATATACTGTATATGTGTATTTCTAATCCCTTTTGGAAGTAATTCTAATTTTTTTATATCATTTTTATGTTGCCAGTTTAGGAACACTCACTGATATCTTGTACCATATTTACTATTCTCACACATGCAATTGGCACCTAGTAGGAAACAATACAAAGCTGCTTACATTATGTAAGCTAAATTGTAGACAACATGTGATGCACATAAAATTAACAATGCCAAAAAAAAGAAGCAGACCAACTCATAGTATAAGCAAGATTACTCAAAAACTAAATTTCATTTTAAAACCAGTCAGCAAAATCACAGACATTATCCCAGTATGGCCAGCTGTGCCATAATTTACAAAAACAAAATAAATAAAAAAAATATTTTTATATGGATTATTATGGAATGCACAAATTGTTTCTATTCTGTGCCATTCGCTGAATTTCGAATACAGTACTCAAAAAAGCAGATCATAATTTCTAAACCCTACTGGCATATATTCTCTTCACTCTTCAAGATTCATTGATTTTTTTAAGACTTGTGCACAAGAAAGAAAAGTCCCAATTTTGGCCACAGGTCATAGTTTCTGCTGTCCATTAGTACTACAATATACTACAAGGTCTGATGCTATTTGTCGCATATATTCATTGTCAACAATCATTTGTGAGACTTCCTGTAAGTGCTGCCTTTGAGGTTCTGTTCAGAGTCTTTTAAAGCAGCTTATTTCATCCTTTTTAAAAGCAAATATTAATTCAGTTTCTCATCCCCAACACATTTGGCCAAATCTCTACTCACATATCTAAAAATACCTATAAAAAGTTAAGCAGTAGAAGACTTGATTAGAGATGAACAAGGATGCAGAACCCACTTTCAGGTATAAGCCACATTTGCAAGGATTTACTTTAATAAAGAAAGTTCGGTTAACGATTTTTCTCCTCAGTTGTCTTTTTTGTCTCTTTTAGATGGCCCTACTCCAGGTATTATGCATGCAGCTATTGCTTCTTATAAGCTAAAGGACACTGTCCTCATCTGCTTACTTGTGATTGTTCTACTGTATGTAGACTATTCTAAAGGGCTACTCCATTCATTCATTGGCATTAGTAAGTTTGGTGTCTTCTTCATACACAAATACAAAAGGCTTATAACCCACTATGAGTTCAAAATCAGAAATTAGAATAAAGAGTTCACATGGATAAATTTGCCAGGATTAAGCTTTCAAAGTAATAAAGATTTGCAAATAATCACAAGTGTTTTCATTCTTTTAAAATGAAGACTTGTGCTTATATAAGACAATACTAGTCTTTCCAGCAGCCTTGCATGATTTCACAAAGAGCTTAAATGAAAAAAAATATATATACATCACAGGTAACGTACCAAAAAAAAAAAAAAAAACAGAAAGTGCCTTGGAAAAAGACGAAGCAATTAGTGATATCAGTAAACCAGATTGAGTATGACAATCAATCAATCTCTATTTTATAAGGTGCCCTTTACACCTTCATAAGGCACTTTACAAAGCAAACATGAATTTAATTCAAAGCGGCAAGATAAAGTGCAATATGGAATAATTCAATGATAAATCTCAGGGCAATACAGGCTGGGAACAGCTAACAAAAATGAAAAAATCATACTGATAAATGCTAAAGTTAATAAACAGTGCAGTTCAATTCAGTTTCACTTGTTTGTATTTAGTGTTCTTCAATAAGAGCATTCTTAAGACTAAAATTCACAATATAATATAATGTAGTAATGTTTATTTCATATACAGAGATCAGTGTCTTTTGCTGAAATGTAATGTAAGTCATGTTAACAAGAGTTTTCAACTAATAAAAGATATGTCCAGTGGATAAAGGAGTTGTGTGAGAAAACTCCAGTTAACAGCATTCTTGGTGAAAGTAAACCTTTGAGGAGAACTACAGTAGAACCTAAGCTGGGCAGGATAATGTGGCAGATACTGTATCTTAGCCCCATTGCAAAGAACTTAGCAGCTCAACAGAAGCCCACTAGAAGGTTTGCTTGTTAGTAGGAGGCAATCCCATCTTGTCTTTTGACCAAGTACGCCACCATAAAAAAGTAATATATCTTCATTGTCTATAGATTTATAGCACTTTAGAAAGTTATGGACAATATTAGAACAACCAAGAAGAAAATGGTGTGCTTCTGTGGTTGTTTCAGCCTGCCAGCTCTATACACTTAAACCATTAAAATTTACAGTTCTTTGGTTCAGGTATGCCAATCATGGGAGTTTTATCATTAGGCCCAAAGGAGTCTGTCTAACCAACCAAATGCGGCTTTACAAAGTTAATGGTCCTATGATTGGTTTCTATAGAGTTAATATCTCGTAGTTATTTCATTTCTGTATAATATGAGCCAATGAGAAATTATTACAAAACTATTAGTTTAATTAATGGTCAAACCCATTTACACCATTGGCTGAAAGACAAACCTAATGATTAAAAAGTCTTTCCGGAGAGTCAGAATCATTTGGTGGGCAAGAGACATCTTGAATTGTTGTTCATTTCAGGTACAACATCTACATTAGTATTAATAAACACATCCTTAGACTTTGTCTTTTCAGGCGAATTGCATACATTGTGAAAAACTCCTATTGTCAATTTCATGTCCGTTTGCATTGAAATCTGCAATACTTGTTCAAGGAAGTTTGTGCTATCAAGTGCTATCTTGAATAGAGAATGCTGTACACATTTTTCTTTAACTGAAAAACTAATTAAAAGTGCAGGCTAATTTTCAGTAATATATCTTACATTTTGCATAACCTAAATTGTTCATTAATTTTCTGTTTCAAATTTACCCGCAGAGAGGTTATTTCAGCTTGTATACTTTTCTTTTTTAATTGTCAGATAGCTGCTACTGGGCTAATCCATTAGCTATTCAAAAAGTCTGGCAATGGGATTTGTTGTCTGCTGCAGAGATTTGTTGGGATACTATTTTTGACAGTATAAAAGCCTCCTCTAGAAATCCAGATTATCAGTATGTGCAAATTAGAATTGTTCATTGTACGTATATCACACAATATAAGCATTTTGTATGGGTAAGGCTGATTTCCCAGGCTGTCATTTCTGCCATCTAAAGTGCTTGGCACCTATATGCATAATTTTTGGGAATGCCCCATGGTGGCGAAATTGTGGAATCTTGTTGCCAGGGCCCTTAACTCCATTCTGGATATTCAGATACCTGCATCACCACAATTACTGATTTTACTAGATTTCTACATTTATCTTTTATCAATATCTCAGCTGCACAAACGGGTTATTTCTGTTGCTTCTTCGCTTTAAAATTTCTACTAGTGTGTTATTGGAGAGATAAAGATACTGTATCCTTTAAACACTGGAGGTTTTCATTTTATAATTTGATGCTTTTAGTAGGCTCAGCTTTGAGAATTAATGGGGCATCAAAAAATAGTATTAGAAAGTAGGAGACTATCACTAAGAAAATCAAAAGCCAGTTGTGCTGTGTTTAAGGTTTTTGTTGTTGTTGTTGTTTCTATTATGATTTACATGCTCTGGATAATTGGTGGTTTGCTGTCACAGGTGAGTGGGCATTTTGGGGTTAGGGCCATGGAGTCTTGGAGGGAATTGGGGAGATGGTGTTTATGACCTCTGTAACATCTAATATTCTTAAGTTTATGATTTTTCAAACATAGTTCGTAATTTGTTTTTCTTAGACTTATCTATAATTTTATATACTGTATATGCATTCCAGTTTTTACATTACAATGTATCATATCTTATTCTCAATAAATAATTGATCACTGAGGGCAAAACAAATTCCCAATTGAATTTACAACAATAATAAATACATCCATTGACACTGGCTCTGTGCCAGCCACTTTTAAAATAGGTTCTATAACCCCAATGTTAAAACAGTCTGGTCTTCATGCGGACAGTCTTAACAATTTTCAGCCTATCTCTCACTTATCATTTCTGTCAAAAGTTCTGGAATGTGTTGTAGTCTCCCAACTCACCAATTACTTAACTTCTAATAATCTGATGGAACCCTTTCAGTCTGGTTTCAGAGCACAGCTCTGCCTCGGATAACTAATGATTTGCTTATTAGAATATTAGAACAATCTAGACGAGAACAGGCCATTAAGCCCAACAAAGCTCGCCAGTCCTACCTACTTATTTCTTCCAAAAAAACATAATTTTAAAATTCCCTAAAGTCTTACTGTCTACCACACTACTTGGTAGCTTATTCCAAATGTCTATTGTTCTTTGTGTAAAGAAAAACATCCTAATGTTTGTGCGAAATTTACACTTAACAAGTTTTCAACTGTGTCCCCGTGTTCTTGATGAACTCATTTTAAAATAACAGTCTCGATCCACTGTACTAATTCCCTTTATAATCTAAAAAACTTCAATCATGTCACCTCTTAATCTTCTTTTGCTTAAACTGAAAAGGCTCAGCACTTTCGATCTATCCTTATGATTCACCCCCTGTAGATAGATAGATAGATAGATAGATAGATAGATAGATAGATAGATAGATAGATAGATAGATAGATAGATAGATAGATAGATAGATAGATAGATAGATAGATAGATAGATAGATAGATAGATAGATAGATAGATAGATAGATACTTTATTAAACCCAAGGGGAAATTCACAAATTTCTCTCTGTAGCCCTGGAATGAGACTAGTTGCTCTTCTCTGAACCTTTTTTAGTGCTGCTATGTCTTTTTTGTAGCTTGGAAACCAAACTGCACACAGTACTCCAGGTTAGGCTTCACCAATGCATTAAAAAGCTTGAGAATAACCTCCTTGGAATTGTACTCTACACACTGTGCTACGTATATAACCTAACATTCTGTTTGCCTTCTTAATGTCTTCTGAACACTATCGGGAAGTTGATAGCTTAGAGTCCACTATGACTCCTAAATCCTTCTCATAAGGTGTATTCTCAATTTTCAGACCACCCATTGTGTATTCAGTCCTATCATTTTTACTTCCTATGTGTAATACTTTACATTTACAGACATTAAATTTCATCTGCCACAAATCTGGCCAAGCCTGTATGTTATCCAAGTCCTTCTAGATAGATAGATAGATATACTTTATTAATCCCAAGGGGAAATTCACATACTCCAGCAGCAGCATACTGATACAAAAAACAATATTAAATTAAAGAGTAATAAAAATGCAGGTAAAAACAGACAATAACTTTGAATAATGTTAACGTTTACCCGTGGGTGGAATTGAAGAGTCGCATAGTTTGGGGGAGGAACGATCTCCTCAGTCTGTCAATGCAGCAGGACAGTGACAGCAGTCTGTTGCTGAAGCTGCTCCTCCTCTGTCTGGAGATGACACTGTTTAGTGGATGCAGTGGATTCTCCATAATTGATAGGAGCCTGCTGAGCACCCATCGGTCTGCCACAGATGTCAAACTGTCCAGCTCCATGCCTACAATAGAGCCTGCCTTCCTCACCAGTTTGTCCAGGCGTGAGGCGTACTTCTTCTTAATGCTGCCTCCCCAGCACACCACCGCGTAGAAGAGGGCGCTCGCCACAACCGTCTGATAGAACATCTGCAGCATCTTATTTTATATTATTATTATATCATTATTATTCTCTAATGATATAACGGATTTCAAATTATCTGCTAATCCCCCTATCTTGGTATCATCAGCAAACTTAACCAGCTTGTTACTTATATCCTATCTAAATCATTTATATATATATTTAAAAATAGCAGCGACCCCAGCACTGACCCCTGTGGAATACCACTCTTAACATCAGTCAATTCTGATGAGGTTCCTCGCACCATCACCCTCTGCTTCCTGTGTCTGAGCCAGTTCTTCACCCATCTAAAAAAATTCACCCTGAACTCCCACTTCTTTTAGCTTGATACCCAACCTCTCATGTGGCACCTTATCAAATGCTTTCTGAAAGTCAAGATAAATAATATCATATGCTCCACTTTGATCATTATGGCAGCATATTCTGTTAGACCTAAATGCAGCTTTTGACATTGTCAGACAAGACATTCTACTGTCAAGAGTGAAGAACATTCTGGATGTCCCTGTCACTACCCTCTAGTGGTTTAAGTCCTATCTGATTGATAGGCAAAAGTTTGTCAGCGCCAATCACTCAAGGAGTTCCTCAAGGATTCGGCCCTCTGCTCTTCTGTATTTATATGCTTCCCCTTGGCCATACTGTTCGTGGCTTTGGACTGGGTATCATTTTTATGCAGATGATATTTCAATGTTAAAAATGAAACTTTATCAGCTCTTTCTCAGCTCACAACTTACCTCAGTGAAATTAAAACCTGGATGGAGCATAATTCTTTAAAATTACATTGCAACAAAACTGAACTCCTGCAAATTGGCAGTAAAGCATAACATAAGAAAATGAGTTCCTCTTCAGTCACTCTTGATGGTGATCTCATTAGACTTTCTTCTAATTCAAGGAACTTTTATGTCATTTTTGATTCCTCCCTTTCTTATTCCGCTCACATAAACCACATTAAGAAACTTTCTTAATTCCACCTCCATAACATATCCTGTATTCACGTTTTCCTCTCCTTTTCTAATGCTGAGAAACTTGTCCATGCTTTTATCACATCCCACATTGATTATTGTAACTCCCTACTGGCTGGTGCCCCTTCAAATCTTATATCACATCTCCAGTTAATCTCCAGTTAACTCTGCTGCAAGAATCCTTACATGAACTAGCAACAGCACACACATCATACCCATCCTGCTTCATCTTCACTAACTCCCTGTGTTTTACAGGATTAAGTATAAAATTCTATTAATAACCTACAAAGCTTTAAATGGCCATACAGTGGACTACATCAGTGACCTTCTCCATCACTATGCTCATGTTCACACTCTCTGGGTGACAGACCTTTCAGCTGTCTGGTGCCCAGACTTTGGAATGACCTATCTAAGTTATGTAGACCAGCTGACTCCATTCATTCTTTTAAAAAGACCTTAAAACTCATGTGTTTAGGAAGGCTTTTAACCTAACTCTCTGCCCCTTTTTTCAGTTTACTTCTCTGTCCAGATGCTCAGGATAATTTGTGTGTGTGTTATATCATAAACTAGCTGTCCCTTGTGGCTCCACCCATGTAGTAGTGAAACAGGACAAACTTTAAAAATCAAAAAAACAAACAGGGTTCGCTAGCTATGCGGAGGCAAGGTACTCCCTAAAACGTGGCGACAGGTAGACTGACTCGAACAGAGACTGGTGTGTGAGTGAGGAGCCCCGCCCGGCTCCCTATTCCTGATATCACCCTTTCCCCTCCCCTCAGCCCACAGCCTCTGTCTCGGATTAGCCCGAATAAATCACTCCTGCACATGAACTATGATACTTAGCGAGATGAGAGAAGTTGCAAAATCAACCGGAATGTTCAAGCAAATTATAAAAATAAACCCGATCTAAATCCATTAAGTAATTCTCTCATGAAGAGTGGACAGAAATACAGACAGACAGACAGACAGACAGACAGACATATGTTGTATTTTATATATGTATAGATTATGTGATTTGTTCAGGCATTTCATTTAGTATTGAATTTAGCATTATACTCTGGTTTATTCTCTCTTTTATACTATTTAATGCTTTTGTATATCCTGTTTATTTGTTTATTGTTCTGATAGCAGAAACTATTTGTATCATTTTGTTTAAAGTGCCTTAAACATGAGAAAGGTGCTATATAAATAAAATGTATTATAATTATCATAGGCAGCAGAGTTACACATGTAACCAGGCTTCAGCAGCTTATGCAAACAAACCACAGACCTACTTGATGTCATACCACGTAAGTTATATAATCTTTGTAATAGTAAAAGTGACAATGTAAACAAAGAAAACAAAAGTAACTTATCTAAAAATAAATGAAAGAGGCAAAGAGCTCCATAAGCATGTCTTTGTAAGCTTGTATGTATAAAATGAATTAACATGTACTCATTATTTACATTCTACTAAAAACAACCACACAAGATGCATTGTTTGCAGAATATGAATCAATATTGCAATAACAGTAAAAAGTTATTAGAGAAGCAGTACAATGACCTGATCTGTCATGTATAATGGCCAACACCAATGCAGGCATCAATTTTAGCTTTAGGCGCAGTGGGTAGCGCTGCTGCCTTGCAGTTGGGAGACCTGGGGACCTGGGTTCGCTTCCCGGGTCCTCCCTGCGTGGAGTTTGCATGTTCTCCCCGTGTCTGCGTGGGTTTCCTCCGGGCGCTCCGGTTTCCTCCCACAGTCCAAAGACATGCAGGTTAGGTGGATTGGCGATTCTAAATTGGCCCTAGTGTGTGCTTGGTGTGTGGGGGTGTTTGTGTGTGTCCTGCGGTGGGTTGGCACCCTGCCCGGGATTGGTTCCTGCCTTGTGCCCTGTGTTGGCTGGGATTGGCTCCGGCAGACCCCCGTGACCCTGTGTTCGGATTCAGCGGGTTGGAAAATGGATGGATGGATGGATGGGCTTGTATATTGGGTACTTCTTCCAAGAAACTTATGTTTAACATACATCATCCACAATTAGCCTAGACCTTCCACATCCAATAACTAACAGTAGGACAGCAACTGATGCAATTTTTACATCACTTGAATTGGAATCAGCCATCTATGGACACTATTTCAGTGTCCACATGCCTATTTGGACTGAGTTATAATGATATAAAATGCTACTAAAAATGTATTTTATGTACTCAGCTAATACATATAATGACTGTAATCTGTAGTCAATGTTACTTTTTAATATTACTGTTATTATTTTTAATATAACTACATTATTGTTCTTATCATTACAAAAATGCTTAAATAAAAATGTGACATCTGTCTCTTTAACAAAGTAAATAAACAAAACAAAAATTAAAATTCTCCAACTTTAAAAGTAGTTAACTAAGTTGCCAGATAATATGTTGCAACATGTATACTTGTTTTAAATGGTTTAACTATTAACAGAGAAAAATAGAAACAGTAGTGATAAGTGTGTTAGACAAAATGATCATTAATGCGTTAAGTTTAAAATCAACTTTGGAAATTCAAAAATGTGCACCAAAAATAAAACTGTAAGCTTCACTGATCTATGTACAAAAATGAACATCATTTCAAAAACACATCAAATGAAAACATAAAAGAAATGTGCCAAATTAATAACAAAGACATTATTATGAACAAACACCATAAATACCAATCTACAGCAAAAATTAAAAGAGCAAAAAACATTTATACCAAGAGAAATACCAGAGACTGCTAATAAAGATAAAATACACATTAAAATTGGTTTCACAAGTTCTCCAGAAAAAAGCAGTAATAGAGAATTTATAATGCCTCAAATATACACAATGAATAATCATTTAAAAATAAACAGCAAAGAACCAATAATCTACTGTAAATAATATTTTACTGAGGTAATTTTTGAAAGAAGAACTTAATCCATCAGGCAGAAACAAAAACACATTCTACATTTAATGATTTTAACATATAAGTACCTGATTTGCTTCAAGCACTTAGTGCACTCAACACTAACAAATCCCCCAGGTATGATGGGATTGTATTCATTTTGTAAACATATTCTTGCAATTACTTCAGACTGGAGAAATGAATGGTAACTGGAAATTTGCCATTAGATTCCCATAACTGCAGACTACTATCCTTTTCATCTATTCTTTATAAAATTATGTAATTTATGAAAGGTAAATTAAAATACTGCTTTTATGAAAGTAATAGCCAGTTTGATTTTATAATATGAAGATCTTGCAAAAACAAATTTGTTGTATTTTTTGTTAATAGTAAACAGAAGTTGTTAGAAAAAGCATAAAATGTAATTTATTTAGACTTTCAACAGGTCTTTGGTAGAGCTCATCTGACACTACAGTCCAATGGCTTTGGAGATTATTCAAACAATTGCATTTCAGGCGACGAGAATGAGTGGGGCCCTTTAGAGAGAAACCAAGTGCACTTCTGGCCTAGTTTTGAAAAAGAATATCTAAATCCAGTTCTACAAAATTCTCCAAGGTATTAATCCAGCAGAATTATTTTGTCTAAATAGTGAATCAAAAACTTAAAGAATCAAGTAAGCAGCACCCCACAATATTTCTTTATGTAGACATCACTGAGAAACATCTTAGGTGATCCAATAGAGTATGAAACTCAACCCTGTCATAAGTGCATTTTTCTTTAGTCTGTGTGAGAAACAGCAAACCTTTCTCTCCACTGTGTATGAAATGTGCCCAGAATTAAACCCTATCTATCACTGAAATCTTTATGTGAGCACCTTCTCCAGCCACACGTTCTGATTATATTCTTAGACTGCAATGTCTATGATTAAGAGTGACAGAGTTACCATTAATAGCCATCTTTAAAAAATTACTTTTGTTGACATACTGGACACTGCTTAATGGACACGGTAAAGTTTCAATTGAGAACAACATAATTATGGCAAATGGTTAATGATGGAAAACTTGGAGAGGAATTTAAATGATATTAAAAATTTGTTTGAAATGCGAAAAAAAGGCTATTGAACTTGAGTGTTGTGGAAGAAATTAAATTTGGAGATATATATAAAAGAAAGAAATCTTGTGTTTGAATTAAAACCTCTTTCTATAAGAAACCAGACAAGAAGAAAATTGTTCTATGTGCCTTTAATATCTCTTCATAAAGAGGGAGCATTCATCACAGCAGTCTGTTACAGAATGATCAAAATATTAAGGGTACAGCTCTGTTTTATGAGCAATTGAATTTATATAACAGTGTCAATCAATTCACATATTTACTCTGGTTGGGTCATTGGCTTATAGTCTGTTCTATTGTTTTTCTCATATCCTTTAGATTTAGCCCTCAGCCTTGAAATTTTTGTGTATGTAACAACTGTCCAATTTTGTTGTTTACAGGACATCTGCCAATCTCTTAGTCATCTCTTAGTATATTTTGTGTATTACATCAACATTCTTCCGGTACATTATTTGTTTATTTGAGCATCTCAATAATCCTCTTTCTAAAATGAATTCTTTATATATTTCAATGTACACTGCAAATCAAAATACTTAACTACTGTTACCTATACATTTTTCTCTAACAGCATGGTTATGCCCTCTTTGTTAAGCATAGTCTTTTAATATCTTTTTTTATTTGCTTTTTCTTCAGACTTTGCACTGCACTTTTCCCAGGATAACCTGTAAATAAGGAAACTGATGTTTCCTTGCACATGCTCATTCTTTGAATGAACCTGATGAGATCTACTTAAGTGTGGCAACCTTTACAGCTCAGTTAGCTTGCTATTACATTCAACATAATTAGAGGAATTCTAACCTGTCTATCAGAGTACAAGTCAAGTCAAGTTGGGGAGTATGCACTGGTACAGTGTGTTGCTGCACCCACTACACAACGAAATAACTCGGGATCCCGGTTGGCAACCCCCCAGGCAGACACACAGTCCAGTCCCACCCTCCGGAAATGACCATGCCTCTGCTGTAGCCAGGGGTTAACGTGAGCGTTACCTTGGCCTGGTCCAGCCACTCGGGTCCCCAACAGTGAGCTGGATCACCCTCGAGGAATCTTGCCACATGGCCATAGATGCTCCCTCACAATGCAGGTAATGTGCCTAATTTGAAACTCCATGATTAACTGCTCATTTCACAAAAAAATCAAACCAACAGTACCCAAAGATTTTCTGGAGAGACACAGTACCAAAGGAGTCCAGTCTTCAACTCAGGTCAATGGATAGCGTCCATGTCTTGCAACCATATAGCAAGACAGGAATCACCAGGAGCCTCATGTACTGTATGACGCCGTGTGTAGAACTCACGTTATAACATGGCATAAGCACAAAAGCGGGAATGTGCGTACACACAGAAAAATCCAGATGCATAAATCTGTGCATTCGCCAACTTCCACGTTCTTCCGCTACATAAATCCCGATCAGCATGAAAAGTAACGCACATGCATGCCCCTGCTGCCCCACCCCATCTCCACCCAGAATTACGCCTCTTTGAATATGCAAATCAATATAAATAGCCCTTAAGCTCAGTGTTCTGTGAAAAGACAATGGGAAAAGCATGGGGGAAAATAGGAGAATTTCAGTGAATACCAAGTGGAGGCAAGGAAAAACTTACTATTCGTTGGTTTTAACAGTGATATAATCAACAAAAGGAAGTTGATCGAGTGACATATAGTGTTGGAGAAACTCGAAAGTTCAAGTTCACAAAGTTGCACAGTGCCCGAAATAAAAAAAGAAGTTGTCACATATCAAAGTTGCCGTGAAAAGGCAAGTCGTAGCCCACCGTCTGAGTGTCATATGAAAGCTTATTAGGGTACAGAGAAAAAAAATAGGCACATAGTGGGAAAAAAGCTTGAAATGTCAACTTTAATCTCGGAATTTCCACTTTAATCACGTAGTTTATTTTGTCATTAAAGTAGAACATCATAAAGTTCACCTTAAAATTGTTTAATTTAGTAGTTTTTCAAATACCATTGTAACTAAAGTAGCACGTTAAATGCTTTGTTTTGTATTTGATCTTCTATGTGCTCTATGGGTGTGAATCACTACATGCTTCTGGGCTTTCTCTTCCTCCGACAGGACACAGAATCCATTACATTTGCAATATTACAGCTTTCTGAATAATTAAAATACTGAGATGTATACGTGATATGTTTTTCATGATGACAGGAATGAAAGCATGTTATAAAACATGGGAACATGGTGGCGCAGTGATTGTTCATGTCTCATGCAAGATGCTTGCTGCGCCATGCGCGACCTTCGATGAAATAATTTATTGCAGCAGTACTGTCTCTTTCAAACGTACAAACCTCCAATTCCAGTCCTTCCTTTTCTTTCTCCAAATACCCAATCACCACACAATCAGCTTTGTAACAGACGTTAAGCCATCTGTAAGTTTAGAACGACGATTCTTCAAAACGTTTAAGGAACATTGAAATATCTTCGCAGTACGTGTTTAATTATTCTATCCATCTATCCTTCCAGTGTCGCGCCAGCCCAGCAAGAATACAGCACGAGGTAGGAACAATCCATGAACTAGCTAGTGCTGCGGCACCATGTCCTCACATGTTTAATTATTAACAATTTAGATTATTTAAATGAAGTTAAAGTTTTATCTGTATAATATAATCAACATATTTTGCTGCATTTCATCTAAAAATGATATTGTCATCATATGTAAATACGCATTTTATAAAGTGGCGCAGGTTGTGCAATATTATAACTGTAGTGCAAGTTTACAGTGAGGTAATTGTACTTACAAGTACAATCAGTTCTACAAGGAGCACTTGATGGACTGATTGAGTGCGTTTAAAGTTCTTGGGATGAAACTGTTTCTGAACCGCGAGGTCCGTACAGGAAAAGCTCTGAAGCATTTTGCCGTGGCTGAGGCAGCGTGTGCTTGATGCTGTATACCAATAATTCTCTTTCCGATCAGCTGCTGCTGTGATTCCAAACTCAGATACAGTGATATAAATATTCTGAGTGGTGCAGTGAGAGTAATATGGTAAAAGATGATCCGCTGTGGCAACCCTTAACGGGAGCAGCTGAAAGAAGAAAAAGAAGGTGCAGTGAGAGTAACAACGCTAAAGCAGTTATGGTATTTGGAATACTATGGCTATTCCCTGGACCATTATATGGTTACAGGTTAATTACAATCAGATGCATTACACTAATAAACAATATGCAGTTAGCTTCAGTGTATTTATAAAGCCGCGTCAGGAATGTGGATCTAAGAATGAAAGGGTAGCCACACAGGAACAGTAGCACTGTTTTGATACTGGGTGCTGCCAGTCTGCAAAACCGAGTGGAGAATTTGCGTACGCCAGGGTATGAGGTACCGTGGAAATGTGCGTGGCTTTACGCCAAGTTTAGGTTTTATACATCGCGATTTGAGCATGGAAATGTTCGTATGCAACATTTCTGTGCATATGTAATGGGCTATAAACCAGTGTTTTAAAGAAAAGGCAGAATTTCTGAAAAATTCTGCTACAGGTTATTGCTGATGGCTATCTACAGGACACAAATATTTACCTGTCTTGCTAAAGAGTCACCTGCTTTGAATAGTCAGACTGCTTTGATGTAGTATCTTATCTACACACAATGTGTAGATACAGAACTGTCTGCTTCCTTGGAAAATTAACGAGTTCTGGGGACATTGGTTTCTAATCAAGTACTCAAAGTAAATGTGTTTACACTATTTGTTATACAGAGTAAATTGGTTTGCACCATTGTTTTCACTGATTACCATGTTCATCTATGCAGAAATTGAAGCATATATATATTTCTGGGAAAAGGAGAATAAAGGTAGAAGAGAACAGAGAAGTATGGTCTGAGACTTGGGACTGCTGTCTGTTTCTTTTATGTTTTACACCATATTGCTGTGGCTACACCCTGTAGCAACAGTGGCTTGTACCTGGCCCAGGTTCCCCTAGGCCTGAGGTCGGTAACAATTGGGGGCTCGTCCGGGATCAGCACCCTGTCATGGAGACAGTCATCACTACACCTGGTAATTCCTGTTGTGAAACTTCAGGGACGACTCCTGTAATTGAGTCATCCAGAGAGCCCAGCTTCAGGTACAGAAGAGAGATGGCAACATCCGGACCACGCAAGATGCTGATCTGGGATATCCATAAGAAATTAATATTGCTGGATTACAATCAACTCAGCATTCTGGCTGCAAGTATAGGAGATGAAGGAGGAGATGAAACTGTAGAACTCTCACAACTAGGTGAACAAGAACTTTATTATTTCCTTTTTGATTATATTAAGAGTGAAAAGTTGAGAAATTTCGAGGACGAAGGCATGTCACACTTACTTCATTTCCAGGATATGATTTCACAACTCCTAACCAAAAAGGATTTCAACCCTGCTAGGAGTATGGATTGTACAGGTATTACCACTGCAGGGCCGGATCAAGATATTCATTTGAGCCGAGCTAAACATTTTGGCCGAAATTTTAGGAGGAACTCTATGGACTTGGAGAAAGGATGTCTTCCTTACATGACTTCAGATCAAGTGGTAAGACTCACTGATATTGCTACTTTTCTGCCTCGTAGGGAGTTCAAAGTCCATGGTGGGCAAATCTATGATGGGGGCTCTGAAATGTCATACAGTAACCTTTGCAAACAAATAGATGTAGGGTTACATGAGGGATTTACTGAGTTTGAAGTTGTTAAGTCTGTGCTAAAAGTAGTTAAACCTGGTATCTTCAAAAAGTTTCTTATGAGTAGAGATGATCTCACATTAGATGAGCTCAAACGATTTCTTAGGTTACACATTAGGGATAAAAGCAGCACAGAACTGTTTCAGGAACTGAGCTACACAAAGCAACAAGATAGGGAAACACCCGAACATTTTGTATATAGGATAATGGATCTTCGACAACGCGTGCTGCAGGCATCAGAGCAGCATGGAGCTGAATTCAGTTATGACAGAAAATTAGTTCAGGGCATATTTCTTCATACCCTTTATCAAGGGTTCAATGAAAAAAATAACAACATCAGACAAGACATAAAACCATTTCTTACTGACTTGAAGGTGACTGATGATATAATTGTAGAGAAGATAACTAAATCTACCAAGGAGGAAGCAGAGAGAATAAAGCGTCTTCACACTCCGAGTGAACATAGGTCAGTCTCTGTAAATTCAGTACAACAAAAGGACAGTTCACAGGCTGATCAGACTGAACTGAGTCAAGCAAGCGATAGAATGCAAGTTGACAGTGAAGCTATAAAGCAGTTAACTGCTCGAGTGTCCGAACTAGCAAAACAATTTGACAAGATTGTGAACCATAACGATAATGATAATTTGAAAGTTCTTTGTGGACATCAAGCTCATAATACTACCCTTGAGCAGCTGGCAGCTCAAGTGTCTATGCTAAAAAAAAATTTTGAAAAGATCACAAAGCATACTGGTAACAGTACTCGGACAGATGTCTGTGCACTGCCACAATTAAACACTCAGGTCTCAAGAGATAGTCCTAAAAGAAGATGTCAAGAATGTGCCCAGCAGGGAAAAGAATGGTGTACTCACTGCTTTCGCTGTGGTTTGATGGGACACAGAGCTGTTGGCTGTACTAAGAGATGGGAATCGGGAAACTGGGGAAGGTCACTGGAGAGGGGACAACCAGTGACCAACAGGAGTAACAGTTCCCCCCAGATTGAGGCTCCCACAATGCAAAACACATATCTACTGCCCCCTAAAGAAAAACGTGCTGCCCAACTAATTGGGAGTCGCTGCATGGTCACGTGTGTAATCAATGGAATTCAAACACAAATGCTGTTAGACACAGGAGCACAGGTTAGCATAGTAGGGAGAGAGTGGGTAAGGAAGACATTGCCTGATGTTAAGATTCAGTCACTTGAGAGTTTATTAACAGGAAGTGCACTCTGTATTACTGCAGCAAATGGCACTGAGATTCCATTTGAAGGATGGATTGAGGTGTCACTTCAGATACTGAGCTCCAGGCATGGGCAGGTAGCCATTGATGTTCCTTTGTTAGTAAGTCAAAGTCATGTTAACTGTCCACTGTTAGGCTTCAATGTTATAGAGGAACTGATCCGAGAGAACTGTGACCAGACTGATACCACCAGTCTTAGCGCACTGCTGAGTGAGGCATTAAACCTGAAAGGTGACACAGCAGATAATATCATCTCTGCAGTAGGAGTAAAACCTGGGGAAGCAATATCACCAGGTATTACAGTAAGGATGGGCAAAAAGGGGCTGGTTATCCCAGCATGTCAAATATGTCAAGTGAGATGTAAAATTAGGGCTTTGCCTAGACGAGGCACAATGACTTTTGAGCCACTAGCAGAGAATCATTGCCCAGAGGGCATTGAACTACTCCCTGCCATTGTTGACAATCCAACTGGTACTTCAAAACTAATTACCATACCTCTCCAAAATTACACCTTACATGATATCTACCTTCCTAGTGGAACATTATTAGGCACTCTAGAAGAAATTATTGATATCTGGCCAGTCCTTCCCCCACCATCTGACCCAGTAATACTCAGCCAGCTAGTTGATGGCCAAGTCAATGCTGCACACCCAGAGTACAGTAGAGTTAATCAGGGAAGCAACAAATACAAGGTTACTGCTAGGGAGAAATGGAACCCACCAGTAGATTTGTCCCACTTAAAAGAGGAAGAACAAGAGGTAGTCAAGTACATGTTATATGAAGAATCAGATGTATTTTCATGTGAAGATGGTGAAATTGGTTGCATTCCAGATTTGAAGCTAAAAATCCACTTGAAAGATGATACTCCTGTGCAGAAAAGGTACAATGCTATTCCAAAGCCCTTATACAAAGAGGTGAAAGAATACATCCAGAACCTTTTGGACAATGGTTGGATAAAGAAGTCCGCTTCGGCTTACTCTTCTCCAGTTGTCTGTGTCAGGAAAAAGGACTTAAGTTTACGTCTTTGTGTGGACTTTAGAGAGCTAAACCGTAAAACCATCCCTGACAGACACCCCCTGCCACGCATTCAAGACCTACTGGATAACCTTGGGGGCTACTCATGGTTTTCAATCCTGGATCAAGGAAGTGCATATCATCAAGGTTTCATGGATGAGGACTCAAGATCTGTCACTGCTTTCAGTACCCCATGGGGGCTATATGAGTGGGTACGCATTCCTTTTGGCTTGAGCAACGCTCCTGCAGCATTTCAAAGATGCATGGAAGGGGTACTGGAACAATTGAGAGATGAATGTTGCACTCCATATTTGGATGATGTACTTTGCTTTTCCAAAACATTTCATGACCATGTGGAAGACTTGAGACGGGTACTGTGTCGAATGAGAGAGCACGGAATAAAATTACGACCAGAGAAATGCGAGTTATTCAGACAACAAATCCGGTACGTAGGTCGTCTAGTGTCAGAAGAGGGGGTACAGATTGACCCTAAGGATTTGGAAGCAGTCCGACAATTAGTGGAAAAGGAACCCACAACAGTTGGAGAAGTCAGATCATTGCTGGGCTTCCTTAGTTATTACCGCTCCTTCATACAGGACTTTTCCAGGTTGGCAAAACCTTTGTTTGAACTTTTAAATGGAACTATTGGAAATACTGGAAAATCTAGCTTGTTGACTACAGTAAGAGGGAGGATAAAATCCAATGTACAGCTACCTTCAAGGACACCAGTTCAATGGACTAATGAACATCGTACAGTCATTTCTAAATTTGTGGATATACTCACCACTCCACCCATACTGGCTTTTCCAAATTTTGAATTGCCCTTTGTTTTGCACACTGATGCATCAAACGAAGGACTAGGAGCAGTACTTTACCAACAGCAGGATGGTAAACTACGTGTAATTGGCTACGGATCGAGAACACTCACCCCAGCTGAAAGAAATTACCATCTCCACTCTGGCAAGTTAGAATTTTTGGCCCTGAAGTGGGCAATCTGTGAAAAATTTAGAGACTATCTATATTATGCACCCACCTTCACTGTATATACTGACAATAACCCTCTGACATATGTTCTGAGTACAGCAAAATTGAATGCAGTGGGTCATCGCTGGGTTGGAGAATTAGCAGACTTTAACTTTGACATCAAATACCGCCCTGGGAAAGCAAATACAGATGCTGATACACTGTCCCGCTTCCCTGTGGATTTACAGGCCACTATCACTGAGTATAAGGAAACAATATCTCCAGAAGTCGTCTCAGCTGTCTGGCAGGGGGACAAAGCAGCTAAAGATAAAGAAGTGCCATGGGTGGCTGCTCTACAGTTCACCTCAATGGAGAACGATGTGTTGCCAGGAAGTGCTGATACAATCACACCAAATGATATTAGGGTTGCACAGCAAGAAGATGCTACCATCAGTGAAGTGATTAACCTCAAAAGCAGAGGATGGGGTCCAAATAAGAAGGACAAGGAACAAATGGGAACTGAAACAAAGAGACTGATACATGAATGGAACAAACTCACCATTGACAAGGGAGTACTGTACAGGCAAGTAGGAAAAAGAAAGCAACTTGTCTTGCCACATAAGCTGAAACCAGTTGTCCTTAAAAGCCTCCATGATGATATGGGACATATCGGATCTGACAAGGTGATTCATCTGGCCAGAGAAAGGTTTTATTGGCCTTACATGCAGCAAGAGATTGAAGATTATGTAATTCAACAATGCATCTGCATCAAGCAGAAGCACCCTAGTAACCCAGACAGAGCACCTATGGGCTCTATTACTACAAGCGAACCTTTTGAACTGCTGTCTGTGGACTTTCTGCATCTTGAGCCAAGTAAAGGAGGTTATGAATATGTTCTGGTTCTGATGGATCACTTCACTCGCTTTGCACAAGCATATGCCACCAAAAACAAATCTGGAAAAACCGCAGCTGAGAAGATTTTCCAAGACTTTATCCCTCGTTTTGGCTACCCTGCAAAGCTGCACCATGACCAGGGGCGTGAGTTTGAAAATAACTTATTTCAGAGGCTCCAACAACTATCTGGAATAACTCACTCCCGCACCACCCCCTATCATCCACAGGGGAATCCAGTAGAACGATTAAATCGAACTCTGCTTCAGATGCTCCGAACCTTGGAAGAAGAGAAAAAGTCAAAGTGGAAAGATTACCTACCACAAATTGTGCATGCATATAATTGTACAAGACACGAATCAACTGGCTATTCACCATTTTTCCTCTTGTATGGCAGAACTCCAAGATTACCTATCGATTTGTTGTTTAATCTTACAACTGACAATGAGGAAACAGACAGCCAGGACTTTGTGCAAAAATGGGCAACCAAGATGAAAGAAGCTTACCAGATTGCTGCAGATAACAGTCGGAAAGCATCGGCCAAGGGTAAGCAGTATTATGACCGTACAGTGAGGGGCGCTATTCTTCAACCAGGTGACAGAGTCTTAGTCAGAAACCTATCTGAGAGAGGAGGCTCAGGAAAACTCCGTGACTACTGGGAAAAAGAGGTATGTCGTATTGTGGAGAGAATTAAAGACAGCCCAGTGTACAAGGTACAGCCAGAAGTTGGTAGCAGAACACCCCGGATACTACACCGCAACCTCCTGCTCCCTGTCAATGACTTACCTCTTGAAAAAGACACTAAATTGAACACAGTGAAAAGGAAAATGCAAAGACCAGCAAAAACAAATAGTGAGACACCAGACTCAGCATCTGATCACTCCGATGAGGAAGCAGAAACCTCATATGGCCCCCGTCGCTTGCCATGCTTTCCTGCACATGTCAGATCTGAGGTCATAGAATCTGAGTCACGCTCCAGGCTCAGAGCCAAGGCCCAAGAGGACTACCCTGAACCACGAGAACCACGAGAAACTGACAGAAATCCTTTGCAAGGAACATCAAGGGAATTAGGACTGGAAATGGAGACCAGTGTTGAACCCCAGGTGGAGAATATTGATGAAGCAGTGGAAGCCACAAATGGTCAAGAATACCTAGCAACAGAACACCAGAGTGACAGAGAAGGGGACACTTTAAGAAGATCGACTCGCACTGTCAGACCCAGAGAAGTATTCACATACCACAGACTGGGGCAGCCATCATACCAGCCTTGGAATCCTGGTGTCCATGCAGTTATACAGAATCCTAGGTATCTGTTACCAAGCCCCACCATAATGTATCCAGCATACCCAGAATTTGATTATTATGGTTGAAACACAATAGACACTGAACTAAAGGCCGAGCCTTTGGAGCAAGATGTCAGGAGACATCTCAAAAAAAAAAATAGGGGAGAGTGTAATGGGCTATAAACCAGTGTTTTAAAGAAAAGGCAGAATTTCTGAAAAATTCTGCTACAGGTTATTGCTGATGGCTATCTACAGGACACAAATATTTACCTGTCTTGCTAAAGAGTCACCTGCTTTGAATAGTCAGACTGCTTTGATGTAGTATCTTATCTACACACAATGTGTAGATCCAGAACTGTCTGCTTCCTTGGAAAATTATTAACGAGTTCTGGGGACATTGGTTTCTAATCAAGTACTCAAAGTAAATGTGTTTACACTATTTGTTATACAGAGTAAATTGGTTTGCACCATTGTTTTCACTGATTACCATGTTCATCTATGCAGAAATTGAAGCATATATATATTTCTGGGAAAAGGAGAATAAAGGTAGAAGAGAACAGAGAAGTATGGTCTGAGACTTGGGACTGCTGTCTGTTTCTTTTATGTTTTACACCATATTGCTGTGGCTACACCCTGTAGCAACAGTGGCTTGTACCTGGCCCAGGTTCCCCTAGGCCTGAGGTCGGTAACACATACACACCATTTATACATGAGCCCCCAGGACTCTAAAGACTTGGACCTTTGTCCTTTTGTATAGATATTGGGAGTGCCACACACCCCTTCCCAGCAACCTCATGACCCCTCATGCTCTCCCAATCCATCTATTGACTTCATAGGAAGAGTCACAAGAGACATGAATGTCACTGCCAAGGTAAGTAAACCTCTCGACAAGGTTGACACTCTCTCTCCACAGATAGAAACACTGCTGATGGCTGTGCCTAAGAGGTCATTAAAGGCCTGAATCTTGGTTCTTACCCTGGACACTCGCATGCCCAGACACTCAGACTCCTCGCTCAGTCTCTCGAGAGCCCCGATCACAACCTCAATCAACAGAAATGTTTTAAATGACCATAAGTTTGAGAAGATTACATTTACTCAATTCTGAAAATTGGAAAAGTTGTTCATTAAACAGCAGCCTTTTATCAGGGCCATCTTCAGCTTGAAATCTGTAACAACATATAATTGTAGCAAATTTTGAAGTCATTTTAGTTTTTCTGATTCATTACTTTTTTTTTTAGTTTTCCCCTCTCTTTTTCATATTCTTGTCATGGGGATGTGAGGTTTTAATGTAATTTTGAAATAATTGATTGATTTGTATTTTCAATTGATTGACTTGCAAGATAGATAGATAGATAGATAGATAGATAGATAGATAGATAGATAGATAGATAGATACTTTATTAATCCCAAGGGGAAATTCACACTGTACTAATAATTAGAAATCAAGAAAAAACCAGTTTGTACTGTAGTAATTTATTTAATAAAAGTGAACTGAAACAAAGCAAAATAAAACAAATGTGTGTGTACTTGTTCTTGTAATAAGGTCTAAGCACAATCTTTGTTTTTTTTCACTTCATACTGATTGTTAGATACAATACTCCACCAGCCTCAGGACTTAGTGAGGAGGTGATAATTTGGAATACAGCCCTCCTGTTGCCCATCTGAGCATTCATTGTTCTGCCTCCTTAGTATAATGTTGCTCAACTGCTGAGTGTATAGGAAAATGTGAGTGACAAGAAGTTTACAAAGAAAGTGAGCTAGGCCAAATACACATGGCAACCAAAACCAAAGGGCATTTGCAAAAAACATTTTTAATAAACAAAAGCAGAAAATAAAACCCACTCACCAAATCACAGTTGCTCAAGAAACTTGTCTTTTGCTGTTTTATATTTAAAATTCAATATTCAGACACTATTCAAAAGGTGTTGTGATCTTTTATAGGTAGCCACTATAATGAAATGTACATCCGTACAAACACACACACACATACTCATCTGTATTACATTGCAAGGTGTAATAAGAAAAAGATGCACAAAAGAGAGCTGGCAATGTGTAATGAGTGGTCCGTGGCACAGAGCAACTTTTAAAATAAATAATCACATCTCTGTAAAGTTGCAGGACCAATCAGGTGCAGGAGTGCATTTCGATCCGTGTTTAATTCAGGTGCAGGCAGATCGCGCCACACACATGTGCATAGGAGGGTGGATCAGTCTGGTGCTTCAATGGGGTCACAGAAGAAACTGCTCCATGCACCTGCACCCAATTAGGCAGCAGAGAAAAGGAGCCTTCACATGAAAGGAAAGGAGAGTTTTGAGAGAGCAGAGGTTAAAAGAAGGAAGAGAAGGTCAGGAGCGAGCGAGAGCTGTTGTGATAAGCAGGAAGCAGGCGGACGGGAGTGGAGCCCCAGGGGAAGTAGTGTGTGGCCAGCGCTCGAGGGAGCTGAGTGTTGTTCCTGTTGAGCATGGAAGCAGGAGCAACGTATTGCTCCGTAGGACTCCCCTGCAAGGCCAACGATGGTAGCGGGAGTCAGAGGAGTGGTGTCCCGTGAATTGCCATGGGATGGGTTGCAGGGACACAAGGAGGACTGAAGGTTGTCTGTGCCTGTTGGAAGATGTCTCTCTGTGCTGTGAGATCCAAATAGGATAAGCCAGAGAGGCATCAGCATTAAAGAGAAGCACTAGGGACTGTCATTTTAATAAGAAGATTCCTGCCATGGTTTACCTTGTTTTTAACAATATTTATTGGAGTTTAACCTCTACTGACACTAGCTTTTATTTATTATTTACTGTTGGATTTGTAATAAAAGCACAGCATACTTTTTGCACCCGCCCCTTGGTTTGGAATGTATGTGTCTTCATCTGGCTGGTTCATCTCAGTTACGTTAAAGATGGTGGCGGGTTCACGAGGCTCCTGGACACAACAGAAGCACAGAGCCAACCTACACCCTTACATTTGGTGGTAGTAGTGGGATGAGCCATGGTGGTGGGGACTGAACCAGCAAGTGGGCTAGGTGACTGAATTTTAAAGAACCCACGGACTCAATCCAAAGGAGGACATTTTAGAACTTTGAACTTTTTAATGGACATTTATTTATTGCTGAGTTTTACTTGTTATTTTAAAGTTCTTGTTGTTTCTATTACTTGTCTTTTACTACTACTTCCCATTGATACTGTCTATCTATTTTTTACTCTGCTTTCCTACTTCTCTTCTCTGTGGCCTTTCTTCCTGATTTATTCACCAATTGTTCTGTTAGTTCTATGACCAGACTGCTTTCATTCTGTTTCTCTTGTTCATCCTCACTCATCCAGTTCTCTCTTGTCTTCCCCAGCTCTACCTAACATCCAAGGTTAATTATTAATTAAAATTGGACTGTGATTTATGCTTTAAAATGGTATGAGGCCTGCTTTTTCTGCTATATTTAGAGATTTTGCTTGTGTTTACATGCACATATAGAAGAATTTTCACTTGCATTGAGAATGTGTACATGCTTAATAGAATCATTTTTCAGCTATAAGACAGACAAATTATGAAAAAAAGATTTAAATGTCAGGCACAAGATTATTTTATACATTAGAAGTTTCTAGTTAGAAATAGACAAGTAGAACGTGGATGAGTGCTGAAAGCAATGGTATCATTTGTTCAATTATTTTTTGCAGGACTGCAGTTACAGTGGTGTGAAAAACTATTTGCCCCCTTCCTGATTTCTTATTCTTTTGCATGTTTGTCACACAAAATGTTTCTGATCATCAAACACATTTAACCATTAGTCAAATATAACACAAGTAAACACAAAATGCAGTTTGTAAATGGTGGTTTTTATTATTTAGGGAGAAAAAAAAATCCAAACCTACATGGCCCTGTGTGAAAAAGTAATTGCCCCCTGAACGTAATAACTGGTTGGGCCACCCTTAGCAGCTATAACTGCAATCAAGCGTTTGCGATAACTTGCAATGAGTCTTTTACAGCGCTCTGGAGGAATTTTGGCCCACTCATCTTTGCAAAATTGCTGTAATTCAGCTTTATTTGAGGGTTTTCTAGCATGAACCGCCTTTTTAAGGTCATGCCATAGCATCTCAATTGGATTCAGGTCAGGACTTTGACTAGGCCACTCCAAAGTCTTCATTTTGTTTTTCTTCAGCCATTCAGAGGTGGATTTGCTGGTGTGTTTTGGGTCATTGTCCTGTTGCAGCACCCAAGATCACTTCAGCTTGAGTTGACGAACAGATGGCCGGACATTCTCCTTCAGGATTTTTTGGTAGACAGTAGAATTCATGGTTCCATCTATCACAGCAAGCCTTCCAGGTCCTGAAGCAGCAAAACAACCCCAGACCATCACACTACCACCACCATATTTTACTGTTGGTATGATGTTCTTTTTCTGAAATGCTGTGTTCCTTTTACGCCAGATGTAACGGGACATTTGCCTTCCAAAAAGTTCAACTTTTGTCTCATCAGTCCACAAGGTATTTTCCCAAAAGTCTTGGCAATCATTGAGATGTTTCTTAGCAAAATTGAGACGACCCCTAATGTTCTTTTTGCTTAACAGTGCTTTGCGTCTTGGAAATCTGCCATGCAGGCCGTTTTTGCCCAGTCTCTTTCTTATGGTGGAGTCGTGAACACTGACCTTAATTGAGGCAAGTGAGGCCTGCAGTTCTTTAGACGTTGTCCTGGGGTCTTTTGTGACCTCTCGGATGAGTCGTCTCTGCACTCTTGGGGTAATTTTGGTCGGCCGGCCACTCCTGGGAAGGTTCACCACTGTTCCATGTTTTTGCCATTTGTGGATAATGGCTCTCACTGTGGTTCGCTGGAGTCCCAAAGCTTTAGAAATGGCTTTATAACCTTTACCAGACTGATAGATCTCAATTACTTCTGTTCTCATTTGTTCCTGAATTTCTTTGGATCTTGGCATGATGTCTAGCTTTTGAGGTGCTTTTGGTCTACTTCTCTGTGTCAGGCAGCTCCTATTTAAGTGATTTCTTGATTGAAACATGTGTGGCAGTAATCAGGCCTGGGGGTGGCTACGGAAATTGAACTCAGGTGTGATACACCACAGTTAGGTTATTTTTTAACAAGGGGGCAATTACTTTTTCACACAGGGCCATGTAGGTTTGGATTTTTTTTCTCCCTAAATAATAAAAACCATCATTTAAAAACTGCATTTTGTGTTTACTTTTGTTATATTTGACTAATGGTTAAATGTGTTTGATGATCAGAAACATTTTGTGTGACAAACATGCAAAAGAATAAGAAATCAGGAAGGGGGCAAATAGTTTTTCACACCACTGTATATACAGTTTGACAGTCATATAATTTACTATCATAGTGAGTAAGCATGTGATTTTTCTCTTGTTGGAGCTGATCAAGTTGTCCAACTATTCAACTTTCCCTTCAAACCATACTGCTTGCACATTACTGAAGATTCAAGGAAACTGAAAAGACAAGAACCTCGTCCCTGCTATATTCCTGTTTTCACTGTTGGACAAGAGACATTTGCCTTGATCAAATACTGCATAATTTGCACCTTAACTACTGTGAGATTCAAGAAGTTAAGAGTATTAAAAGTTATGCTAATGTAAGTTCCATTTTTCTCTAACGTTTGCATGTTTTGTCTTTGCTCGCCCATTGTGAGGTGTGTGCATGTAAGGTTTAGGTAATTAAAAAAGGCTCTGAGATAAAATAATTTATTTTGCCAGACAGCATTTATTCCTTGAAAAATACAAGACCTGTCAAGATGAAGGTAAGTATATTTTAATCTACAAACATAACATGTAATATGTAAGAAACTACATGATAATAATTTGAATATAATATTGATAAAACTTAATTTGAATATTTTAAACATTTATTTTTAAATAAGTACTTTTCTTTTTCTATGTGGTAACTGAGATATATCCAGTGTTTGTGCAGTTTTGCAAAATTCTGCAATGTTTATTCAATATTAAAAGAAAAATTACTTATAGCACTGTCTGAAATGCTCTTTGACCTATGATTAGATTAAATTGTCTAATTCTGAACTGCAGTCAAATAATGTATGTTAACATTTTCTTATAATTACTAATTAAATGGAAAAGATATTTTGCAAGGCCAATAATGACACATTGATATTTTGCTAAGCTAGTTACATTTAAATAAATCCAAGCATCCCAAATCTACAATCCTACAGTGTCAATCTAACCATAACCTATGAAATCTTTGAATGCTTTTAACATTCAATGTTTATAACAAATGCCCTTTCTGATGTAAAAGAGTTTCAATCAGCTGTGCAGCTTGGCACTGAAGGTCGCCAATATTTGGACATGTTGACCTCTGAAATCAAAACGTGATGTGTTTGCATCTCTGAGCAGCAAATCATATTAAGGTTTAAACAAGGAAAATGGTTAGCTGGGCTATTGGATTCAGAATGTCTGTTCCAAGAATTGATCTTACTGAATAACAAGATTCAATGGCAACTCTCCAGACAGACTAGTTCTCATTTATGTGCATAAGCAACACTCAGAGATTTGTGAATGTTACCTCCTTGAAACTGTGTGTTT